>NC_061512.1:154061457-154273182 GCF_022539505.1 Lolium rigidum | reverse complement strand
GTTATCTCGGATTCTATCCAGAATGCCTTACTTTTGGGTAGACAATATTCTGTTCCTAGATCCTTTGTGGAGGTGGTGACTAATTCAAACCAAGATGTTTTTTCTGTACCCCAAGGAGAGGTTTTCAAGAGTTTGGATTTCAAGCCTGGACTAGGTTTTGCTCTAGATTGCATAAAGAAGTTTGGGCAAAAGGTTAATATGGAAAAATTCTCTGCCAGGAAGCCTTTCTTCATGGTCTGTTCTTTTGGTCGTGCAAATTTCAGATTGGATAATCATACTGTGGCCTTTGCCTTGCAAGCTTTCTTTGGTGGCATTGCAGCATTATACAATGTCATTTTACTGCGTGACAGAACCTTCAGGTTTTCAGTTTCATCAAGCTCTGTTGGTTTTCAAATCTATAATTTGGGCTCTCAATCTCAGTCCTCCTTCAAAATTTTCTTTCACCTTTGGGGTCAGGGTGGGCCAAATTGGATTGCTGAAGAGAGAAAATTTTACAGAGAGCAAAAAGAGGAATGGACCGAAATCAAGTCAAAGTTTCGGAATAATAAATCAGTTTTCTCCAGGCTCTCATATGCGCAAAAGGTGGCGGATTTCAGTCCCAGGGTGTCAGTTTTTGAGCGATTAGTGCATGCAACGGACACGTCAACGGATACAATGCCTCGACAGATTAATGAGGCCATCAAGAAAAATTATGGTCAGGTTAATGTGATTCCTCCATCTGGTCAAAGGTATGATCGATCATTTCCCTATCAACCGACAAATTTAAATGGGGGCGCCAATCTGCCAGGTTTTCTTTCCTCTTTTAATTTTCCTAGCTTTCCTTCTTTGGCCTGGCCCGATGAAACTTACCGTACTTGGTTCAAAGCCCATGGGCCTGCCCCCCAAATTCAGCTAGCTTCCCATTTTGGGGACTTCACCTTTTTCCAGTCTCGAGCGACAAAAAATCTTTCTCACCTCGCCTCCTCGGCTTCTTCGTCACTATCTCTCCTCTGTAAAAACCCTCTGACAGTCCCTGCGCTGAGGTCGCCGGTAACTTCGCCGGCGGCAATGGCCAACATCCCCATCGACCCTCGTCCGTTTGTTCCACATGGATTTGAGATTCAACACGTTGAAGGGAGGGTTGGAGTGAAGCGGGTCGTCGTTGCTAGGAAGCCGAGGATGCATGAGCAGTATGCTATCGCCACCTTCAACCCCTTCCCAGAAGGTCAGGTACATTTTCCCAATGTCCGAAATGTGCTTGAGGAGTTCTTGAATGAAGTGGCAGAGGTTGGTTTTCTGAGTATTCGGGAATGCCCCTTTGGTGCCGCCTACGTGCGGTTCACAAATGTCGTTGATAGAGACAAGGTTGATTCATACTAGTCCTATCCCCTTTGGTGATGTTGATGTTTCCTTCTGTAAGCATGATGAGGGTATTAACTGGCGTGCTGCAAATTTCAATAGAGATTCTTGGGTACTCATAGTTGGACCACCTTTAGATCATATGAACACGGAGGATTTAAATGCCTGTTTTCATGATATTGGTACTCGCTTCTTTGGGAAAAGGACCCTAATAAGAAGGGAAGGGTGGTTGCAAAAGTGAGAGTTACTGATCTTGCTGATATTCCTAAGAGCATCAGGTTTACTGAAGGCAATAGACCTGAGTCTGAATCTTGTACCTTCTCAATGGAAGTACTTCAGCAAAATTTGCTTGGAGGGGGCCACCGATGAGGAACCACTCCACGATGATGGAGTGGACCCACATCCTTTACCTGCTGCTTTGGTTCCTCCTGCTGCTCCCCTTATTCCAGCACCATTTGTTGATAATGAGGAGGACGAAGGGGAGAGGATGGTCGGGGTCATTGGGCAATGGGAAATAATTTACAGCAAGAAGATGACAATCACATGGAAGTGGATCTTGTCCCTAATGCTGCCTTTCAAGGTCTTTTGGATGCTATACAGGCAGAAGAGATGAATCTTGACAACCCTCCTTTGGCAGACTCAAGCAGTGACCTTACTTATTCCTCTGGCAGCTCAAATTCTTCGACTAATGTCGCAAACCAACAGCTGGTGATTCATGCTGGTGCCCCTGAGGGTTTGATTCCTTTTCATCAAATGGGTGAAGGTCTTCAGAATATTGCCCTGGCCTACATAGAAGAAGAGGATGAAGCTATTGATGGTGAAAATGACAATGGAGTTATTCAGCAAGCAGAAGATGTAGAAAACATCCCTGAGGAAAATAATGAAAACAACTTCCAATTGCTTGCTGATGTCAACATGGTTCCCCCTCATGAAGCTCATCTCATCATTGGAAGGGTGGAAACCTCCTTCTTCTCCATCCCAGATGAACATGATCTGACTAAGAGATTCTCCAAGCAAGGCTTGAAAGTTTGGGAGGACTACTTTGCTCCTAACCTGCACAACTCCTCTACAAGTGCTTCTCCCTGTGAAATTCCAGTAAGTTGGTTCAATTTTGTCACTCTAATGCTCATGACACCTGATAAATTTGATTGGGCCAAGGGTTTCTTATCTTCCCAGTTATGGGGTATTATTAAGGAATCTATTGCATATGAGCACACTATTTCCTTTGTGATCCCTGATAAATGTGTCACAAACCAGGCTCCTGTGTGCAAATTGTTGGAAGAGTCTCAGCACAGTCCTGAACATAGCCTGCTAATTCCTGGATCTGGTTCCATTTCACCAAAGAGGAAGAGGAGAGATGGAGGGGTGCCCCTAGTTGAAACTGAGGTAAGGAGGAGCCCCAGACTGGTTCTTCTAAATGATGGATATAGAAATCATGATAACTGTGTTGACAAAAATTGCTTGACTTGCAATGCTGCTCCTCCTTTAATTAATACCAGAGTGGTGAAAAATTTGGCTTCTTCTTTCTGTAAGGTACAGGAAGATGGCCTGGAAACGAGATTGCTAAGGAAGAACAAGTTGGATTCAAAGAAGAAAGCTCCAGGTGTAGCAATAGAAGCCACTGCACAAGGACCCAAGATTGCAAAAGGGAAAGCACAAGCTAACTCCAGTGGGAGTAGCAAAAATAAAGGAACAAATGCCACTGATGGGGTGGCATCTCAGGCCAAGAAAAGGCCCCATAAATAGAGTGTCCCAATTTTAGACAATTCTCATGCTTTTGTGGTAGAAAGGAATCACCTTATGCATACTTGTAATAATTGTGTGATGTACCAGACCTTGTTCCTGTTGCTTTTGTGGAGTTCCTGCTACAATCAGCTCCATTTCCTGGATTCCTCTATATGTTGTGGCTTGTGCTTGTCTTACACTTATGCTTCTTTCATGATTGATGGTGCATTAGTCTGCAGTGGCTTCAATATTGGTACTCATGTATACACAAATCTCATTAGTTTCTCATGGATCACAACAGAATATGGAAAATTTTAAACTGGAATTTGAGAGGTATTAATTCTGAAAAGAAATGGGTTGCTCTTGCTAGTAAAATTGAGGAGTCCAATTGTGATATCATTTGCCTTCAAGAGACAAAAAGAGAATCCTTTGATTTGGAATATATAAGAAAATTCTGTCCAAGAAGATTTGATAAATTTGAATACCTTCCCTCAATAGGTGCTTCTGGTGGAATTATTATCATTTGGGGTAGTGCTCTGTTTAGTGGAACCCTGGCATTTCAAAACTTTTCTCGCTCAGAACTAGCTGAACAATTTGCAAATCAGTCAAATCAGGTTCATCTTCATTGCGTGGCGCCGCTTTTTTTGCCACCATTTGATCCTGCATAAAGATTACAATCATTGCATGGACAACATACAAAACTGGATTATATTATATTGTGCTAATAAGAAATATTTCTTACATATGCACTTTTTGCTTCAAGCACTCATAATGTTATCCTTGGTAGTGTGTGTGATTCTAAAAAATTCAATTGGAGAGGTTTCTTGTTCCTGCTGCTGAGCCTTCTGCTTGAAAAAATGTAGAATGCACATTACCATTGTACACTGTGTATGACAGAAGTATGAACTGTATTGGGAAATTCAGAACACTTACTAGATGTTCCCAGTGAGCAACATAGCTTCGAGATCCAGTGGTATGGAACTGTTTCACAGCTTCTCTGTTCTTTCCATTTATTACACACAGTCCCTATGTTCAGTACATGCATTTTATTTATCCAGATCAGAGAAATGTAAGAATTCAGTAGCTGTTATTGAAAGGAATAACGTTTATGTACCTGGTACTTCTCATCAAACCATCTTTTCACCAGTTCTTTCCAGCTTTTCTCTTCTACGTGACCTGGCTTCTCGAGATATGCTTGCTCCAGTGTGAGATTTTTAATTTTGGGCCAATACTCCTTTTTAAGCCTATATCGGAACTGCCGAATACTAACTTGCAGCATATCAGTGCACACATCTTGAGCCACCTCATCATTTTTGTCCATATTAAACTTTCCCTGCAAAATAGTGAAGCATTAATCAGTAGATTCTTAGATAGTTGATCATGTAGCATACTAATTAGGTTAAACCAAGATTGTACAGGACTCACCGCTACTGTACTTATAGCATGAGGAATGACATGTTTGAGAGTTGCATCTTTCCTGTACTGTGTCCAGTGTGTTGCAAGCGGCATTTTTTCACGGATGTGAATACCAACCTCATTGCTCAGCTTTGCTGACTGGACATAATCCTTGGGTCTCCTGACACCAGGAGTGAATTCAATTGGCATCTTATTGCCACCATGTCTTCTTGTGTACTCATGTAGTCCATGGCCCATGGTACGTCTGCGTCCACCTCTCTTTCTCTTACTACCGTCAGATGTTGTCAATGTCTCTGAAATAAGAGATATGAAATGATTCTCTTTTATATGAAAATATGTGGTACAGTGTTTAGTTTTTACAAATTTTCATACCTTGCCGCTCAAAGTTTACAATTTGATTGTCCTCAGGAGATGAGGTGCTGCCTCCAGATGTCATGATCTGGTTAGGTGAGGGTGCTCCTTTAGTGTTCAGACCAGCAGTGGCCGTCGGCTCATCAGATGACCCAGCTTGAGGTTCAGTTGTTGCCATTGATCTTGTTGCAATGTTGGATGGTGCAACTTCAGGTCTGGATCGCTTCTTCTGTGCAACTATTGCAGAAGAAGCAACTATCTGCAAGCACAGTAGAGGCTACATTAGTAGGAAACATTTAGCATGTACGTATTTCCTATCATAGTTCAGACATAGTTCCACAGACCTGAGCTGAAGTTTTGCCGACAATGCGCTGATCCTCATGTGAATGAAGATCATCATCGGCAGTAGCTATCTCTTCTGGATTCGGTTCATACGAAGGGTCCTCTTCGACCTCCATCTCTTCGCAGTCTGTGTCATTTAGATTGTTACTAGTTCCTATTTGTACCCCACCATACACTAATGTACGTGCAAAACCAGTGAAATCTTTCTGAAATTTGTGGCCAGGTCCATATCTGTCAGCGAATTTTTTTTCCATGCGTACTACATTTTCTTGCATTTGTTTCTCCTTGGCAAGCTCATATGCCGGCTTGACGGGTTTTTGTGTCTCCGCTGAAATAATCGGAAGAGCGGAGCGTGAACAAAACATAAGAGGGGGCCAATTCCATAGAAAACAGCAAATATGCTCGTAAATCATGGGGGAGAGGCACGACGTATATAAGGGAGGGCGAAATATTTGATAGGTGGGGTGCGCGGGAGGAGTGGAGGGAACGAAAAATTTGTGTGTTTTGGCAGCCGTCGTACTAAAATTTGGAGGGAACAAGGTTTTGCCGTGGAAGAAAAAATATTACTCTGAAAATGGAACTGTACATGTATATTTAAAAAATACCAGAACATGAATGGGATGCATGAAAAAAATCTAAATTTGGGACCCTCCTTTCGTTCGAAAACCCCTCTTTGGACACATGAATGGAACATGAATGGGCCATTCCCCCCTCTTTTCGTCCGAAAACCCCTCTTTCGACACATGTACACCATGGGGACACCATGCCACCAACTCCAAAAAATCAAAACCCATAGCAACCAAGGTTTCATATCACAATGTGCACAAGGGTGCCAAATCATGCCCCAATCCATGGTGGTTTGGTCAGTTTTTGGCCATTCCCCCCTCTTTTCGTCCGAAAACCCCTCTTTCGACACATCTCCACCATGGGGACACCATGCCACCAACTCCAAAAATCAAAACCCATAGCAACCAAGGTTTCATATCACAATGTGCACAAGGGTGCCAAATCATGCCCCAATCCATGGTGGTTTGGTCAGTTTTTGGCCATTCCCCCCTCTTTTCGTCCGAAAACCCCTCTTTCGACACATCTCCACCATGGGGACACCATGGCACCAACTCCAAAATATCAAAACCCATAGCAACCAAGGTTTCATATCACAATGTGCACAAGGGTGCCAAATCATGCCCCAATCGATGGTGGTTTGGTCGGCTTTTGGCCATTCCCCCCTCTTTTCGTCCGAAAACCCCTCTTTCGACACATCTCCACCATGGGGACACCATGCCACCAACTCCAAAAAATCAAAACCCATAGCAACCAAGGTTTCATATCACAATGTGCACAAGGGTGCCAAATCATGCCCCAATCCATGGTGGTTTGGTCGTTTTTTGGCCATTCCCCCTCTTTTCGTCCGAAAACCCCTCTTTCGACACATCTACACCATGGGGACACCATGCCACCAACTCCAAAAAATCAAAACCCATAGAAACCAAGGTTTCATATCACAATGTGCACAAGGGTGCCAAATCATGCCCCAATCCATGGTGGTTTGGTCAGTTTTTGGCCATTTCCCCCTCTTTTCGTCCGAAAACCCCTCTTTCGACACATCTCCACCATGGGGACAACATGGCACCAACTCCAAAAATCAAAAACCATAGCAACCAAGGTTTCATATCACAATGTGAACAAGGGTGCAAAATCTTGCCCCAATCCATGGTGGTTTGGTCAGTTTTTGGCCATTTCCCCCTCTTTTCGTCCGAAAACCCCTCTTTCGACACATCTCCACCATGGGGACACCATGCCACCAACTCCAAAAATCAAAACCCATAGCAACCAAGGTTTCATATCACAATGTGCACAAGGGTGCCAAATCTTGCCCCAATCCATGGTGGTTTGGTCAGTTTTTGGCCATTCCCCCTCTTTTCGTCCGAAAACCCCTCTTTCGACACATCTACACCATGGGGACACCATGCCACCAACTCCAAAAAAATCAAAACCCATAGAAACCAAGGTTTCATATCACAATGTGAACAAGGGTGCCAAATCTTGCCCCAATCCATGGTGGTTTGGTCAGTTTTTGGCCATTCCCCCTCTTTTCGTCCGAAAACCCCTCTTTCGACACATCTCCACCATGGGGACACCATGCCACCAACTCCAAAAAATCAAAACCCATAGCAACCAAGGTTTCATATCACAATGTGAACAAGGGTGCCAAATATTGCCCCAATCCATGGTGGTTTGGTCAGTTTTTGGCCATTCCCCCCTCTTTTCGTCCGAAAACCCCTCTTTCGACACATCTCCACCATGGGGACACCATGCCACCAACTCCAAAAAATCAAAACCCATAGCAACCAAGGTTTCATATCACAATGTGCACAAGGGTGCCAAATATTGCCCCAATCCATGGTGGTTTGGTCAGTTTTTGGCCATTCCCCCCTCTTCGTCCGAAAACCCCTCTTTCGACACATCTACACCATGGGGACACCATGGCACCAACTCCAAAAAATCAAAACCCATAGAAACCAAGGTTTCATATCACAATGTGAACAAGGGTGCCAAATCTTGCCCCAATCCATGTTGGTTTCGTCAGTTTTTGGCCATTCCCCCTCTTTTCGTCCGAAAACCCCTCTTTCGACACATCTACACCATGGGGACACCATGACACCAACTCCAAAAAATCAAAACCCATAGAAACCAAGGTTACATATCACAATGTGAACAAGGGTGCCAAATCATGCCCCAATCCATGGTGGTTTCGTCAGTTTTTGGCCATTCCCCCCTCTTTTCGTCCGAAAACCCCTCTTTCGACACATCTCCACCATGGGGACACCATGCCACCAACTCCAAAAAATCAAAACCCATAGCAACCAAGGTGTCATATCACAATGTGCACAAGGGTGCCAAATCATGCCCCAATCCATGGTGGTTTGGTCAGTTTTTGGCCATTCCCCCCTCTTTTCGTCCGAGAAAACCCCTCTTTCGACACATCTACACCATGGGGACACCATTTTTTGAGGTACCTAACTTGAAATGGACTGAAATTTGGCACAAGGGTGCATCAACATGTGGGTAATGACGCTTGCATGCTATCTTGGCAGTTTGGTTTGAAAATTTTCAAAAATTCATCCCCTAAACTCAAGAAGAGGCATCACTTGTCAAGCATGTACATCTTAGGGTATTGGGAAAATTGGGAACACGTGTTGGTCTGATTTGGCATCACCACATTACCCTAGAACAGAAGTTTCACTTTGAAAAGGTTTGACAACCTCTTAGTACAATGGGGTGAACCTAGGTTTGACCAAACACTCAAAATTCCAGCCCTAATCATGTTATGAAATTCTTAGAAATTTGAAAGAATTTACATACTCGATTCATTTTTTATTTATTTCTTTCTATGTGTGATCACTAATTCGTATTTAAAATATTTTATAGTTTTTAATACCCATCTTGAAAATTCTGTGCTCGCGCATCCGTCATGCGTGGGACCCATGTCAAAGTAATGGGAAAGTGGACTACATGCAGGAATCCACGTTTTCACACGCACGCGTCACACAGAGGAACCCAAACGGCAGCATCTACTGTATATCCATCGGCCCCATCGTCTCTCCCACCCGCAACTTCTATTCCCCAATCTGGCAAAAAACCCTGATTGCACCTCCACCAGCGCACCACCGACCTCCCCTTCCACCGAAGATCCGGAAGATGAAGCGTGTTCGCGGAGACGAGCCGGAGGCGAGTGCGGTCGTCAACGTCGACAGAAGCGACGTCGATGCTCCGGTAGTCGTCGACGCCGCGGAGGCGGGATCTTCCTCCGGAACTAGCAGAGCCGCTCTTCGCCGCGCCGTGACCGTGGAGGGCTCCGCCCAACCGGCCGTGGTCGCCGTCGCTGATGAGGCCAACGGAGACGTCCTCGCTCCCGCGGCACAAGCAGATGACCAGGGCTTTGATCCGAATGACCCGTTCTACCGCCACTCCAGGCAGTACCGCGAGCTATATGGCCCCAGAGAGTGCGACGAGTTCGAAGAGGAGGCCTCGGACAACTGCAGCGAGGTACTCTACTTTTCCGATCGATCCCCTGTTTTTCTTGATCTTACTGTTCACCTTAGGGTTTGCTCGTACGGTAGATTGATTTGCCCTGTCTGCAACTTGTTGTACAAATTGATGATTCTGGGGGTTCTTACTCATCCGATTTATGGTTTGTAGTTACTAGATTTGTAATATTTGATGCACATCTTGATTCAACTGTACCAAAGTATCAACCAAATGATTTATGGTACCATGAATATTCATGCATGTTTCAAATTAGTAGATGACAGTTATCTTAATTAGGTCATGATTCCTTGTGTGTGATGAATCATACCTGCTTAGTGTAATGCTCACTGCATTTCAAACTTAAATTCATCCGAATATGGATCATACCTGCTTACTACTTTTATGTCTCCTTTTTTCGACTTGTAGTTGCTGTTGTTAGTTTCAAGTTTTGTTTTCATAAATACAATCTGTGTTGGTAATCAGCAAAATTGAAACCTCACATGACAATTTGGAGGATGTGGTGCTCGAATAATAGTGGAAATGTGATATTATTTTTTACATGCATAATATATAGAAAATAGCTAGATCTCTAAATCGATGCATACGAAGCTACATATAAATTCTTGGTCATAATCCCCTTATCTAAAGGGGATGGATGCATGGCTTCACGTCGTCGTCGCTTTCATCGTCAGTATCTTCGCCGTCTGAGTAGTAGTACCTCCTGCACATTGTTCCGTCGAACACCTTCACTGTGAGCACATCATCGCCTTCATATTTGAAGTGTAAGAACCAGCCGAAATCCATAGCATGCGCGATGGCGAATTTCTCCCAGCCCTTGTCGAGGTACATCCGGCCTTGTCCGTCAAATAGGACCTCCACGGTCCAGAGACGAGGACCGCAGTCAGCTGCTCGCAGATACACCTTAGCTGGCTCCTGGCCGTGAAGATAGTCCGCAAATTTGTTTGGTAGTTTCTGCAAAGAGATCGAGCGCCGATCGTTTCAAATTAAAGGTTTTTTAAAACATGCCCATAATTAATCACATGCATCATATATGTGGGAACGCGTACATACCTTCTTGACCAAAGGGTCTTCACAGACGACGATGAAGAACTCCTCTATGATCAATGGCAGTGTTGACGGTGGTGGTGGCAATGATGATGATCCACTTCCCCTTCCCCTTCCCCTTCCCCTTCCCCTTCCCCTCCGCGTCCGAGACGTGGAAGCCATGGCAATGGATCAACTGTATGTGAACAAAGAAGAGAGAGGCAGAACCAAGAAGAGAGAGGCAGAACCTATTGACAGAAGAGATGGCCGTGTGGGTGTTTATAAGGGAGAGATGACCGTTGTAGGTGTTTACACAATAAAATAAGGAGGAGATGACCGTTGTGGGGGTTTACACAATAAATTATGGAGGAGAAGACCGTTGTGGGGGTACATATCTCAACTAAAAAGTAATGCAGACTATCTTGACGGAAATTGAACAAATGGGTACAACAAATCGTTGATGGTTTATCTTTTTGCGTGAAGAGTTGTGTAGATTACATATCCCTTTGTCCCACAAGTTTAGTACTTTTATGTCTCCTTTTTTCGACTTGTAGTTGCTGTTGTTAGTTTCAAGTTTTGTTTTCATAAATACAATCTGTGTTGGTAATCAGCAAAATTGAAACCTCACAGTACAATTGTTGACATTTCATGGCAAAATATTTACTTATATATAGTAAAAACCAACTAGCAAAAAGCATCTACAGTTTGAAAATAACTGAGTAGTAGCCAAAAGCACCTCACGCAGGAGGGACACAAAACCAAAATATCGGTGGTCATGCAGCATCAAGGACTCGTCGACCACGATCTTGCGGTAGAGCTCGTAAGAGACCCAAGCATCAATGGCTGCATAGTCGATGTTCATATTTGGAAGTGGGAAGTCCCCCACAGTCCGTGCCGATGGTGGTGGAACTTCTTCTTCATATCACCGTAAGATGAATCAATGAGTCCGGCTGCCATGGTAGCCATGCCAGCCCTCGGATGACCCAGTGTACTTGAAGTACTCGTCCTGGAGATCGACGTAGTACTCAGGAGGAATCTGCATGTGCCATGACCTCCACAGAACTTTCGTGTCACCACGGATGTCAACACTCGCAAAGGTGATTCCTTCTCGAAAGAAATCGCAGATAGCCGGAGCGTCCCACCGGGCAGCACTGCAGTAAACAAAGTAATGTACTAGTCACAGATCGAGCATATGAACTAGGAAACAAATTGGGGATCAAGTAATGTAAAAAGGAAGTGACAGATCGACCATATGAACTAGTAAATCAAATGAGGAATCAAGAAAACTAAAAAAGAGTCACAGATCGAGCATATGAACTAGTCAATCGTACGACGAATCAAGTAAACTAAGTAGCAAATATGCAAGAACCTACATATATAGGAGACGAAGATGAAACAAATTAGTAAATCGGGAACAATGTCTAGCAGATTTAGATCGGGAATGTACTGATATTCGGGAACAATGTCTAGCAGTTGTAGATCGGGAATGTAATGATTTTTGGGAACAATGTGTAACGAGAGTCGAAGAGAGACACAACGGCGGAAACTAAAAAACCCCAATCCAAAGATTCAAAAAGGGGATTAGTTCTAACGCTGCGTAGTGGAACACCAGCACATGTCGACGCATGCAGAGTTGAACCACGGCGATCTTCTTCTCGTCCTCGGCTCGATGGTTGGTGTACTCGAAGTCGAGGCCCACGAACTTGTGCTCCTCTTCCTTGAGCCACTCCGTGTACATGTCGAGGACGCGGCGCACTTGCCAGGGGTCGTTGGTGTAGACGACTTCCAGTTCCTGGCCGTCGTGGATGTGGACTACGCGCGTGCTGGACCAGTAGTACACTTCCTGCTCATCCATGTCCATGGCGACGCGGCGGCGGGAGACGAGGACAGTGAGGGAGCGGAGACGACGAGAAGTGGGAAACCAGGAAGCGGTGCGAATATTGAGACGGTAGGGGAGGGGAAGGGGATAAAAATCATCCCCATTAATTACTCCGTGCGAATATTGAGACGCGTAGACGACGAGAATATTGACGCGGGTCTTGACTTCTGACGTGGAGTCCAACTGACCAGTGGGGCCTGCGCATTCGATCGTGTTGTCACGTCAAAACCCAGCACCGCCCATTTGTCCTCCTCTTGACCTACCGAAATTTACTCCACGATATAACTGGCCATCATATCACGACCTCCTTCAGCCGCCGCCAGATCTCGCCACGTCTCTCGCCGCCACAGCTCGCCACGTCTCTCGCCGGCGACAGTTGTAAGACTCTCGCTCCGCGTCGAGACCAAGGATGGCGCCTACTAGTGGAGTAAGTAAATAAAATGTACGTCTCGCGATCGATCGTTGTTTCCGATTTGTAATCTTTCTTCATATTTTTTCCAGTGTCCAGCTTGCTTTGACAAGAAGGGGATGTGCGGCGGAGGGGAGTCACGTTAGGTTTTTTCGTGCAAACACTACAAGAGGGTTTTGAGGAGAAGACGGTACATGCGCTTATAAGTTTAAAATTCATTCGGATGTTTTATTAATTCACCGCCACATCAAAGTTTAACACGTGATCCTATTAGTTATTGCTAGTTTAGTACTATTATTCAGATGTGTGTAATAATTGTTCTTCACCATATGTATTAACCGCTTATTTATGGTTGAGTTTTAGGATAGTTGTGATAAATTTTACGTTCATATGAGTTTTACGATAGTTGTAGCTGTTAGAGATAGAGGTATCGGTAGAAGTTCAGTCATAGAAAATCAGTCCTATACCGATAGAAGTTCAGATATGTTCTGATAGAAGTTCAGATATGTGCTGATAGAAGTCCTAGATACATACGATGTATTAGTTGCGCAACAATGTACCTCCCTGATGGCGTGTAACTCACACGTTCGTTGGGAACCCCAAGAGGAAGGTATGATGCGCACAGTAGCAAGTTTTCCCTCAGAAAGAAACCAAGGTTTAATCGAACCAGTAGGAGCCAAGAAGCACGTTGAAGGTTGATGGTCGCGAAATGTGATGCGGCGCAACACCAATTGGTGGTTTATATTTTTTTCACTACTGAAGTGAGAGGCGGGGAAGGAGGGATAATATATACCGGCGTCGTGGCGGGAGATCTCCCGCGCGGCGCCCTGTCGTCACTGACAAGCGGCTCCCACGCCCAAAAAAAAAATTGTCTCGCGAGACGCCGGCGCACCCGATTCGTGCCCTTCGCGAAGGGGCCGGCACGGGGTTGTTGATGCTTCTATTGGGCTTGAAAAAGCGCCAACGTTTTTTGGGGTGCGCCGGTGTGATCCCATTTTCGATGCCAACCCCCAAAATGCTATCGGGTGCGGTATCGGGGGCTGCTGGCGTGCAGTTGACGTGGGCGATAGAAATCTTTGTGAAGTAACTTTTCTTCAGGTCCCCGGCAACGGCGCCAGAAAAAATGCATGATGGCGTGTAAGCACACGTCCGTTGCGAACTCCAAGAGGAAGGTGTGATGCGTACAGAAAGTTTTCCCTCAGTAAGAAACCAAGGTTATCGAACCAGTAGGAGTCAAGGAACACGTGAAGGTTGTTGGTAGCGGAGTGTAGTGCGGCGCAACACCAGGGATTCCGGCGCCAACGTGGAACCTGCACAACACAATCAAAGTACTTTGCCCCAACGTAACAGTGAGGTTGTCAATCTCACCGGCTTGCTATAAACAAAAGATTAGATGTATAGTGTGGATGATGATGTTTGTTTGCGAATAACAGTAAAGAACAATTGCAGTAGATTGTATTTCAGATGTAAAAGAATGGACCGGGATCCAAAGTTCACTAGTGGTGTCTCTACCATAAGATAAATAACATGTTGGGTGAACAAAATACAGTTGGGCAATTGACAAATAAAGAAGGCATAACAATGCACATACATATATCATGACGAGTACTATGAGATTTAATCAGGGCATTACGACAAAGTACATAGACCGCTATCCAGCATGCATCTATGCCTAAAAAGTCTACCTTCAGGTTATCATCCGAACCCCTTCCAGTATTAAGTTGCAAACAACAGACAATTGCATTAAGTATGGTGCGTAATGTAATCAACACAAATATCCTTAGACAAAGCATCGATGTTTTATCCCTAGTGGCAACAGGCACATCCACAACCTTAGAACTTTCTGTCACTGTCCCAGATTCAATGGAGGCATGAACCCACTATCGAGCATAAATACTCCCTCTTGGAGTCACTAGTATCAACTTGGCCAGAGCCTCTACTAGCAACGGAGAGCATGCAAGAACATAAACAACATATATGATAGATTGATAATCAACTTGACATAGTATACAATATTCATCGGATCCCAACAAACACAACATGTAGCATTACAAATAGATGATCTTGATCATGATAGGCAGCTCACAAGATCTAACAATGATAGCACAATGAGGAGAAGACAACCATCTAGCTACTGCTATGGACCCATAGTCCAGGGGTGAACTACTCACACATCGATCCGGAGGCGATCATGGTGATGAAGAGACCTCCGGGAGATGATTCCCCTGTAGTGACCTCACTTTAAATAAAGTGCAAGTCCCTGTGCATTAGTGCTAGTCCCTGGATCGAACTGCTAGCACACACAGTTTAAGATGAAATACCAAGTAGCAAAGGTCTTCATTACAACCTAAGATCCAGCGAAAATAAAATAGTTCGATACAACTTGCATAGCTCTAGGGCTAGCATAAACATAAATCAGAGTTCAACATCAAGCGGAAAGCAAATAGCATGGAGTCCTCTTCCTTCACGGATGCCACAGGCGAGACATGTTGGGCAAGGACTCGTGATCCTAACATCTTCTTCAGCAACTAGGGATACCTGCAACATCAAACGTTGCAGCCCGAAGGAATCAATACATTTGGAATAGTATTGGCAAGGACACTTTTGTGGACTCAAAAGGCATCCTACACCTACGTGCACATCTGGCAGGTAGAGCTCAAGTTCATTTTGCATAAAGCCAATTTTTCCCTGTCATTTATGAAAACATTTTCTTTCAATCTAATTAATAGTCACATTGGTAAATCCCCAATGTACCAATTAACAAGTAACATTGGTAAAGCCCCAATGTACCATCCTACCCTTGTTCACCCACCAATTTTTATTTAAGAAATTGGGATGAGGAGATCTTCGAACAAGGACTTGTCAGTTCGCTCAAGTTGTCCATAACCGGGGACACGGCTAAGTACTTAGATTTTACACTCTCGAGAGGTTGTACACCTTTACCCACATGGCCAGGTCAATCCTTCTACCTCGATGCACATTTTGCTCGGAGGACGAGTGCGGACCGTGGCCGAGACCTTCTGTGTGTAATCACCCGAACCATTCCCTAAGGGCCCCGTTCCACCTACGGTATCCCTCTACCACCACCTGGCCCCTAGGATCCGGGTTCATACAACATACTTTGTCAAGCCGAGCCATAGTAGCATGTGGTTGTACGAAAAGCTAATGAGCAAGGTTTGTCTACAATCTCTTTAAGCACTGGGTGACTTTCCGCAAGTGTGCACTAGCACCGGGGTCTCGCCCACGATACAGCCACCCTCTCCATAACTCCACCATTCACCCGGGTAATTCATTAAACTTAGTTGTTTTTCCTTAACCTCTATCAAAACCTTTCCATGGCATAGCAGGTAACAACTAAATTTAATGGCGGCTAAGGGAGTCTAGGAGTGGTGTAGCTAAACTACTAGGATTTACTAGCAAGCACAAATCATAAACCCTAGACATGTCTACTATAAAAAACACTACGGTGCAAGAACTAAAACTGGGACTTTTGGTGTGTGTCACTTGCCTTTTTCAGAGGGAAGAGTTGCAATCTTCGCAGTCACAACGGTTGCAGCTGTCACAGTCGCAATCTACAAACATTCATACATAGAACGATAAACACAATGCACAACACAAATGCACAACCATAGACATGAGATGCATATGAGACTTACACAATTGCACTCCATTTAATGTTCTCTCGGTTGTCACTACATGCATGATGCCATGATCAAGTTTTATGGTTGGTTGTATTATTGTGAACCATCTATGTCGCACTAGCGAAGGGCAACTACCATTAATTGAAAAAGGTGTTTTGGTACAATAGACAAATGATGGTTATGGTACTACTGGACAGAGGGTTCCATTTGCAAGCATATGCAATAGGAATCACTCGAATAGGGTATGTAGATCTCATTTTATGGGTGAAGTACTTCGATTAGGCATTAAAATATGAATGAAACTCAAACTTCTGTAAGTCCACATTTTATTGGTTAATAGTGTTCCTTATATTTTTAGGATTCCAGAGGTATAAAGTTTGTGATTTTTGGACATACGGATCTCTGGATATGAATTTTACAAGGCGCGGACTATCGAAAACTGAATTAAACGAGATCTAGGGTGTGTACTGGACATGTGGCGATTTCCTATTGGTGGGTACCTCTTTGTCGCGGATCAGCGCTTAGAGACGTTGGATCAACATAACATCTATGGCTCAGATCTGTTTGCAGAAATTGGAAAGAAGAAAAAGAGCAAAGGGGCGCTCACGTGGCGCACGTGTAGCGGACGCGTGGCGGCTGACGTGGCCGGCGGTGGTGGAGATGGCCGGCCGGCTCGGTGGTGCTCGCCGGCGGCGTTTCCCGGCGTCTCCCGGCCTGGCAGAAACGTGGACGACGTGCGGCTTGAGGTGGCGCGTAGGGTGGCGGCAGTGGCTTGGAGGGATTCGGGTCGGGATGGCCGTGGCGGGCAGATGGAGGCGGCGCGGTTGGCGGCGCTCCGGCGAGCAATCCGGGCAGCCTGGGGGCGTGGCTGAGAGGGAGGAGAGGGGGAAAAGAGAGAGGAGGCCGGGGGCTTTAAGGGGGCGGTCTCGGCCGAGAGAGAGGGGCGCGAGGTGGGCGAGTGGGAGGTGGCCGGACGGTTGCCTGTGCGTGCGCGTGCCTGTACGTGCGCACGTACAGGAGGTGGCGGCGGTTGGAGGTTGGGGACGACGGGCGTCGGGCGCGTGGGCCAGTGGGGGCGCTGGCCGGCTGGGCCTGCCTTGGCCTGGTCGGCCCGGGGGGAGGGAGAGGAGGTGGGGCGCGGGGGAGGCCCGGCCGGCCCGGCTGGCTGGGCCGGATCGGCCGGTTGGGTCGGCCCGGCTGGGTCGGCCGCCTCTCATTTTTTTTTCTTCTTTATTTTTAATCCTCTTCTCTTATTTAAAAATGCATTTGAGGCACCAGATAAAATCAGAAAAATATGAATGAGATATCGTTGGAAACCTTGTGAAAAGGGCTTCACTATGAAACCATATTTGAGACAAAATAAAATACTTTTGAAACTAAAGTTCGCATAGATGCATAAGTGGCTAATAGCGCCATATTAGGGTTTGGTTTTTGAAATGCACTTTGAATTTTCCCTAAACGCAAAAATGTCATGATGCACATGTATGAAATGCATGCTTATGAATGCCATGCATGAAGTTTGAACTTTTGAAAATTGGGATGTTACAAACCTACCCCCCTTAAGATGATTCTTGCCCTAGAGAATCGGAGTGGCTAGCAAATAGGTGTGGGTGATATTCACGGAGGTCATCTTCTCGTTCCCATGTAGCTTCTTCCTCTGTGTGGTGGTTCCACTGGACCTTGCAAAATTTGATCGTCTTCGTACGGGTCACTCTTTCTGCTGTCTCCAGTATCTTGATCGGCTTCTCTTCATATGTGAGATCACTCTCCAACTGAACTTCTTCAAGTGGCACTGTATCTCTCAACGGGGTCTCTGCCATTTCTGGGTGACACTTCTTCAATTGGCTTACATGGAACACACTATGAACTGCAGCTAGAGATTCTGGCAGTTCCAACTCATACGCGACTTCACCTTTGCGAGCCAGGATCTTGAATGGTCCTACAAAGCGGGGTGCTAACTTTCCCTTGACTCCAAATCTCTTCACACCACGTAGGGGTGAGACTCTTAGGTATGCTCTATCACCTATCTCATAGGTCACTTCCCTACGCTTTGAGTCAGCGTAGCTCTTCTGTCTAGATTGGGCTATCTTCAATCTATCTCTGATCAGTCTGACCTTCTCTTCGGCATCCTTGATCAGGTCTGGGCCAAACAAACTTCTTTCTCCTACGCCACTCCATAGCAATGGGGTGGTGCACTTCCTTCCATACAATGCCTCAAAGGGTGCCATACCAATACTAGCTTGGTGGCTATTGTTATATGAAAACTCTGCATAAGGCAGATTTTCATCCCAACTTGATCCATAGTCCAATGCACATGCTCTTAACATATCTTCCAATATTTGATTCACTCTTTCAGTCTGTCCATCAGTCTGTGGGTGAAACGCTGTGCTGAACTCAAGTCTAGTTCCCAATGACTCATGTATTTGACGCCAAAAGTGAGATGTAAACTGGGTACCTCTATCTGACACAATGCTCTTAGGTACTCCATGCAAACATATGATTTTGTTCATGTATAACTTGGCTAGTTTGGCGCTTGTGTAGGTGGTCTTCACTGGAATGAAGTGAGCCACTTTAGTCAGACGGTCAACTACGACCCAAATGGAATCATACCCCGATCTAGTCTTTGGCAGTCCGGTGATAAAATCCATGCCAATATTCTCCCACTTCCATTCTGGTACAGGTAGTGGTTGCAACAATCCTGCGGGTTTCTGATGTTCCTCCTTGACTCTGCTACAAACATCACACAAAGCAATATACTCAGCGATGTCTCTCTTCATATTACTCCACCAGAACCTTTCCTTCACGTCCATGTACATCTTGGTGTTACCCGGATGAATGGAGTATGGTGAATCATGGGCTTCCTGGAAAATCAACTTCCTAAGCTCAGGGTCCTGGGGTACATAGATACGCTTCTCAAACCATATAGTTCCTTGTTCATCTGCATGAAATCCTTTTGCTCTGCCTTCGCTCATTAAGGACCTTAATCTCTTCTATTTATTTGTCTAACTTTTGAGCTTCTCTAATTCTGTCCATTAGTGTTGGCTGAACTTCAAGTGATGCCAAATAACCTTTGGGCACAACCTCTAGTCTGAGGTCCTTAAACTGTTCACACAGTTCCTCTGGTAATTCTCCAGCGGTGAGGCCGTTTACATAGCTCTTACGGCTCAGCGCATCGGCTACAACGTTAGCCTTCCCTGGGTGGTATTGCAAATTCATATCATAATCTTTTATTAACTCCAACCATCTTCTTTGTCTCATGTTCAGCTCCTTCTGAGTGAATATGTACTTCAGGCTCTTATGGTCTGTGAACACATCACAATGCTTTCCCATCAAGTAGTGGCTCCACACTTTCAGGGTATGAACAACAGATGCTAGCTCTAAGTCATGGGTTGGGTAGTTTCTCTCATGCTTCTTGAGTTGTCGCGAAGCATAGCACACTACTTTTCCATCTTGCATTAGAACACCTCCAAGTCCTTTACGAGAGGCGTCGCAGTACACTTGGAAGTCCTTATTGATATCCGGCAAGCATAGAACCGGTGCACTTACTAGGCGTTGCTTCAACTCTTGAAAACTAGCTTCACACTCATCTGTCCAGTTGAATTTCTTCTCCTTCTTCAACAGTTCTGTCATGGGCTTTGCAATCTTGGAGAAATTCTCAATAAATCTCCGGTAGTATCCAGCGAGTCCTAGGAAACTCCGGATCTCTCCTCGCATTCTTGGGTGATTCCCACTCGGTCACAGCTGCAACTTTACTCGGATCAACTGCGACTCCTTCTGCTGAAACTATATGTCCAAGGAATCCAACCCTATCCAACCAGAACTCACACTTGCTGAACTTGGCATACATCTTGTGCTCTCTAAGCTTCTCCATGATTAGGCGCAAGTGCCTCTCATGTTCGGCTTCATCCTTTGAGTATATCAATATATCATCGATGAATACTACTACGAACTTATCCAAATATTCCATGAACACTTTGTTCATCATGGCCATAAAATATGCCGGGGCATTGGTTAGACCAAATGGCATAACTGTATACTCATACAGACCGTATCTAGTAGTGAATGCGGTCTTAGGTATGTCTTGCTCTCTGATCTTCATTTGGAAGTAGCCCGATCGAAGATCAATTTTGGAGAACACCTTTGCTCCCTTCGGTTGGTCAAATAGGTCGTTGATATTGGGCAACGGGTACTTGTTCTTGATAGTGACTTCATTGAGTGATCGATAATCCATTACCAATCTCTTGCTAGAATCTTTCTTCATCACAAACAAAACAGGGGCTCCCCATGACGATGAACTAGGTCGGATGAAACCCTTTTCCATTTGTTCCTTAAGCTGCTTCTTCAACTCCTTCAATTCCTCTACATCCATCTTGTATGGTCTCTTGGCTATTGGTCCAGTTCCGAGCAACGACTCAATGAGAAATTCAACTTCTCTCGTCGGTGGCATTCCCGGCAACTCTTCCGGGAACACATCCGGGTATTCTCTCACAACGAGCACGAGTCTCCATGCTAACCCCCTTAAGAGAGTTGACCTTACTACTTTTAAGCTCAAAGGTTGAATTGAAACGAATCCTCTTCATTTATGGGGTTGTGAGTGTAATTGATCTCTTTGCACAATCTATTATGCCTCCATAAGTGGTCATCCAATCCATGCCTAGGATTACATCTAGACCTTGGGATGGTAGGACTACTAAGTTGGCTGGGAACTTATGTTTTCCAATTTGCAGGGTCAAATTTCTACATCCATCAGTTACTAACATCTCTCCCCTTGGAGAGCTTACTCTAAGAGGGCATCCCGTTGTTTCAGTGGGCAGATTATTCTTAACCACAAATGCTCTTGATATGAAAGAATGCGATGCACCAGTATCAAATAGGACAAGTGCTGAAAAGCAATTGAGCATGAACGTACCAATCACTGCGTCCGGCTCATCATAGATCTCCTCAACATTGACATGGTTGGCATGTCCCTTCCGGAACGGGTTAGGCTTGCCTCGCATCCACAATCTTCCTTGCTTCCTCAGCCTTCTTCTCGGGCGGTCATTGGCAAAGTGTCCTGTCTTCCTGCACTTGAAGCACTCAACCTGGCTGATGTCCTTCTTCACAAAGCGATGACCATTGTTGTTGCCATTGCCGTTGTTGTGGCCATTGCCATTTCCATGATGGCCGCCATTACTCTTCCCAGATTTGTTGTGGTGGTGATTCTTGTGACCATTGTGGTGGTGCTTGCTTCCACCATCATTGCTACCATACTTGTGATGGCCAGAACTTCCACTACCTTCTCCATATGACCGCATCTTGTGAGCTGGTCCTGATCCATACTTGTCATATTCGTGCTTTCTCTTCCGGTTCTCCATACTATTGTGCTTGGACTCAACTGCCATCGCTGCTGTCATACGGCTCCCGGTAATTGGCGTACCTAGAAGCACAAAGCTGGATGGATATCTCATCATTGAGGCCTCTCATGAATTCCTCCTGCCTCTTCCTATCGGTGTTCACATCTTCGGGTGCATAACGAGCCAACTTGTTGAAGAGCTCAGCATAGTCGGACAAGGAGCGAGATCCTCGGCGCAAGTCGCGAAACTCGCGCCTCTTCGCAGCAATGACTCCGGAAGCAACATGAGCGAGTGCGGAAGGCATTCTGAAACTGATCCCAAGAGATGGCTGCGATGTCAGGGTAGGTGATCTGGTAGTTGTCCCACCATTCAGCTGCGGGTCCTTCAAGCTGATGTGCGGCGAACCGCACCTTCTCTTCCCCATGTGCTTGAATGGTGTCCAATTTCTTGTTAATTTTACGCAGCCAGTCATCAGCTACGATTGGCTCAGGAGAATTGGAGAATGTGGGAGGGTTCAATCTCAGGAACCTAGTCAGACGGTCCTGCTGTGGCGGAGGTGGCGGTGGCGGGGGTGGTGGATTGTTGTTATTGTTCTGCAGGTTGTTGTTCAGCTGGGCTATGGTCTGAGTCACTACTTGCATCAGCTGGGCCTGTGCCTCCATCATCTGCTGAACATAGGCTGGCACCTCGGGCTCTCGGCGGGGCGGCATGCTGTGGGGTTTGAGAGGTAAGAATGGAATTTAGACTAGAGCTAAGGAGAAATAAAATTTCCTACCCTCACACAACACAAGCATATAAACAATCCTCAAAATCACGCAAGCAAATATTTTTAAACACTAACAAACTAGTATGGTCATACCACAATTTGGTATGATCAATGCGTTTTAAGATATCGTTGGTCTGATAAAAGAGGGAAAGTGGTGGTCTACTCTATTTCCATCTAAGGTGCTTCTAGCTTCTCTTCCACTTCCTTGAGGTCTTCAAAGATTGGACGTCTAAAGGATGAAGATTTGTTTTGAAGATGAAATAGCTAGGTGAGAATACAAGAAAACAAATTTGCAAACATTTCTTTTCAATAGAGAATGGATTAGATAGATAAGAGGGAATTTCATCATAAGGTCTTCCTATTTCTATCCAAACCTAGGGTCACGAACCTATGGGCAACACAGTGCTCTGATACCATCTGTAGTGACCTCACTTTAAATAAAGTGCAAGTCCCTGTGCATTAGTGCTAGTCCCTGGATCGAACTGCTAGCACACACAGTTTAAGATGAAATACCAAGTAGCAAAGGTCTTCATTACAACCTAAGATCCAGCGAAAATAAAATAGTTCGATACAACTTGCATAGCTCTAGGGCTAGCATAAACATAAATCAGAGTTCAACATCAAGCGGAAAGCAAATAGCATGGAGTCCTCTTCCTTCACGGATGCCACAGGCAGACATGTTGGGCAAGGACTCGTGATCCTAACATCTTCTTCAGCAACTAGGGATACCTGCAACATCAAACGTTGCAGCCCGAAGGAATCAATACATTTGGAATAGTATTGGCAAGGACACTTTTGTGGACTCAAAAGGCATCCTACACCTACGTGCACATCTGGCAGGTAGAGCTCAAGTTCATTTTGCATAAAGCCAATTTTTCCCTGTCATTTATGAAAACATTTTCTTTCAATCTAATTAATAGTCACATTGGTAAATCCCCAATGTACCAATTAACAGTAACATTGGTAAAGCCCCAATGTACCATCCTACCCTTGTTCACCCACCAATTTTTATTTAAGAAATTGGGATGAGGAGATCTTCGAACAAGGACTTGTCAGTTCGCTCAAGTTGTCCATAACCGGGGACACGGCTAAGTACTTAGATTTTACACTCTCGAGAGGTTGTACACCTTTACCCACATGGCCAGGTCAATCCTTCTACCTCGATGCACATTTTGCTCGAGAGGATAGGTGCGGACCGTGGCCGAGACCTTCGTGTGTAATCACCCGAACCATTCCCTAAGGGCCCCGTTCCACCTACGGTATCCCTCTACCACCACCTGGCCCCTAGGATCCGGGTTCATACAACATACTTTGTCAAGCCGAGCCATAGTAGCATGTGGTTGTACGAAAAGCTAATGAGCAAGGTTTGTCTACAATCTCTTTAAGCCTGGGTGACTTTCCGCAAGTGTGCACTAGCACCAGGGTCTCGCCCCCTGATACAGCCACCCTCTCCATAACTCCACCATTCACCCAGGTAATTCATTAAACTTAGTTGTTTTTCCTTAACCTCTATCAAAACCTTTCCATGGCATAGCAGGTAACAACTAAATTTAATGGCGGCTAAGGGAGTCTAGGAGTGGTGTAGCTAAACTACTAGGATTTACTAGCAAGCACAAATCATAAACCCTAGACATGTCTACTATAAAAACACTACGGTGCAAGAATTAAAACTGGGACTTTTGGTGTGTGTCACTTGCCTTTTTCAGAGGGAAGAGTTGCAATCTTCGCAGTCACAACGGTTGCAGCTGTCACAGTCGCAATCTACAAACATTCATACATAGAACGATAAACACAATGCACAACACAAATGCACAACCATAGACATGAGATGCATATGAGACTTACACAATTGCACTCCATTTAATGTTCTCTGGTTGTCACTACATGCATGATGCCATGATCAAGTTTTATGGTTGGTTGTATTATTGTGAACCATCTATGTCGCACTAGCGAAGGGCAACTACCATTAATTGAAAAAGGTGTTTTGGTACAGTAGACAAATGATGGTTATGGTACTACTGGACAGAGGGTTCCATTTGCAAGCATATGCAAAAGGAATCACTCGAATAGGGTATGTAGATCTCATTTTATGGGTGAAGTACTCTGATTAGGCATTTAAATATGAATGAAACTCAAACTTCTGTAAGTCCACATTTTATTGGTTAATAGTGTTTCTTATATTTTTAGGATTCCAGAGGTATAAAGTTTGTGATTTTTGGACATACGGATCTCTGGATATGAATTTTACAAGGCGCGGACTATCGAAAACTGAATTAAACGAGATCTAGGGTGTGTACTTGGACATGTGGCGATTTCCTATTGGTGGGTACCTCTTTGTCGCGGATCAGCGCTTAGAGACGTTGGATCAACATAACATCTATGGCTCAGATCTGTTTGCAGAAATTGGAAAGAAGAAAAAGAGAAACAAAGGGGCGCTCACGTGGCGCACGTGTGGCGGACGCGTGGCGGCTGACGTGGCCGGCGGTGGTGGAGATGGCCGGCCGGCTCGGTGGTGCTCGCCGGCGGCGTTTCCCGGCGTCTCCCGGCCTGGCAGAAACGTGGACGACGTGCGGCTTGAGGTGGCGCGTAGGGTGGCGGCAGTGGCTTGGAGGGATTCGGGCCGGGATGGCCGTGGCGGGCAGATGGAGGCGGCGCGGTTGGCGGCGCTCCGGCGAGCAATCCGGGCAGCCTGGGGGCGTGGCTGAGAGGGAGGAGAGGGGGAAAAGAGAGAGGACGCCGGGGGCTTTAAGGGGGCGGTCTCGGCCGAGAGAGAGGGGCGCGAGGTGGGCGAGTGGGAGGTGGCCGGACGGTTGCTCGTGCGTGCGCGTGCCCGTACGTGCGCACGTACGGGAGGTGGCGGCGGTTGGAGGTTGGGGACGACGGGCGTCGGGCGCGTGGGCCGGTGGGGGCGCTGGCCTGCTGGGCCTGCCTTGGCCTGGTCGGCCCAGGGGGGAGGGAGAGGAGGTGGGGCGCGGGGGAGGCCTGGCCGGCCTGGCTGGCTGGGCCGGATCGGCCAGTTGGGTCGGCCCGGCTGGGTCGGCCGCCTCTCTTTTTTTTTTATCCTCTTCTCTTATTTAAAAATGCATTTGAGGCACCAAATAAAATCAGAAAAATATGAATGAGATATCGTTGGAAACCTTGTGAAAAGGGCTTCACTATGAAATCATATTTGAGACAAAATAAATTACTTTTGAAACTAAAGTTCACATAGATGCATAAGTGGCTAATAGCGCCATATTAGGGTTTGGTTTTTGAAATGCACTTTGAATTTTCCCTAAACGCAAAAATGTCATGATGCACATGTATGAAATGCATGCTTATGAATGCCATGCATGAAGTTTGAACTTTTGAAAATTGGGATGTTACATCCCCTCTCCGGCAGGGTGTCGGAGGCGATCTCCTGAATCCCCCGAGATGGGATTGGCGGCGGCGTCTCTGGAAGGTTTTCCGTATCGTGGCTCTCGGTACTGGGGTATTCGCGACGAAGGCTTTAAGTAGGCGGAAGGGTAGAGTCGGGGGCGTCACGAGGGCCCCACATGCCAGGGTCGCGCGGCCAAGGCCTGGGCCGCGCCACCCTAGTGTGTCGCCACCTCGTGGCCCCACTTCGTATCTCCTTCGGTCTTCTGGAAGCTTCGTGGAAAAATAAGACCCTGGGCGTTGATTTCGTCCAATTCCGAGAATATTTCCTTACTAGGATTTCTGAAACCAAAAACAGCGAGAAAACAACAATCGGCTCTTCGGCATCTCGTCAATAGGTTAGTGCCGGAAAATGCATAATAATGACATATAATGTGTATAAAACATGTGAGTATCATCATAAAAGTTGCATGGAACATAAGAAATTATAGATACGTTTGAGACGTATCAAGCATCCCCAAGCTTAGTTCCTACTCGCCCTCGAGTAGGTAAACGATAACAAGGATAATTTCTGAAGTGACATGCTATCATAATCTTGATCAATACTATTGTAAAGCATATGAGATGAATGTAGCGATTCGAAGCAATGGTGAAGACAATGAGTAAACAAATGAACCATATAGCAAAGACTTTTCATGAATAGTACTTTCAAGACTATCATCAATAAGACTTGCATAAGAGTTACTCATAAAGCAATAGATTCTTAGTAAAAAGCTATGAAGCAACACAAAGGAAGATATAAGTTTCAGCAATTGCTTTCAACTTCAACATATTTATCTCATGGATAATTGTCAACACAAAGTAATATAACAAGTGCAATAGGTAAACATGTAAGAATCAATGCACACGGTTGATACAAGTGTTTGCTTCGGGATAGAAAGAATAGGTAAACTGACTCAACAATAAAGTAGAAGATAGGCCCTTCGCGAGAGGAAGCATGGATTACTATTTTTGTGCTAGAGCTTTTCATTTTGAAAACATAGAAACAATTTTGTCAACGGTAGTAATAAATCATATGTGTTATGTATAAGATATCCTATAAGTTGCAAGCCTCATGCATAGTATACCAATAGTGCTCGCACCTTGTCCTAATTAGCTCGGATTAACATGGATTATCATTGCATAGCATATGTTTCAACCAAGTGTCACAAAGGGGTACCTCTATGCCGCCTGTACAAAGGTCTAAGGAGAAAGTTCGCATTGGATTTCTCGCTTTTGATTATTCTCAACTTAGACATCCATACCGGGACAACATAGACAACAGATAATGGACTCCTCTTTAATGCATAAGCATTCAACAACAGATAAAATTTTCATAAGAGATTGAGGATTTATTGTCCAAACTGAAACTTCCACCATGAATCATGGCTTTAGTTAGCGGCCCAATGTTCTTCTCTAACAATATGCATACTCAAACCATTTATCATGAAAATCGCCCTTACTTCAGACAAGACGAACATGCATAGCAACTCACATGATATTCAACAAACGTAAAATTGTTGATGGCGTCCCCAGAAACATGGTTACCGCTCAACAAGCAACTTATTAAGAAATAAGATACATAGCTACATATTCTTCACCACAATAGTTTTTAAGGCTATTTTTCCCATGAGCTATATATTGCAAAGAGAAAAGATAGAATTTTTAAAGGTAGCACTCAAGTAATGTACTTTGGAATGGCAGAGAAATACCATGTAGTAGGTAGGTATGGTGGACACAAATGGCATAGTTTTTGGCTCAAGGATTTGGATGCACGAGAAGAATTCCTCTCAATACAAGGCTAGGCTAGAAAGGTTGTTTGAAGCAAACTCAAGTATAAAACGGTGCAGCAAAGCTCACATATGAACATATTGTAAGCATTATAAGACTTTACATTGTCTCCTTGTTGTTCAAACACCTTAACCAGAAAATATCTAGACTCTAGAGACCAATCATGCAAACCAAATTTTAACAAGCTCTATGTAGTTCTTCATTAATGGGTGCAAAGTACATGATGCAAGAGCTTAAACATGATCTATATGAGCACAACAATTGCCAAGTATCAAATTATTCAAGACATTATACCATTTACCACATGCAGCATTTTCTGTTTCCAACCATATAACAATGAACGAAGTAGTTCAACCTTCGCCATGAACATTAAGAATAAAGCTAAGAACATATGTGTTCATACGAAACAACGGAGCGTGTCTCTCTCCCAAACAAAGAATGCTAGGATCCGATTTTATTCAAACGAAAACAAAAATAAAAACAAACAGACGCTCCAAGTAAAGAACATAAGATGTGACGGAATAAAAATATAGTTTCACTAGAGGTGACCTGATAAGTTGTCGATGAAAAAGGGATGCCTTGGGCATCCCCAAGCTTAGATGCTTGAGTCTTCTTAAAATATGCAGGGATGAACCACAGGGGCATCCCCAAGCTTAGACTTTTCACTCTTCTTGATCATATTGTATCATCCTCCTCTATTGACCCTTGAAAACTTCCTCCACACCAAACTCAAAACAATCTCATTAGAGGGTTAGTGCATAATTGAGAATTCATATATTCAGAGGTGACATGATCATTCTTAGCACTTCTAGACATTGCACAAAGCTACTGAAAGTTAATGGAACAAACAAATCCATCAAACATAGCAAAACAGGCAATGCGAAATAAAAGGCAGAATCTGTCAAAACAGAACAGTTCGTAAAGACGAATTTTTTATAGGCACTGGACTTACTCAGATGAAAATGCTCAAATTGAATGAAAGTTGCGTACATATCTGAGGATCACGCACGTAAATTGGCAGATTTTCTAAATTTTCTACAGCAGGGGCGGCTCAATTTCGTGACAGCAAGAAATCTGTTCCTGCGCAGTAATTCAAATCAATATTGACTTTACTATCAAAGACTTTACTTGGCACAACAATGCAATAAAATAAAGATAATGAGAGGTTGCTACAGTATTAACAACTTCCAAGACTCAAATATAAAACAAAGGTGCAGAAGTAAAATAATGGGTTGTCTCCCATAAGCGCTTTTCTTTAACGCCTTTCAGCTAGGCGCAGAAAGTGTAAATCAAGTATTATCAAGAGATGAAGTATCAACAGAGGGGTTTGGAGTTTTCTCAACTATGCATTGTATCTTATCTATGTAAGTTTCATAGGCTCCTTTTTCATTACTCTTAGGTTTTCTATTCTCATCAAACAAATTTTCAGGAACAAGCCAACCATAGTTATTTTCTAGAGCTTCATGCATTCCTAGGAGCTTACTAGGTATCGGTACTTTAATCTCCCCTCCATCATTAACATTATTAGTGTACTTTATTCTATCCATGTCCATCTTTTCAAGTGTTCTTGCAAAGTCGGTATAAAAGCCAAGCCTCTTATGCTTAATAAAAACTTTTCTAGCTTCTTTAGCTATATCTTCAAATTCTCTACGAAGGACTTTTAGAACAAAATTTCTCTTTTCTCCCCTTTCCATATCAGAGAGTGTAAGAAACATATGTTGAATTATAGGATTGATATTAACAAATTTAGTTTCCAACATGTGTACTAAAGAAGCAGCAGCAATTTCATAAGTAGGAGCAAGTTCTACCAAGTGTCTATCTTCAAAATCTTCAGCTGTACTAACATGAGTGAAAAAATCTTCTATATTATCTCTCCCAATGATAGACCCTCGTCCTAACGGTATGTCTTTTAGAGTGTATTTAGGAGGAATCATGATGAAATAAACAAAAGATAAATAAATTAAATGCAAGTAACTAATTTTTTTGTGTTTTCAATATAGAGAACAAGACAATAAATAAAGTAAAACTAGCAACTAATTTTTTTGTATTTTTGTAGTAAATAATGTAAAACAAAGCAAGACAAAAACAAAGTAAAGAGATTGGATGTGGGAGACTCCCCTTGCAGCGTGTCTTGATCTCCCCGGCAACGGCGCCAGAAAAAATGCTGCTGGCGTGCAGTTGACGTGGGACATAGAAATCTTTGTGAAGTAACTTTTCTTCAGGTCCCCGGCAACGGCGCCAGAAAAAATGCTTGATGGCGTGTAAGCACACGTCCGTTGGGAACCCCAAGAGGAAGGTGTGATGCGTACAACAACAAGTTTTCCCTCAGTAAGAAACCAAGGTTATCGAACCAGTAGGAGTCAAGGAACACGTGAAGGTTGTTGGTGGCGGAGTGTAGTGCGGCGCAACACCAGGGATTCCGGCGCCATCGTGGAACCTGCACAACACAATCAAAGTACTTTGCCCCAACGTAACAGTGAGGTTATCAATTTTACCGGTTTGTTGTAAACAAAGGATTAAATGTATAGTGTGGATGATGATGTTTGTTTGCGAATAACAGTAAAGAACAATTGCAGTAGATTGTATTTCAGATGTAAAAGAATGGACCGGGATCCACAGTTCACTAGTGGTGTCTCTCCCATAAGATAAATAGCATGTTGGGTGAACAAATTACAGTTGGGCAATTGACAAATAAAGAAGGCATAACAATGCACATGCATATATCATGATGAGTACTATGAGATTTAATCAGGGCATTACGACAAAGTACATAGACCGCTATCCAGCATGCATCTATGCCTAAAAAGTCCACCTTCAGGTTATCATCCGAACCCCCTCTAGTATTAAGTTGCAAATAACAGACAATTGCATTAAGTATGGTGCGTAATGTAATCAACACAAATATCCTTAGACAAAGCATCGATGTTTTATCCCTAGTGGCAACAGCACATCCGCAACTTAGAACTTTCTGTCACTGTCCCAGATTCAATGGAGGCATGAACGCACTATCGAGCATAAATACTCCCTCTTGGAGTCACAAGTATCAACTTGGCCAGAGCCTCTACTAGCAACGGAGAGCATGCAAGAACATAAACAACATATATGATAGATTGATAATCAACTTGACATAGTATTCAATATTCATCGGATCCCAACAAACACAACATGTAGCATTACAAATAGATGATCTTGATCATGATAGGCAGCTCACAAGATCTAACATTATAGCACAATCAGGAGAAGACAACCATCTAGCTACTGCTATGGACCCATAGTCCAGGGGTGAACTACTCACACATCGATCCGGAGGCGATCATGGTGAGGAAGAGACCTCCGGGAGATGATTCCCCTCTCCGGCAGGGTGCCGGAGGCGATCTCCTGAATCCCCCGAGATGGGATTGGCGGCGGCGCCTCTGGAAGGTTTTCCGTATCGTGGCTCTCGGTACTGGGGTATTCGCGACGAAGGCTTTAAGTAGGCGGAAGGGTAAAGTCGGGGGCGTCACGAGGGCCCCACATGCCAAGGTCGCGCGGCCAAGGCCTGGGCCGCGCCTCCCTAGTGTGTCGCCACCTCGTGGCCCCACTTCGTATCTCCTTCGGTCTTCTGGAAGCTTCGTGTAAAAATAAGACCATGGGCGTTGATTTCGTCCAATTCCGAGAATATTTCCTTACTAGGATTTCTGAAACCAAAAATAGTAGAAAACAACAACTGGCTCTTCGGCATCTCGTCAATAGGTTAGTGCCGGAAAATGCATAATAATGACATATAATATGTATAAAACATGTGAGTATCATCATAAAAGTAGCATGGAACATAAGAAATTATAGATACGTTTGAGACATATCAGGGGCGCCGGTGGAGATTCTCTAAGTGTACTTACGTTGGTCACGGACAGAAAAATGATCATTTTTTACCGTGCGTCTATTTTCTTCTAGACGTATTTGGCTCGCGGACACAAAAGTTAACGTTTAAACATCAAAATAAACAAGTTCAAAGTATTTATTTATTATATCTAAATATTTTAAAATCTGCATAAAAATGAGGTGCTATTGATGACTACTCAATGTCTTCATGGTCAGCCAGAGCTCACTGATGCTCAATCAAATTCTTCTATACTGCTGGTTGCTAGTTGATTCATCCCTCACGTAAAGCCATTTCTTACGTCATCCTTGGACTGAGTTGGCAAACTGCAGATCAAAATATCTGGCATCAGACCGAACACAGATGCAGACACCACTTACGTCGTATATGGCATCCCTAGAGTTGTTGCGGCGAAGGTAGAAGATATGTTTCCATAAGCCTCAATGGGGATGGATGCCAGGAAAACACTCACATAGAGTGTTGAAAATAGAAATGTGAAGGATGGAATTGGGAGTCAGCTGGTACAACTGAATCCCGTAGACAAAGAGAAGTCCCCGAAGGAACTCATGAACAGGGACAGAAAGGCCGCGAAGGAGGAAGTCGAAGAAGATTACCCTATATCCTTCGGGCGGATTGGGGGTCTGAAAGTGCATGGAGCCCCATGTGTGGTTTTGGTAATTAATGACAATCCCTATGGACTAATGTTTGCATTGAGTTATATTTGTAGGAGTTATCCATAGGCAATGCTTGAACCTTATGTTGGCTTCAAGATTGCAAGAATGAAGAAATGAAGTGCAAGTTCAAGATAAGCCATCTCGAAGAGATCATTTGGTTGAATCTTGTCATCCATATTGTGATCATGGATATGTGAAGATGCACCGAAGAAGAAGCTCTCCCATAGTGGAGTATGGGGGAGTATTTTGCATTACTTCATCAAGCAAGCGCAATCAAGAAAGACGTTCCATCTTGTTGCGGTCAAGACCGTCATCATCAAGCTCAAGTGGAATGCGCAAGGTTAAATTTTGCTCTTGATAGGGTTTCTTTCTCACCGGTCTCATGGTGTAGTTGGAGACCGGTTTATAGTTTAGTTGCCGTACTATCAAGAGGGCTCTCGTGTGAGCAACTCGATCGTATCCTTCGAAGAGCTCAAACCTTTGCATCCTTGCATCATCTTTCTTGGTTGTTATTTGGATCTTATCCATATGGTGTTTTAGAGCTTGTGCTTATTCTCATGACAAGCTCTAGTTCATCGAAAACGGATTCCGCATGAATCACTTGTTGCGTTTTCGATATTGGAGTTTTTCTCGGTTTCTCGTATTGAGAGGTTTCACTCTAAAATACATAGAAAAACCTACCCCACTTGTTCTTAAGCTTTTCACCCTTTGTGGGGTAGCTCTTGTTATCTTCTTTAAAAAAAATTGGTTTCACCTAAATCCGAGTTTCCTAACTCAAGTTGTTGCATTTTCCATATTGGAGGTTTTACCGGTTTGCCTTTTATAGATAGGTAAAACCTTTATTCATTTGTTTATATACTACTTTGCGTTACTATGATGTTTCTATGCATATTGTTCTATAGCTCGTTGTTGTGATTTCAACGAGCCCAAGATCATCGAAATCGGAGTCCGGATGCAAAAATTCTTAAGGTTTTCGTATCGGGTGTTTGGGTAAAAACAGGGGGGCCGGAACTGCCGCCGGGAGCACCCCGGCACTGCCGGTGGCCAAGGCCAGCACTGCCGGCCACCCCGGCACTGCCGGTGGCACAAGGCTAGCACTGCTGGACTGTCGCGATTTTGGCTCCAACGGGCAGAAATCTAAGACCCCTATTTAAAGCCTTCTTCCTCCTCTTTCTCCTCACTTCTTCTTCCTCCTTTTGCTCTCCACCATTGTTGACCTTGAGATCTTGCCACATCCCTCTACTCCTCCAATGATTCTTGAATCCATTAGAGGGAAAAGGAAGAGGATATCTAGATCTACGATTCTAGGCCTTTGTGGCGATTTGTTGGGAGCCTCCAATTAAGTTGTGGATGTGTGCCCCAACCTTTGTGTAAGGCCCGGTTTTTGCCTCGAAGGAAATCCCTTAGTGGAACCGTGACCTAGGCCTTTGTGGTGAGGGTCACCGGAGAATAAGGTGAGGCGCCTTCGTGGCGTTCGGTGTGTGTTGTGAGTACCAAATCTTGGGGTGAGGCCTTTGTGGCGTTGGTGTGCATCCGGAAACCACACCTCAAGGTGAGCCTATTGTGGCGTTCGGGAGCACTAAGCCACCGCACCTCTCCAACGGAGATTAGCACTCGCAAGAGTGTGAACTTCGGGAGAAATCTTCGTCTCCCGCGTGCCTCGGTTATCTCTATACCCGAGCTCTTTACTTATGCACTTTACCTTGTGATAGCCATCGTGATTGAAGTTATATATCTTGCTATCACATAGTTGCTTGTATTGCTTAGCATAAGTTGTTGGTGCACATAGGTGAACCATAGTATATAGGCTTTGGGCTTGACAAAGTAAACGCTAGTTTTATTTCGCATTTGTTAAGCCCATCTCGTAAAAGTTTTAAATTTGCTATTCACCCCCCCTCTAGGCGACATCCATGTCCTTTCAATTGGTATCAGAGCTAGGTCTCTCATTTTAGGCTTCACCGCCTTGAGAGTAAAGATGTCGGCTAGAGGATTAGTGCATGATAACACTCTTATATTTGATGGCACAAATTATGATCTATGGAAAATTTATGTGCTTAATATTTTGCAGGGTATTTCCCCGGACATGGAGCGATTTCTTGACATGGGTTTTTCTTCTCCTAAGGATCCTCAAAATTTATCTCTTGAGGATAAGAAAAACTCTTGACTCGATGCTCTTGCTTCTCATGTGGTTTCAATTGTTGTGAGCAATGTAGTTACTTCATCAATCATGCCTTTTGGGAGCGCTCATGAGTTATGGACAAAGATTCAAGATAAATATGATGTGTCCAATATTATTAAGGATGATTGCTTCCACCTCCGGCCGTGATGAGTTCTTATCTTCATCCACTTCACCAATGTGTGGCAAGACACAAGGTAATGATATGGTGAGTGGTGATGGAAATTGCAATGCTGGTATTGAGCTTACTATTGATGATCCTTCATCTATATCTCATTGCAATGGTTCATCTTTGGACTTAAACACATCTAGCACTAGAATTGATTTACATGCTTGTGTTGATATTCCTTGCATATCATGTGTAAGTTGCTTGAATAAATCTAATGATGATATGCTTGCTTTGTCTTGTGGCCATGATAAAAATTCTTCTATTTCCTCTAGTTGTTATGTGACTAACAATGTAAAGGAAACCAAATATTCTATTGGTCAAGACAAGATCTTGAAAGGAGCCTCAAGTAACTCCTCATCTTTATCTCACGGTCCTCATATATGCCTTATGGCCAAGGGTTCCACGGTACCTCCTACCATGGAACCTAATATGTCTCGTGGTGATAAGGATGAGGATGAATATGAAGAAGAGGATTGGGTTGTCTCTCTACGCGATAAGGGTAAGAGTGTATTCAAGGTTCTTTGCAAAGATAAAATTACTATCTCTCACTTCTTTGAAATCTTGACTACCGCTATTGAGAACCAAAAACTTATTTGGATGCATGAGAACACCATTGATAAATGGGTGCTCTTGAACGAGAGTATGCCAATGATGTAGCATCCCTAAAAAATGATCTTGAAGAAGAACAAGAGACCGTAGCCTCTCTTGAAGAGCAACTTGAAACCCTTGAAGTGTCTCAAAATGAAATATTTTCTAAACTCACTAAGGAAAGAGACCATGCTAAAGCTCAAGTAAAAGTGCTTAAAAAGGAAAATCCCAAAGTTGGTGTTGGTCATGATAAACCTGTTAAGGATCTAGATGATCTAGACAAGGCCCACAAGGTCTTGGAGATCGAACACTCTATCCTCACCAAGTCCCATGAGCAACTTCAAGCTTCCTATTTAAAAGAGCATGCCATGTTACCCTCTCTTCTTGTTGTGTCTTGTGATGATGCTTGTGCTACTAACTCTACTTCTTGTGAAGCATCTATATTTAAGGAGAATGTTGAGCTAAGGGCCCAACTTGAATTGCTAACTAGCAATTATGGTAAATTGGAAGAAAATCATGGAAAGATTTCTAGCTCCCATGAGGATCTTGTAGCTTCCCATGATAGACTAAAGTTAGCTCATGAGGCTATCATATCAAAGGCTACACCTTGTGAGCCTCATGTGGATACTAGCACTAGTACTCAAAATGCTATATTGCCATGTGCTAGTCCTAGTAATTCATCCACTCATAATATTGCTAAATCTTGTGATGAATAATCTTTCTTGCCTTGTTGCTCTAACAATAAAGGTTATACTTCCTCTAGTAATTTTGTTGTTACTAACCATGTAGAGGAAATCAAAGAGCTCAAGGCCCAAGTCACTTCTTTGAAGAATGACTTGTTAAATACTCATGAAGGTAAATGCAAACTTGACACGATGTTGAGTGTGCAAAAATCCTCCAATGACAAGAGTGGACTTGGATTCAAATCCAACAACAATAACAAGTCCAAGAACAACAAGTATAAGAAGGGCCAAGTACAAGTCAAAGACCCGACCAAAATTGTTTGCTTCAAGTGCAATATTGAAGGGCACCATGTTAGATCTTGCCCTTTGAAGAAGAAGCAAAAAGGGAAGCGGCCTCAAGCTCAAACTCATATTCAACCTCAAGTTGAAAAATGCCACTTCCTAAGAAGAAACAAGCCAATGCTCCCATTGTGGAGAAATCTAGTGAGAAGAAGGAGAAGAAAAGAACTTGCTACGTATGTCGTGAGAAGGGCCACATCTCCTCCTTTTGCACTATCGGTACCTCATCCAACTCTATCACCATTGATGATGTTTATTCTCTTCATAAGGATGAGGGTGGCAATGTGTTTGCCAAATTTATTGGTGCTCAAAGTGGTGTCAAGAAAAGAACCATTTGGGTTGCCAAGCCTATTGTGACTAACCTCTTAGGACCCAAATTAGTTGGGGACCAACAATACAAAACTTGATCAATAGGTGATTGTTGGAGGGCATTGGATACTTGGCTACATCATGAAGAATTAAGGGATCTTCATCTTTTATATTATCTCAAGCCAAGTCTTTTAGTTATCTTGCTTCTATCATATATTCAATGTTCCTCCTTGCGGTAACATGTGCTCAACTCATTTATATTGAAAGTTACTCGCCCCTTTGCATGTGTTAGTTTTGTTCCTAACATGTGTTTGTATATGTTGTGCTTCCTACTTGCTTTTCTTGAGAAATCAAGTCTATGTATGTTAGGTTGCACACCATGTATTTGTGTTTGTGTTGGAGATTCTTTGCATCTAGTTGTATCTTATATGGCTCTTATGAGCGATTAATGGACTATCCCATTTTGGGGGAGTGATATTCCTTCGGAAATTTCATGATCCTAACAATGTGTGTACATGCGGAATATCACTTAGAATTAATATTGCAAGATTATCTAGTCTCTATGTGGTATGTCATCTTCATGAGAAATTCAAATTCTAATATCCATTAATATCTCTAAATGAATCTTATTTGCCTCTTGTGAAATTAAATTCCTTATCACATTATGGGGAGTAATAAGCTTTGTGTATATTACAAGCCTAGAAAATGTGAACATTTGAGGTTATGTCACATAGAATTGATATTGTAAATTATCTCTCTCATATGTGGCATGTTTGCTCAAACAAGTTCTAATTTGCTTAAATAGCTTCATTGCTAATATCTTTGTGGATCTTATTTGTGAAAGTTTTTCTTGGCATGGTTTTTCACAGCGTGTCCCTCAATACACTTTTGGGAAACCATGTGCTTCGAGTCATTCTATTAATTGCTTTGCATGTTGGCATGAATATAATGCTATTAATTGCTTTGCATGTTGGTATGACTAATTGAAGCTATCAAGAAACTCTCTTTGCATAATGGTTAACTCTTATCTTTTACCATATGCTTTATTTGGTGTAAATATGATCTTACGTATACTTACAAACTACCACCGGGAATTATTTCCTAATACCTATTGTCCTAGGACAATTGGCAATCTATTTTGAGGTAGAGATTTATTGATCATATTTACATTGGCTCTTGTGTTTAAATTGCCTTATTTATTGCCATGAATTTGTTGTGCTTTGACTCCCATGTGTCTTCCTTGCATCTTATATGTCTAATTTGTCTATTCAAACTTTCTTAGCATTTTTAGTAGATATAGGTAGCGTGCTGATCCTAGTTGTGTGCATTTTGTATTCATATGCAAAATCCTAGATAATGCACTAATCTTGGGGGAGTGATGCGTGTAGTTGACACGTCCATTGGGAACCCCAAGAGGAAGGTGTGATGCGCACAGTAGCAAGTTTTCCCTCAGAAAGAAACCAAGGTTTATCGAACCAGGAGGAGCCAAGAAGCACGTTAAAGGTTGGTGGCGGAGGAGTGTAGTGCGGCGCAACACCAGGAATTCCGACGCCAACGTGGAACCTGCACAACACAATCACAGAACTTTGCCCCAACGTAACAGCGAGGTTGTCAATCTCACCGGCTTGCTGTAAACAAAGGATTAGATGTATAGTGTGGATGATGATGGTTGTTTGCGAAGAACAGTAAAGAACAATTGCAGCAGATTGTATTTCGGATGTAAAGAATAGGACCGGGGTCCACGGATCACTAGTGGTGTCTCTCCCATAAGATAGCAGATGTTGGGTGAACAAATTACGGTTGGGTGCTGGCGCGCGGTTGACGTGGGAGTTGAAAATCTTTGTGGTGTAACTTTTCTTCGTTCCCCGGCAACGGCGCCAGAAAATGAGCTTGATACGCGTACATCACGCGTCCGTTGGGAACCCCAAGAGAAAGGTGTGATGCGTACAGTGGCAAGTTTTCCCTCAGTAAGAAACCAAGGTTTATCGAACCAGTAGGAGCCAAGAAGCACGTCGAAGGTTGATGGCGGCGGGATGTAGTGCGGCGCAACACCAGGGATTCCGGCGCCAACGTGGAACCTGCACAACACAACCAAAGTACTTTGCCCCAACGAAACGAGTGAGGTTGTCAATCTCACCGGCTTGCTGTAACAAAGGATTAGATGTATAGTGTGGATGATGATTGTTTGCGAGAAAACAGTAGAACAAGTATTGCGATGAGATTGTATTCAATGTAAAAGAATGGACCGGGGTCCACAGTTCACTAGAGGTGTCTCTCCCATAAGATAAATAGCATGTTGGGTGAACAATTACAGTCGGGCAATTGACAAATAGAGAGGGCATGACAATGCACATACATGATATGATAAGTATAGTGAGATTTAATTGGGCATTACGACAAAGTACATAGACCGCTATCCAGCATGCATCTATGCCTAAAAAGTCCACCTTCAGGTTATCATCCGAACCCCTTCCAGTATTAAGTTGCAAACAACAGACAATTGGATTAAGTATGGTGCGAAATGTAATCAATAACTACATCCTCGGACATAGCATCAATGTTTTATCCCTAGTGGCAACAGCACATCCACAACCTTAGAACTTGCTGTCACTGTCCCAGATTTAATGGAGGCATGAACCCACTATCAAGCATAAATACTCCCTCTGGGAGTTAAGAGTAAAAACTTGGCCAGAGCCTCTACTAATAACGGAGAGCATGCAAGATCATAAACAACACATAGGTAATAGATTGATAATCAACATAACATAGTATTCTCTATCCATCGGATCCCGACAAACACAACATATAGCATTACGGATAGATGATCTTGATCATGTTAGGCAGCTCACAAGATCCGACAATGAAGCACATAAGGAGAAGACGACCATCTAGCTACTGCTATGGACCCATAGTCCAGGGGTGAACTACTCACTCATCACTCCGGAGGCGACCATGGCGGTGAAGAGTCCTCCGGGAGATGATTCCCCTCTCCGGCAGGGTGCCGGCGGCGATCTCCTGAATCCCCCGAGATGGGATTGGCGGCGGCGGCGTCTCTGGAAGGTTTTCCGTATCGTGGCTCTCGGTACTGGCGGTTTCGCGACGGAGGCTTTAAGTAGGCGGAAGGGCAGCCTCGGAGGGGTCACGGGGGCCCCACACGCTAGGGCCGCGCGGGCCCCCTTGGGCCGCGCCGCCCTAGTGTGGCGGCGCACCGTGGCCCCACTTCGTCTTCTCTTCGGTCTTATGGAAGCTTCGTGGCAAAATAGGCCCCTGGGCGTTGATTTCGTCCAATTCCGAGAATATTTCCTTACTAGGATTTCTGAAACCAAAAACAGCAGAAAACAACAAATGGCTCTTCGGCATCTCGTTAATAGGTTAGTGCCGGAAAATGCATAAATATGACATAAAGTATGCATAAAACATGTAGATATCATCAATAATGTGGCATGGAACATAAGAAATTATCGATACGTCGGAGACGTATCATTGGGCAATTGACAAATAAAGAAGGCATAACAATGCACATACATATATCATGATGAGTACTATGAGATTTAATCAGGGCATTACGACAAAGTACATAGACCGCTATCCATCATGCATCTATGCCTAAAAAGTCCACCGTCGAGGTTATCATCCGAACCCCTCCGGTATTAAGTTGTAAACAACGGACAATTGCATTAAGTATGGTGCATAATGTAATCAACACAAATATCCTTAGACAAAGCATCGATGTTTTATCCCTAGTGGCAACAGCACATCCACAACCTTAGAACTTTCTCATCCTTGTCCCGGATTTAATGGAGGCATGAACCCACTATCGAGCATAAATACTCCCTCTTGGAGTCACAAGTATCAACTTGGCCAGAGCCTCTACTAGCAACGGAGAGCATGCAAGAACATAAATAACATATATGATAGATTGATAATCAACTTGACATAGTATTCAATATTCATCGGATCCCAACAAACACAACATGTAGGATTACAAATAGATGATCTTGATCATGATAGGCAGCTCACAAGATCTAACATGATAGCACAATGAGGAGAAGACGACCATCTAGCTACTGCTATGGACCCATAGTCCAGGGGTGAACTACTCACACATCGATCCGGAGGCGATCATGGCGATGAAGAGACCTCCGGGAGATGATTCCCCTCTCCGGCAAGGTGCCGGAGGCGATCTCCTGAATCCCCCGAGATGGGATTGGCGGCGGCGTCTCTGGAAGGTTTTCCGTATCGTGGCTCTCGATACTGGGGGTTTCGCGACGAAGGCTTTAAGTAGGCGGAAGGGCAGGTCAAGATGCGCCACGGGGGCCCACACAACAGCCGCGCGGGCCCCTTGCTGGTCGCGCCGCCCTGTTGTGGCGGCGCCTCGTGGCCCCACTTTGTGACTCCTTCGGTCTTCTAGAAGCTTCGTGCAAAAATAGGACCCTGGGCATTGATATCGTCCAATTCCGAGAATATTTCCTTACTAGGATTTCTGAAACCAAAAACAGCAAAAAACAGCAACTGGCTCTTCGGCATCTCGTCAATAGGTTAGTGCCGGAAAATGCATAATAATGACATATAATGTGTATAAAACATGTGAGTATCATCATAAAAGTAGCATGGAACATAAGAAAATTATAGATACGTTGGAGACGTATCAGGGAGCTCTCCTATACTTGTTAGAATGCTTAACATCTCTTGATCATTATCAAAAATTTGGTTTTGGGAGACATAAATTTTTGTTTTGTTACTTTGTTTTTCATAAAAAGTGTCGAGGGTTTGGTTTATTTGTTTGAACCTTGGTCTCTTGGGAGTTGGTTATCTCATTCCTTTGTTTTTGGATTTAGTTAGCTTCTTATAATGAGATAAGTCTTTAGATTCAATCTTATGTTGATTTGATTCTTTGATATAATTTGGACAACCATTCTCTTGATTTATTTGGTGTTTTGTCCAAATTGTATCCTTTGGTTCTTGAAATTATTATGCATGCATATTAATATATGTACTCCCTCCGATCCATATTAATTGACTTCAATATGGATGTATCTAAACACATTTTAGTTCTAGATACATCCATATTAGAGTCAATTAATATGAACCGGAGGAAGTATATCTTATGGCATGTGTTACTTTCTTTGATCCAATATATAGGGTAAACTCCATCAAATCATAATTTGTCTAAGATGTGCATGAAATTCAATTTCATATCTATATATGCACATACTATTGTGGAGTTTATCCTATATGTTGTAGTGTGTCTAACTACTTCGAACCCAATTAGTTTGGGGACCATTTTGTACTTACCTTTGTGTTAGGTACAATGGATATGCATTGGATGCTTGTCTCACTCTTGGGAAGAAGTGGTGACTCAATGGTAACTTGAGGCAAGCTAGGGTGGTCAACGAACACATATCTACTACATCCACACCAATGTTATCTCGGTAACAAGTATCTTCTCATGCATTTTTTCTAGCATCCAACCATGTGGTTGCATCTTGGCATGAATCTCTTGATTTGCAAATATTGTGCTTCTTGCAAAAGTCTTAATGAAACCTCTTTATTATGAATGTGAGTAATTTGAGATGAGTGCATTTGTTGGGAAGTATATTAAATCATGCTCATGATTCATCCATCCCAACTATGCCTATCTAGCAATTTTATTGCATATCAATTCCTCAAGGCTCTCACGTGTGCAATATAGATGAAAGTGCAAAAAAAAATTTTGGTATCCTCGTTTGTGATACTTGTTGTCTTTCTCAATGCATCTCAACTATATTCTATCCCTTGTTGATATTTGTGATGTATTTTAGATGTTTGTGGTTGAAGTTCATAAATGTAAAATAAGATAAAATTGAGCCTTTGGCCATGCTATTAATCAAAAATTCTTATTGGTATATTGCATGACTTCATTTTGGATATCATGCTATATTTCTTGCGTATCTATTTTGTGTGTACATGTTTCTTTGTGGATAAACATCTTAGTGATTTTGTCCACTTAGTGAAACTTATACACATAAGATATGATACATCTCCATTTGATATCTTATTTATTTGTTGCATGTTGATTGGTCATGCTAAGCAATATAATTCATTGAAGACTATGATGATGCTATTTTCTCATCCTTGTAATAGTTCTATAATATGCTTTGTCACGCCTTTCACATATCCTCTTGGTTGAGCCTTTTATTATGGTGCCTCTTACTTGTTGCTCAACCATTTGTTTGTTGCAAGTGTTAAGCTTAATTTTCTATCTATGATCTATTGCAAATGTTTGTGTCTTAAATGGTAATGAGGGAGTGAGGATTCCATGTTATGCATATTGTATTGAAATGTAACATTTTAATTTATGCATGTACCTTGGGGAGCTTCCTCATTTTATTAAAGGCACTATTTTGTGGGGATCATTAGAGTTTGATTCACTTGGTATCTTTTGTTTTGAATGATATTATGGGAGTGATGATTCCATGTTTGTGTACTTTTTACTCCAATGTTTTATGCACAAACCTTGGGGAGCTTCCTCATATTATTTAGAGAAATCTTCTTGATCTTATCATAATATCTATCTTTATTTTTGGTATCTTATTGGTGGTTCATTTGGTTGCTTGCTTCATTTGTTGAAGCTTCTTGTCTTTGTTATCTTTTTGCAATCTTTGATCCTCTCTATAGTGTGATTCCTTCCGAATATTCATCATTGGATACGTGCATTTGATTCCACTCAAATTATGAGAAACACACGCGATATGGAGGAACTCTCACTATATTGGCCTTCTAAAATTTTCACCCATTTCGGCAATTGGTGCCAATGGGGGAGAAGTTTGGACGGTTTAAGGGAATTTGGCTATGTCTTTGCTTTATGCTTAAGCATGCGCCTTTCCTGCATTGCATCCTGTTGTTTTGCATAGTTCAATATTTAGAGGAAACTCCACTAGGCTTTGTATGCCAATATATGCAATGAAAGTCAAGTTCATTCACACATGCATATATTATGGGGGAGTTTGCTCTATATATTCAACTTGTTTGTTACTTAAATTCCTTACATAAACCCTCTCAAAGAGATTGTCATCAATTACCAAAATGGGGGAGATTGAAAGTGCATGGAGCCCCCATGTGTGGTTTTGGTAATTAATGACAATCCCTATGGAATAATGTTTGCATTGAGTTATATTTGTAGGAGTTGTCCATAGGCAATGCTTGAACCTTATGTTGGCTTCAAGATTGCAAGAATGAAGAAATGAAGTGCAGGTTCAAGATGAGCCATCTCGAAGAGATCATTTGGTTGAATCTTGCCATCCATATTGTGATCATGGATATGTGAAGATGCGCCGATGAAGAAGCTCTCCCATAGTGGAGTATGGGGGAGTGATGACGCGTAGAGCACACGCCCGTTGGGAACCCCAAGTGGAAGGTGTGATGCGTACAGCAGCCCCTCAGTAAGAAACCAAGGTTATCGAACCAGTAGGAGTCAAGGATCACGTGAAGGTTGTTGGTGACGGAGTGTAGTGCGGCGCAACACCAGGGATTCCGGCGCCAACGTGGAACCTGCACAACACAATCAAAGTACTTTGCCCCAACGTAACAGTGAGGTTGTCAATCTCACCGGCTTGCTGTAAACAAAGGATTAAATGTATAGTGTGGAAGATGATGTTTGTTTGTGAAGAACAGTAAAGAACAAGTATCGCAGTAGATTGTATTTCAGATGTAAAAGAATGGACCAGGGTCTGATGTCTACGCACGCTTATATTCCTGTAGACAGTGTTGGGCCTCCAAGAGCAGAGGTTTGTAGAACAGCAGCAAGTTTCCCTTAAGTGAATCACCCAAGGTTTATCGAACTCAGGGAGGTAGAGGACAAAGATATCCCTCTCAAGCAACCCTGCAATTAGGATACAAGAAGTCTCTTGTGTCCCCAACACACCTAATACACTTGTCAGATGTATAGGTGCACTAGTTCGGCGAAGAGATAGTAAAATGCAAGTGATATGGATGTATATGAGCGGTAAAAAGAATCTGAAATAAATATGGCAGCAAGTAAACATGCAGTAGAACAGTAAATAAACGGTGTTTCGATATTCGGAAACAAGGCCTAGGGATCATACTTTCACTAGTGGACATTCTCAACATTGATCACATAACTGAATAAACAGATACTACTTTCTCTACACTCTCTTGTTGGATGACAAACACCATTCATTGTGTAGGGCTACAAGAGCTCCCTCAAGCCGGAGTTAACAAGCTCCACAACATTTGGTGTTCATATTTAAGTAACCTTAGAGTGCATAATAGACCATTGCAATTATACCGAGTACTAACAAAGCATGCACACTGTCACCGTCAGGCTATGAAAGGGGGAATAGATCGCATCAATACTATCATAGTAATAGTTAACTTCATAATCTACAAGAGATCACAATCATAGCTTATACCAAGTACTACATGATGCACACACTGTAAACATTGCATCATGAAGGAGGAATAGACTACTTTAATAACATCACTAGAGTAGCACATAGATGATATTCAACTAGATCACAAAGCTCATGATCACATAAAGATCACATGGGAGAGAGAGATGAACCACATAGCTACGGTACAGCCCTTAGCCTCGGGGGAGAACTACTCCCTCCTCATCATAGGAGACAGCAGCGGTGATGAAGATGGTGGTGGTGTCGATGGAGATGCCTTCCGGGGGCAATTCCCCGTCCCGGCAGCGTGCCGGAACAGAGACTTTTGTCCCCCTGATGCGTGTAGTTGACACATCCGTTGGGAACCCCAAGAGGAAGGTGTGATGCGCACAGCAGCAAGTTTCCCTCAGTAAGAAACCAAGGTTTAATCGGACCAGTAGGAGTCAAGAAGCACGTCGAAGGTTGATGGCGGCGGGATGTAGTGCGGCGCAACACCAGGGATTCCGGCGCCAACGTGGAACCTTGATACGTCTCCGACGTATCGATAATTTCTTATGTTCCATGCTACATTATTGATGATATCTACATGTTTTATACACATTATATGTCATATTTATGCATTTTCCGGCACTAACCTATTAACAAGATGCCGAAGAGCCGATTCTTGTTTTCATGCTGTTTTTGGTTTCAGAAATCCTAGTAAGGAAATATTCTCGGAATTGGACGAAATCAACGCCCAGGGTCCTATTTTTGCACGAAGCTTCCAGAAGACCGAGGGGGAAAGGAAGTGGGGCCACGAGGCGCCGACACAATAGGGTGGCGCAGCCCAAGCCATGGCCGCGCTGGCCTAGCGTGTGGGGCCCTCGTGTGGCCCCCCGCGTTGCCCTTCCGCCTACTTAAAGCCTTCGTCGCAAAACCCTCTGTACCGAGAGCCACGATACGGAAAACCTTACTGAGACGCCGCCGCCAATCCCATCTCGGGGGATTCTGGAGATCACCTCCGGCACCCTGCCGGAGAGGGGAATCATCTCCCGGAGGACTCTTCATCGCCATGATCGCCTCCGGAGTGATGAGTGAGTAGTTCACCCCTGGACTATGGGTCCATAGCAGTAGCTAGATGGTTGTCTTCTCCTAATGCGCTTCATTGTTGGATCTTGTGAGCTGCTTAACATGATCAAGATCATCTATCTGTAATACTATATGTTGTGTTTGTCGGGATCCGATGGATAGAGAATACTATGTTATGGTGATTATCAAGTTATTACATATGTGTTGTTTATGATCTTGCATGCTCTCCGTTATTAGTAGAGGCTCTGGCCAAGTTTTTGCTCTTAACTCCAAGAGGGAGTATTTATGCTCGATAGTGGGTTCATGCCTCCATTAAATCCGGGACAGGTGACGGAAAGTTCTAAGGTTGTGGATGTGTTGTTGCCACTAGGGATAAAACATTGATGCTATGTCTAAGGATGTAGTTATTGATTACATTACGCACCATACTTAATGCAATTGTCTGTTGTTTGCAACTTAATATTGGAAGGGGTTCGGATGATAACCTGAAGGTGGACTTTTTAGGCATAGATGCATGCTGGATAGCGGTCTATGTACTTTGTCGTAATGCCCAATTAAATCTCACTATATTTATCATATCATGTATGTGCATTGTTATGCCCTCTCTATTTGTCAATTGCCCGACTGTAATTTGTTCACCCAACATGCTTTTATCTTATGGGAGAGACACCTCTAGTGAACTGTGGACCCCGGTCCTATTCTTTACATCGCATACAATCTACTGCAATTGTTCTTTACTCGTTTTCTCGCAAACAATCATCTTCCACACAATACGGTTAATCCTTTGTTATAGCAAGCCGGTGAGATTGACAACCTCACTGTTTCGTTGGGCAAAGTACTTTGGTTGTGTTGTGCAGGTTCCACGTTGGCGCCGGAATCCCTGGTGTTGCGCTGCATTACATTTCGCCGCCATTAACCTTCAACGTGCTTCTTGGCTCCTCCTGGTTTGATAAACCTTGGTTTCTTTCTGAGGGAAAACTTGCTACTGTCTGCATCACACCTTCCTCTTGGGGTTCCCAACGGACGTGTGTCAACTGCACGCATCAAGCTCTTTTTCTGGCGCCGTTGCCAGGGAACGAAGAAAAGTTACACCACAAAGCTTTCTAACTCCCACGTCAACTACACGCCAGCTCTTTTTCTGGCGCTGTTGCCGGGGAGATCAAGACACGCTGCAAGGGGAGTCTCCACTTCCCAATCTCTTTACTTTGTTTTTCTCTTGCTTTATTTTATTTACTACTTTGTTTGATGCACTTAAAAAAACACAAAAAATTAGTTGCTAGCTTTACTTTATTTACTGTCTTGCTCTCTATATCAAAAACACAAAAAAATTAGTTACTTGCATTTACTTTATCTAGTTTGCTTTATTTACTACTGCTAAAATGGGTAATCCTGAAGTTGAAGTCCGTTCGTTTAAGCAACAAGGTGGAGAAAGTTTTAAATATGCTTGGTACAGAATTAGTGATGCTCATCATAGGTGCATTAAGAAACACTCCACTATTATCCTACTTAGGAATTTTTATGTTGGTATATCTAGTTGGAATAGGTATGTTCTTGATACTCTTTCGGGGGGTAATTTCCTAGGTACTCCTGCTTTAGAAGCTAGTTGCATCATTGAGAGTCTAGTTGGAATACCACCTGTTAATGAAACTAAAAGTGAAATCTCTCTTGAGGACGTCATGAGAAAATTGGAAACAATAGAGAAAAAATTTCCAAGTGTTGAAACTAAATTGGAAATATTACTTGATAATACTGATAAACTTGATAAAACCCTAGGAGAAATTAATGAAAGAATTGCTACTTTAGAAACTAGTGCTATCCATGATAATCAAACCCATAGAATCGGTAAACTTGAAGAAGCTATGGGAAAATTGGGTTCAACTTTTTCTTCTCTTAAATTTAAAGAGAAAGCTTATGTGGGTAAGGAGAAAAAATTCATGTATGTCTCTAAGGTGCCTAAACCAAAGAATTATTATAGGCCTAAAATTGATAAAACTCCTAACACGCCTGGTAACAATGTTGATGCTTCATCTCTTGATAATACTTGATTCACACTTTCTGCGCCTAGCTGAAAGGCGTTAAAGAAAAGCGCTTATGGGAGACAACCCATGTTTTTACTACAGTACTTTGTTTTATATTTGAGTCTTGGAAGTTTTTTACTACTGTAGCAACCTCTCCTTATCTTAGTTTTATGTTTTGTTGTGCCAAGTAAAGTCTTTGATAGTAAGGTTCATACTAGATTTGGATTACTGCGCACTTACAGATTTCTTTGCTGTCACGAATCTGGGCCTAATTCTCTGTAGGTAGCTCATAAAAATATGCCAATTTACGTGCGTGATCCTCGGATATGTACGCAACTTTCATTCAATTTGAGCATTTTCATTTGAGCAAGTCTGGTGCCATTTTAAAATTCGTCTTTACGAACTGTTCTGTTTTGACAGATTCTGCCTTTTATTTCGCATTGCCTCTTTTGCTATGTTGGATGAATTTCTTTGATCCATTAATGTCCAGTAGCTTTATGCAATGTCCGGAAGTGTTAAGAATGATTATGTCACCTCTGAACATGTTAATTTTTATTGTGCACTAACCCTCTAATGAGTTGTTTCGAGTTTGGTGTGGAGGAAGTTTTCAAGGATCAAGAGAGGAGTATGATACAATATGATCAAGGAGAGTGAAAGCTCTAAGCTTGGGGATGCCCCCGTGGTTCACCCCTGCATATTTTAAGAAGACTCAAGCGTCTAAGCTTGGGGATGCCCAAGGCATCCCCTTCTTCATCGACAACATCATCAGGTTCCTCCCCTGAAACTATACTTTTATTCAGTCACATCTTATGTGCTTTGCTTGGAGCGTTGGTTTATTTTTGTTTTTGTTTTTGTTTGAATAAAATGGATCCTAGCATTCATTGTGTGGGAGAGAGACACGCTCCGCTGTTGCATATGGACAAATATGTCCTTAGGCTTTACTCATAGTATTCATGGCGAAGGTTGAATCTTCTTCGTTAAATCGTTATATGGTTGGAATTGGGAAATGCTACATGTAGTAATTCTAAAATGTCTTGAATAATTTGATACTTGGCAATTGTTGTGCTCATGTTTAAGCTCTTGCATCATATACTTTGCACCCATTAATGAAGAAACACATAGAGCTTGCTAAAATTTGGTTTGCATATTTGGTCTCTCTAAAGTCTAGATAATTTCTAGTATTGAGTTTTGAACAACAAGGAAGACGGTGTAGAGTCTTATAATGTTTACAATATGTCTTTTATGTGAGTTTTTCTGCATCGGTTCATCCTTGTGTTTGTTTCAAATAACCTTGCTAGCCTAAACCTTGTATCGAGAGGGAATACTTCTCGTGCATCCAAAATCCTTGAGCCAACCACTATGCCATTTGTGTCCACCATACCTACCTACTACATGGTATTTCTCCGCCATTCCAAAGTAAATTGCTTGAGTGCTACCTTTAAATTTCCATCATTCTCCTTTACAATATATAGCTCATGGGACAAAATAGCCTAAAAACTATTATGGTATTGAATATGTACTTATGCACTTTATCTCTTATTAAGTTGCTTGTTGTGCGATAACCATGTTCCTGGGGACGCCATCAACTCTTTGTTGAATATCATGTGAGTTGCTATGCATGTCCGTCTTGTCTGAAGTAAGAGATATCTACCACTTTAATGGTTAGAGCATGCATATTGTTAGAGAAGAACATTGGGCCGCTAACTAAAGCCATGAATCATGGTGGAAGTTTCAGTTTTGGACATATATCCTCAATCTCATATGAGAACACTAATTGTTGCCACATGCTTATGCATTAAAGAGGAGTCCATTATCTCGTTGTCCATGTTGTCCCGGTATGGATGTCTAAGTTGAGAATAATCAAAAGCGAGAAATCCAAAATGCGAGCTTTCTCCTTAGACCTTTGTACGAGCAAGCATGAAGGTACCCCTTTGTGACACTTGGTTAAAACATGTGTATTGCGATGATCCGGTAGTCCAAGCTAATTAGGACAAGGTGCGGGCACTATTAGTATACTATGCATGAGGCTTGCAACTTGTAAGATATAATTTACATAACTCATATGCTTTATTACTACCGTTGACAAAATTGTTTCATGTTTTCAAAATAAAAGCTCTAGCACAAATATAGCAATCGATGCTTTCCTCTTTGAAGGACCTTTCTTTTACTTTTATGTTGAGTCAGTTCACCTATCTCTCTCCACCTCAAGAAGCAAACACTTGTGTGAACTGTGCACTGATTCCTACATACTTGCATATTGCACTTGTTATATTACTTTACATTGACACTATCCATGAGATATACATGTTATAAGTTGAAAGCAACCGCTGAAACTTAATCTTCCTTTGTGTTGCTTCAATACCTTTACTTTGATTTATTGCTTTATGAGTTAACTCTTATGCAGGACTTATTGATGCTTGTTTTGAAGTACTATTCATGAAAAGTCTTTGCTTTATGATTCATTTGTTTACTCATGTCATTACCATTGTTTTGATCGCTGCATTCATTACATATGCTTACAATAGTATGATCAAGGTTATGATGGCATGTCACTCCGGAAATTATCTTTGTTATCGTTTACCCGCTCGGGACGAGCGAGAACTAAGCTTGGGGATGCTGATACGTCTCCGACGTATCGATAATTTCTTATGTTCCATGCTACATTATTGATGATATCTACATGTTTTATACACATTATATGTCGTATTTATGCATTTTCCGGCACTAACCTATTAACAAGATGCCGAAGAGCCGATTGTCTGTTTTCTGCTGTTTTTGGTTTCAGAAATCCTAGTAAGGAAATATTCTCGGAATTGGACGAAATCAACGCCCAGGGTCCTATTTTTGCTCGAAGCTTCCAGAAGACCGAGGGGGAAAGGAAGTGGGGCCACGAGGCGCCGACACAATAGGGCGGCGCGGCCCAAGCCCTGGCCGCGCCGGCCTAGTGTGTGGGGCCCTCGTGTGGCCCCCCCCCCCGCATTGCCCTTCCGCCTACTTAAAGCCTTCGTCGCGAAACCCTCTGTACCGAGAGCCACGATACGGAAAACCTTACTGAGACGCCGCCGCCGCCAATCCCATCTCGGGGGATTCGGAGATCACCTCCGGCACCCTGCCGGAGAGGGGAATCATCTCCCGGAGGACTCTTCATCGCCATGATCGCCTCCGGAGTGATGAGTGAGTAGTTCACCCCTGGACTATGGGTCCATAGCAGTAGCTAGATGGTCGTCTTCTCCTAATGTGCTTCATTGTTGGATCTTGTGATCTGCTTAACATGATCAAGATCATCTATCTGTAATACTATATGTTGTGTTTGTCGGGATCCGATGGATAGAGAATACTATGTTATGGTGATTATCAAGTTATTACCTATGTGTTGTTTATGATCTTGCATGCTCTCCGTTATTAGTAGAGGCTCGGCCAAGTTTTTGCTCTTAACTCCAAGAGGGAGTATTTATGCTCGATAGTGGGTTCATGCCTCCATTAAATGCGGGACGAGTGACGAAAGTTCTAAGGTTGTGGATGTCTTGTTGCCACTAGGGATAAAACATTGATGCTATGTCTAAGGATGTAGTTATTGATTACATTACGCACCATACTTAATGCAATTGTCCGTTGTTTGCAACTTAATACTGGAAGGGTTCGGATGATAACTCTGAAGGTGGACTTTTAGGCATAGATGCATGCTGGATAGCGGCCTATGTACTTTGTCGTAATGCCCAATTAAATCTCACTATATTTATCATATCATGTATGTGCATTGTTATGCCCTCTCTATTTGTCAATTGCCCGATCGTAATTTGTTCACCCAACATGCTTTTATCTTATGGGAGAGACACCTCTAGTGAACTGTGGACCCCGGTCCTATTCTTTACATCGCATACAATCTATCGCAATTGTTCTTTACTTGTTTTCTGCAAACAATCATCTTCCACACAATACGGTTAATCCTTTGTTACAGCAAGCCGGTGAGATTGACAACCTCACTGTTTCGTTGGGGCAAAGTACTTTGGTTGTGTTGTGCAGGTTCCACGTTGGCGCCGGAATCCCTGGTGTTGTGCCGCATTACATTTCGCCGCCATCAACCTTCAACGTGCTTCTTGGCTCCTCCTGGTTCGATAAACCTTGGTTTCTCTCTGAGGGAAAACTTGCTACTGTCTGCATCACACCTTCCTCTTGGGGTTCCCAACGGACGTGTGTCAACTGCACGCATCAAACCTGCACAACACAACCAAAGTACTTTGCCCCAATGAAACAGTGAGGTTGTCAATCTCACCGGCTTGCTGTAACAAAGGATTAGATGTATAGTGTGGATGATGATTGTTTGCAGAAAACAATAGAACAAGTATTGCGATAGATTGTATTCGATGTAAAAGAATGGACCGGGGTCCACAGTTCACTAGAGGTGTCTCTCCCATAAGATAAATAGCATGTTGGGTGAACAAATTACAGGTTGGGCAATTGACAAATAGAGAGGGCATGACCATGCACATACATGATATAATGAGTATAGTGAGATTTAATTGGGCATTACGACAAAGGACATAGACCGCTATCCAGCATGCATCTATGCCTAAAAAGTCCACCTTCAGGTTATCATCCGAACCCTTCCAGTATTAAGTTGCAAACAACAGACAATTGCATTAAGTATGGTGCGTAATGTAATCAATAACTACATCCTCGGACATAGCATCAATGTTTTATCCCTAGTGGCAACATCACATCCACAACCTTAGAACTTTCTGTCACTGTCCCTGTAGTGACCTCACCTTAAAAAGCGAGAGTCCCTGTGTAACGGTGCTAGTCCCGGATCGACTGCTAGCACACACAGTTTAAGATGTAATATCATAAAGCAAAGGTCAAATTATTACATCGTATGATCCAGCGGAAGAAAATAAAATAGTTCATTACAACTTGCATAGCTTTGAAGCTAGCACTTTATTTCGAGTTCAAGCGACAACTAAACAAAAGCATGGAGCCTTCTTCCTTCATGAAGCCACGAAGCGAGACATGTTGGGCAAAGACTCGTAACCCAAATCCGAAGACCATCTTGAAGAACTAGTAATCGCACATAAAAGGTACAGCCCCGTGGGGTCAATACATTTGGAATTGTATTGGCAAGATGACACTATAGTGGACTCAAATGGCAACCTAACACTTAAGTGTACATTTGGTCGGTAGAGCTCAGGCATATTGCATAAAGCCAATTTTTCCCTATCATTTATCAAAACATTTCCTTTCAATCTAATTAGCAGTAACATTGGTAAAACCCCAATGTACCAAATTAACAGTAGCATTGGTAAAGCCCCAATGTACCTTCCTACCCTTGTTCACCCATTCAAATTTTATTTAAGAAATTGGGATGAGGAGATCTTCGAACAAGGACTTGTCAGTTCGCTCAAGTTGTCCATAACCGGGGACACGGCTAAGTACTTAGATTTACACTCTCGAGAGGTTGTACACCTTTACCCACATGGCCAGGTCAATCCTTCTACCTCGATGCACATTTTGCTCGGAGGACAGTGCGGACCGTGGCGAGACCTTCGTGTGTAATCAACAGCACGAACCATTTCCTAAGGGCCCCGTTCCACCTACGAGTATCCCTCTACCACCACACGGCCCCTAGGATCCGGGTTCATACAACATACTTTGTCAAGCCGAGCCATAGTAGCATGTGGTTGTACGTGAAGCTAATGAGCAAGGTTTGTCTACAATCTCTTTAAGCACTGGGTGACTTTCCGCAAGTGTGCACTAGCACCGGGGTCTTGCCCCCGATACTGACCACCCTCTCCATAACTCCACCATTCACCCAGGTAATTCATTAAACTTAGTTGTTTTTCCTTAACCTCTATCAAAACCTTTTTCCATGGCATAGCAGGTAACAACTAAATTTAATGGCGGCTAAGGGAGTCTAGGAGTGGTGTAGCTAAACTACTAGGATTTATTAGCAGGCATAAAGCATAAACCCTAGACATGTCTACTGTAAAAACACTACAGTGCAAGAAGTAAAACTGGGACTTTTGGTGTGTGTCACTTGCCTTTTTGGTGGTTGAACAGTGTTCTCTTTTCTTTCAACAAAACACGTCGCTCTCCATACGAACTATAAGATAAAAATAGCACAACATAAACACACATTTCATAGCAACAAAATCAAACAAGACAACAATAGGAAATCGCTCTATGGTACTAAGGTGTGGCATGAGGTTTGGCTTGCAAGATATGGTTTGATAGATTGGGGAGGGTCATGTACTTAGAAAGGGAAAGATTATCCAAGTTAAAAGCTTAGGAGGAAAAGATTAACAAGGGCATATGGTTAAGCGTTGTTTGCTACACCGATATGAATAACTGGAAGGATTGATATGTTATACTAATATGTGGAATGACCAATGTGAATAGAATCACACAAGTCTCAAATGAAATTTGACATAGTGTGACAACACTTATCAAAGTAGCACAAGATCACACATAGCATTGAGTATAACTAATGCTATATTGATTTTTACTCAAATAGCTCATTTAAAATTTGAATAGTTCAAACTAAGTGTAAGCGTTGAATGGCATGAGGTTGGATAGGTGTGATTGATATTGAGGGTTTTGGTTCACGGAGCCTAATGGATAACCAGGGTTCAACACATGTGATATGGGGTAGAGTATCTCCACCTCAATGGAGCAAGGTAAAAGTATAAAATAGGACATGTCACACTTTACTCAAATAACTCAATTGTTATTTCAATAGTATGGACTAGGATAGTATGTTGTAGAGAGATGTGATCAAGGAACATGATGAATGTGTCTAAAAGATTTTCATAGTCGAAGAACGATATTGTGGATCCTAAAAATACCGCGAAAATAATGTTTGCAAAGCCGACATGCAAAATGTCTAAAATGATCTACGCATTTTACTGATTCTAACGATATAAAATTTGTCAAAAACCGACGGGTAGAACTAAAGATATGAATTTTACAGTTCGCGATTAAGCTCTAATGATGTCCGAAAGGTTGTCCAAACAAGTTGCTCGGATGGAGAAACTTCCTACACGAAAGTTGTAGAGAATAATTTTACAAACCTAAGGCAAGAACCACTATTTAAAACGGAGATTAGATCTACAGTTACGGAATTTCAAAGATTATCGTGAGCTAGATCAAACTACGAACTGGATCGGATCGATCGGATGTGCAGCTAATCCAGCAAACTTGATTTAGATCTAACGTTCATGCATCTACTCTAAACTAGCACTACAGATTCAGATTAAATCGTGAGGAGAGATGGGATTACCGTGGCAGGACGTGGTTGAAGGACGTTGGCTGCGGCGTCGTGCTGCTGTGTGTGTTACGCGGCAGAGAGAAAGCAGCAGCGAGCTACGAAGAGAAATAGAGAGAGAGGCGTGCGTCTGGGGACTGCTGGGCAGGGGTATTTATAGGCATGGAGCTGTGTCCAGGTTCATCAAATTAAGAGGAGGCACGCGGTGATTGCGCGAGCGATAATCACGAGTGGCAGTCACGCGAGCGGAGGCGGCAGCTGGGGGCGGTCGCGGGCGCTGGCGAGCGCGGGATTGCGCGGGAGCGGGGGCGGGCGAGTGGAGCTGGGCCGCGCTGCTTGGGCCGGGGCGAGCTGGGCCGTTCGGCCTGGCCGTTTTTTTTCCTTTTTCTTTTAAACCAGAAATTGAGAATACAATTTTGGAGTATCAAAAATAATCGGAAAAATGTAAATGGGGTACTGTTGGATTCGCTATGGAAAATACTTTAATATGAGATCAAATTTGAGATGAAAACATAAACTTTATAAAATCAAAATTTGACATACATGTCTGTGGCTATAGTGCCTTTTTAGGGTTTAAATGTTTTACAAATAATGATTTTATAATTTTCAAAACCTCCGAGCAAAATAGGGTATTGTTGGAAAATCTTTTGAAAACCAAGGTTTATGAAAACTCTATTTTTGAAAATATCTTTTTAATAAACACAAAAGTTTTAATTCCTTGTGAAATTTCAACTATGACAAACAAACAAACACTCGCTTTATTTTATTTTTACATTCTAAGATTTAGAAAATCTTGAGATATGACAGACTACCACCCTTAAAAGAAATCTCGTCCCCGAGATTTGAAGAGGCTAGAAAGAAAATAGGTTTGACATCTGTCGAGGTGGGCTACCACCCTTAAAAGAAACTTTTGTAGCTAGACTAGGTCTTGGGTTCAGGCTAAGTTCATCTTGGTATGACTTGGTATTTGGTCATCTCTTGAAATATCTATGGCTTCTGATATCCAATAGGGATTTGTTTATTCGCATATAGTGAACAACATATCTCTTCAAGGTGACCCGAGTAGGTTTCCTCATAGCTGGGCTTCTAATCCATATGGGCAGGTGGCTAAACTACTTTTGATAGAAGGGTCACCCCTTTGGATCAAACGGAAAACCAATATGAGAGTACTTCAAGGCATCCTTCATCTTCTTACTTGAAGGTCTTCCACTATTTTTCATCTAGTGGTTGGGTCTTCAATCTCACCGTCGTCCTACGTTTGCAACACTTGCCATACTATAAGGGTATAATATATCTCCATGCTAAGGTTCAGGCTTATTCGCCGGCATCTCTTTTGTCGGCATGTCTCTCTAGATTCACAAAATCAATATTACGAAAGCGAATAATAAGAGTAGTAGGAATGGTGATCAATCCATCATGCACCCAAATCATTACTCCGTATTTGATTTATTGAATCTCGTATTCTAACACTTGGTCAACCTCACAAGTTTGATAAAATTTCCATGGAGAATTGAATCAATGTTTCAATCTCCATTATTAAACTGTTTTGAAAACATTTCTATCGATCCTTAACTAAGGTTTTGTGTATCTCACACTCCACGCTTCTTCACCTTGTAGGAAACATCAAGGATGGCTTTTTTAAAGGTGTTCTTCATGACGATTAGTCGGGAAAACACTTGCTTGGTTTGGTATAGACGAGAATAGATAGAAAGGATCTAAAGAAAGTTCCTACCCAAACACAACAGATCAAGGAAATTTAGCAAACAACAATCATCTAACAAGCATCAAGCAACATAACACAAACACAACCAAACTAGTATGGTTGTACCTCAATTTGGTAAGATCAGTACTTTCTTACGCTATCGCTGGTTCAATAAAAGAAAATTAATGGTTGTCTGGTTTATTTCTGTTTTGGATGTTTCAACTTTCTATTCTACTCCATTGGTGTATCTTTGTGTGTTGTGCAGTCTGCATCAAAGTCTTTCTTCAAATCCTCGATGGTCTTCCATGAAACACTTCTTACGGATTCGAAGAATATCATATGAAGCATTTGTCCCTCACTTCGGGTACAAGTTCATCCTCTCTACTTCCTTGATGGTTTCATAAGGTAGGTCATCTAAGGCAAAAGGAAAACAATTTTGAAGATGGAATAGTTGAGAGTACTAGAAGTTCACAAGGAAAACATCTTTTTAATTGAAAATAGGATTAGACAAGTTTTTCATCCTAGGGTCTTCCTATTTCTAATCCAAACCTAGGGTCACGAACCTACGGTCAACACAATGCTCTGATACCATCTGTAGTGACCTCACCTTAAAAAGCGAGAGTCCCTGTGTAACGGTGCTAGTCCCGGATCGACTGCTAGCACACACAGTTTAAGATGTAATATCATAAAGCAAAGGTCAAATTATTACATCGTATGATCCAGCGGAAGAAAATAAAATAGTTCATTACAACTTGCATAGCTTTGAAGCTAGCACTTTATTTCGAGTTCAAGCGGCAACTAAACAAAAGCATGGAGCCTTCTTCCTTCATGAAGCCACGAGCGGACATGTTGGGCAAAGACTCGTAACCCAAATCCGAAGACCATCTTGAAGAACTAGTAATCTGCACATAAAAGGTACAGCCCCGTGGGGTCAATACATTTGGAATTGTATTGGCAAGATGACACTATAGTGGACTCAAATGGCAACCTAACACTTAAGTGTACATTTGGCTGGTAGAGCTCAGGCATATTGCATAAAGCCAATTTTTCCCTATCATTTATCAAAACATTTCCTTTCAATCTAATTAGCAGTAACATTGGTAAAACCCCAATGTACCAAATTAACGATAGCATTGGTAAAGCCCCAATGTACCTTCCTACCCTTGTTCACCCATTCAAATTTTATTTAAGAAATTGGGATGAGGAGATCTTCGAACAAGGACTTGTCAGTTCGCTCAAGTTGTCCATAACCGGGGACACGGCTAAGTACTTAGATTTACACTCTCGAGAGGTTGTACACCTTTACCCACATGGCCAGGTCAATCCTTCTACCTCGATGCACATTTTGCTCGGAGGACGAAGTGCGGACCGTGGCCGAGACCTTCTGTGTGTAATCACCCGAACCATTTCCTAAGGGCCCCGTTCCACCTACGGTATCCCTCTACCACCACCCGGCCCCTAGGATCCGGGTTCATACAACATACTTTGTCAAGCCGAGCCATAGTAGCATGTGGTTGTACGTGAAGCTAATGAGCAAGGTTTGTCTACAATCTCTTTAAGCACGGGTGACTTTCCGCAAGTGTGCACTAGCACCGGGGTCTTGCCCCCGATACGACCACCCTCTCCATAACTCCACCATTCACCCGGGTAATTCATTAAACTTAGTTGTTTTTCCTTAACCTCTATCAAAACCTTTTTCCATGGCATAGCAGGTAACAACTAAATTTAATGGCGGCTAAGGGAGTCTAGGAGTGGTGTAGCTAAACTACTAGGATTTATTAGCGAGCATAAAGCATAAACCCTAGACATGTCTACTGTAAAAACACTACAGTGCAAGAAGTAAAACTGGGACTTTTGGTGTGTGTCACTTGCCTTTTTGGTGGTTGAACAGTGTTCTCTTTTCTTTCAACAAAACACGTCGCTCTCCATACGAACTATAAGATAAAAATAGCACAACATAAACACACATTTCATAGCAACAAAATCAAACAAGACAACAATAGGAAATCGCTCTATGGTACTAAGGTGTGGCATGAGGTTTGGCTTGCAAGATATGGTTTGATAGATTGGGGAGGGTCATGTACTTAGAAAGGGAAAGATTATCCAAGTTAAAAGCTTAGGAGGAAAAGATTAACAAGGGCATATGGTTAAGCGTTGTTTGCTACACCGATATGAATAAGCTCGGAAGGATTGATATGTTATACTAATATGTGGAATGACCAATGTGAATAGAATCACACAAGTCTCAAATGAAATTTGACATAGTGTGACAACACTTATCAAAGTAGCACAAGATCACACATAGCATTGAGTATAACTAATGCTATATTGATTTTTACTCAAATAGCTCATTTAAAATTTGAATAGTTCAAACTAAGTGTAAGCGTTGAATGGCATGAGGTTGGATAGGTGTGATTGATATTGAGGGTTTTGGTTCACGGAGCCTAATGGATAACCTGGGGTTCAACACATGTGATATGGGGTAGAGTATCTCCACCTCAATGGAGCAAGGTAAAAGTATAAAATAGGACATGTCACACTTTACTCAAATAACTCAATTGTTATTTCAATAGTATGGACTAGGATAGTATGTTGTAGAGAGATGTGATCAAGGAACATGATGAATGTGTCTAAAAGATTTTCATAGTCGAAGAACGATATTGTGGATCCTAAAAATACCGCGAAAATAATGTTTGCAAAGCCGACATGCAAAATGTCTAAAATGATCTACGCATTTTACTGATTCTAACGATATAAAATTTGTCAAAAACCGACGGGTAGAACTAAAGATATGAATTTTACAGTTCGCGATTAAGCTCTAATGATGTCCGAAAGGTTGTCCAAACAAGTTGCTCGGATGGAGAAACTTCCTACACGAAAGTTGTAGAGAATAATTTTACAAACCTAAGGCAAGAACCACTATTTAAAACGGAGAGATCTAGATCTACAGTTACGGAATTTCAAAGATTATCATGAGCTAGATCAAACTACGAATTAGATCGGATCGATCGGATGTGCAGCTAATCCAGCAAACTTGATTTAGATCTAACGTTCATGCATCTACTCTAAACTAGCACTACAGATTCAGATTAAATCGTGAGGAGAGATGGGATTACCGTGGCAGGACGTGGTTGAAGGACGTTGGCTGCGGCGTCGTGCTGCTGTGTGTGTTACGCGGCAGAGAGAAAGCAGCAGCGAGCTACGAAGAGAAATAGAGAGAGAGGCGTGCGTCTGGGGACTGCTGGGCAGGGGTATTTATAGGCATGGAGCTGTGTCCAGGTTCATCAAATTAAGAGGAGGCACGCGGTGATTGCGCGAGCGATAATCACGAGTGGCAGTCACGCGAGCGGAGGCGGCAGCTGGGGGCGGTCGCGGGCGCTGGCGAGCGCGGGATTGCGCGGGAGCGGGGGCGGGCGAGTGGAGCTGGGCCGCGCTGCTTGGGCCGGGGCGAGCTGGGCCGTTCGGCCTGGCCGTTTTTTTTTCCTTTTTCTTTTAAACCAGAAATTGAGAATACAATTTTGGAGTATCAAAAATAATCGGAAAAATGTAAATGGGGTACTGTTGGATTCGCTATGGAAAATACTTTAATATGAGATCAAATTTGAGATGAAAACATAAACTTTATAAAATCAAAATTTGACATACATGTCTGTGGCTATAGTGCCTTTTTAGGGTTTAAATGTTTTACAAATAATGATTTTATAATTTTCAAAACCTCCGAGCAAAATAGGGTATTGTTGGAAAATCTTTTGAAAACCAAGGTTTATGAAAACTCTATTTTTGAAAATATCTTTTTAATAAACACAAAAGTTTTAATTCCTTGTGAAATTTCAACTATGACAAACAAACAAACACTCGCTTTATTTTATTTTTACATTCTAAGATTTAGAAAATCTTGAGATATGACAGTCCCAGATTTAATGGAGGCATGAACCCACTATCGAGCATAAATACTCCCTCTTGGAGTTAAGAGTAAAAACTTGGCCAGAGCCTCTACTAATAACGGAGAGCATGCAAGATCATAAACAACACATAGGTAATAGATTGATAATCAACATAACATAGTATTCTCTATCCATCGGATCCCAACAAACACAACATATAGCATTACAAATAGATGATCTTGATCATGTTAGGAAGCTCACAAGATCCGACAATGAAGCACATAAGGAGAAGACGACCATCTAGCTACTGCTATGGACCCATAGTCTAGGGGTGAACTACTCACTCATCACTCCGGAGGCGACCATGGCGGTGAAGAGTCCTCCGGGAGATGATTCCCCTCTCCGGCAGGGTGCCGGAGGCGATCTCCTGAATCCCTCGAGATGGGATTGGCGGCAGCGGCGTCTCTGGAAGGTTTTCCGTATCATGGCTCTCGGTACTGGGGGTTTCGCGACGAAGATTATATGTAGGCGGAAGGGTGGGTCAGGGGTCACACGAGGGCCCCACACAACAGGCTGGCGCGGCCAATGCCCAGGCCGCGCCGCCCTAGTGTGTCATCGCCTCGTGGCCCCACTTCGTTTACTCCTCGGACTTCTGGAAGCTTCGTGCAAAAATAGGCCCCTGGGCGTTGATTTTGTCCAATTCCGAGAATATTTCCTTACTAGGATTTCTGAAACCAAAAACAGCAACTGGCATTTCGTTAATAGGTTAGTGCCGGAAAATACATAAATATGACATAAAGTATGCATAAAACATGTAGATATCATCAATAATGTGGCATGGAACATAAGAAATTATTGATACGTCGGAGACGTATCACCCCTGAATCTTGGCTTCGCGATGGCGACGACTCTGGAACTTTTCTCGTATCGTGGCTTATTTCTTTAGGGTTTTCGAGGCGGAGGCTTTATATAGGCGGAAGGGCAGCCTCGGAGGGGTCCTGGGGCAGCCACACCATAGGGGGGCGCCCCCCCTTGGCCGCGCCGCCTTGTGGGGTGGGGCCCCCCTGGATCCCCTGTGGCCCCTCTTCGGTGCTCTGGAAGCTTCCGGGAAAAATAAGATACTGGGCGTTGATTTCGTCCAATTCCGAGAATATTTCCTTTGTAAGATTTCTGAAACCAAAAACAGCAGAAAACAGGAACTGGCACTTCGGCATCTTGTTAATAGGTTAGTTCCGGAAAATGCATAGAAATGATGTAAAGTGTGTATAAAACATATGTGTATCATCATAAAAGTAGCATGGAACATAAGAAATTATAGATACGTTGGAGACGTATCAGCATCCCCAAGCTTAGTTCTTACTCGCCCTCGAGTAGGTAAACGATAACAAAGATAATTTCTTAAGTGACATGCTATCATAATCTTGATCAATACTATTGTAAAGCATATGAGATGAATGAAGTGATTCAAAGCAATGGTAAAGACAATGAGTAAACAACTGAACCATATAATAAAGACTTTTCATGAATAGTACTTTCAAGACAAGCATCAATAAGTCTTGCATAAGAGTTAACTCATAAAGCAATAAATTCAAAGTAAAGGCATTGAAGCAACACAAAGGAAGATATAAGTTTCAGCAGTTGCTTTCAACTTTCAACATGCATATCTCATGGATAATTATCAACACAAAGTAATATGATGAATGCAAGTAAGCAAGTATGTAGGAATCAATGCACAGTTAACACAAGTGTTTGCTTCTAAGATAGAAAGAAGTAGGTAAACTGACTCAATCATAAAAGTAGAAGAATGGCCCTTCGAAGAGGGAAGCATGGATTGCTATATTTGGGCTAGAGCTTTTATTTTGAAAACAAGAAACAATTTTGTCAACGGTAGTAATAAAGCATATGTGTTATGTATAAGATATCCTATAAGTTGCAAGCCTCATGCATAGTATACCAATAGTGCCCGCACCTTGTCCTAATTAGCTTGGATTTACATGGATTATCATTGCATAACATATGTTTCAACCAAGTGTCACAAAGGGGAACCTCTATGCCGCCTGTACAAAGGTCCAAGGAGATAGATCGCATTTGATTTCTCGTTTTTGATAGATCTCAACTAAGAATGTCCATACCGGGACAACATAGACAACAGATAATGGACTCCTCTTTAATGCATAAGCATTCAACAACAGATAATATACTCATAAGAGATTGAGGATTAATGTCCAAACTGAAACTTCCACCATGATTCATGGCTTTAGTTAGCGGCCCAATGTTCTTCTCTAACAATATGCATACTCAAACCATTTGATCATCATAAATCACCCTTACTTCAGACAAGACGAACATGCATAGCAACTCACATGATATTTAACAAAGGTGTAATAGTTGGTGGCGTCCCCAGGAACATGGTTATCGCTCAACAAGCAACTTATAAGAAATAAAATACATAAGTACATATTCAATACCACAATAGTTTTTAAGCTATTTTTCCCATGAGCTATATATTGCAAAGACAAAGAATGGAATTTTAAAGGTAGCACTCAAGCAATTTACTTTGGAATGGCAGAAAAATACCATGTAGTAGGTAGGTATGGTGGACACAAATAGCATAGTTTTTGGCTCAAGGATTTGGATGCACGAGAAGTATTCCCTCTCAATACAAGGCTTAGGCTAGCAAGGTTGTTTGAAGCAAACACAAGTATGAACCGGTACAGCAAAACTTACATAAGAACATATTGCAAGCATTATAAGACTCTACACTGTCTTCCTTGTTGTTCAAACACCTCACCCGAAAATATCTAGACTCTAGAGAGACCAATCATGCAAACCAAATTTTAACAAGCTCCATGTAGTTCTTCATTAATAGGTGCAAAGTACATGATGCAAGAGATTAAACATGGTCTATATGAGCACAACAATTGCCAAGTATCAAATTATTCAAGACATTATATCAATTACCACATGAAGCATTTTCTGTTTCCAACCGCAGAACAATGAACGAAGCAGTTTCAACCTTCGCCATGAACATTAAAAGTAAAGCGAAGAACACAAGTGTTCATATGAACGAGCAGAGCGTGTCTCTCTCCCACATAAGCATGAATTTATTCAGAGAATGAAAATAACAAAACGAAAATAAAAGCACACAGACGCTCCAAGTAAAGTACATAAGATGTGACGGAATAAAAATGTAGTTTCACTAGAGGTGACCTGATAAGTTGTTGATGAAGAAGGGGATGCCTTGGGCATCCCCAAGCTTAAATGCTTGAGTCTTCTTGAAATATGCAGGGATGAACCATGGGGGCATCCCCAAGCTTTGACTTTTCACTCTTCTTGATCATATTGTATCATGCTCCTCTCTTGACCCTTGAAAACTTCCTCCACACCAAACTCAAAACAAACTCATTAGAGGGTTAGTGCATAATAGAAAATTCACATATTCAGAGGTGACACAATCATTCTTAACACTTCTGGACATTGCACAAAGCTACTGAAAGTTAATGGAACAAAGAAATCCATTCAACATAGCAAAACAGGCAATGCGAAATAAAAGGCAGAATCTGTCAAAACAGAACAGTCCATAAAGACGAATTTTTCAGGGGCACTTAACTTGCTCAGATGAAAAATCTCAAATTGAATGAAAGTTGTGTACATATCTGAGGATCACGCATGTAAATTGGCATATTTTTCTGAGTTACCTACAGACGGGGCTGCTCAATTTCATGACAGTAAGAAATCTGTTTCTGCGCAGTAATCCAAATCTAGTATCAACCCTACTATCAAAGACTTTACTTGGCACAACAATGCAATAAAATAAAGATAAGGAGAGGTTGCTACAGTAGTAACAACTTCCAAGACACAACAAAACAGTAGCAAAATAAAGACACGGGTTATCTCCCAAGAAGTGCTTTCTTTATAGCCATTAAGATGGGCTCAGCAATTTTAATGATGCTCACATAAGGATGAGAGTTGAAGCAAAGAGAGCATCAAAAAGCAAGTATGAAACAAATTTAAGCCTAACCCACTTCCTATGGGAAGGAATATTGTACACAAATAAATTCATGAGGAGCAAAGTGACAAGCATAGGAAGATAAAACACGAGTAACTTCAAGATTCTCAACATAGAGAGGGGAAACTTAATATTATTAAGATGCATATAACCATGTTTCCCTCTCTCATAATAACTTTCAGTAGCATCATTGATGAAATCCACAATATAATCATGACTTAAAACATTCTCATCATGGTTCATATGCATAAAAGTATCATTAATTTTAGCATAAGAAGAATTCTTCTCATTAATAGTAATTGGAGCAGGATCATTATCAAGAATTTGAACATGGTAAAAAAGTTGCATACTAAGGGAATTGTTTTTGGCAATCCAATCATAACTATGACAAGTTTCATAAGGATAATTATAACCTATGTCATAGCATTCTTTATAATAATTATCAAAGATTGGAGGCCTAGCGTCATCATAAGAAATAGAATAGTTATCTTTCACTGTATGTTCATCTGTAACCATACCATCATTGTTACTAGAAGGAGATGTATCAAACATATAATCATCAGTAGAAAAAGGATTTTCAAACACCTCATCCCCAAGCTTAGAGCTTTCTATATCATTATGGGAAGAAGCATGGATAATACTAATATTATGGCAATTATTAACATCATCATTTTCAGAATTAGTTTCCCAGAGATTTTCAATATCAATAGTAGTGTGCTCTTCTAAATCATAATCACTAATATAGGTAAAGGGCATAGGAAGATCATTGTACTCAGATTCATTATCATAATAATCATTAGGAGCAACATACTTACGGTTACCTATTGTTATCTCATACACGCGGAGATATGCTGTTACCTCTTTCCTTTTATTCCCCCTCTTCTTCTTCTTCTTCTTCTTCTTCTTCTTCTTCTTCTTCTTCTTCTTCTTCTTCGTTCCCTTCTTCTTGTTCCCTTCTTTAGGAGGAAAAGCCTTGAAGAGAAGCTCCTCCACATAACCTGATTTATTTCCGGAAACAATAGAAGAAACTTGGGAGGGTTCCTCCTTTTCATATATAAGTTTAAAACACACAGCGGTCCTATCATATTTTGGTAAAGTGTCATCTTCTAAATATTCTGTATGTAAGTATTTGCATGGCAATTATTAATGCAATAAGAAAGACATCCATGCAGGACATCATCAATATCAAGATCACTCATATGTAACAAAGAGATTTTCCCTGATAACTCTTCACACCACAAAAATAAAGTAAGTTCATCATGCTGATTAGGAGTAATTTCATTATCACAACACAAATTTGCAGCACTTATGGAGTTTGAATTATCATTGGAGGAGCATTGAAAATTAAAATGACCCACTCGATCTATGACAAAGTTCACAAATATAAGGATAGAGGGCACAAACTTTTTCGCCAAGATCATCTAGGGCCCTAGACCACTTTCTAGTTTTATCATTCCTATGGTGGATACAATATTCATCTTGGATTTGATTAATTCCACAAGGTATATGCATTCCACAAAAATTAACATGCTTATAGGAAATAGCATTTTCAGAAGTTTGAACATGTTCATTGCAATCATTAATAACAGTTTCATCCTTCATGCAAGTGTCTTTAAAAGGTTCATGATACTTATCAAAATTCTTCCTAGGCAATTCAAAATGAGAGGCAAAAGCTTTATAAAGATTTGCAACAACTTGAGAGTCAAGACCATAAGTAGCACTCATATTTCGAATTTTATCAGTATCCATAAAAGTTTCAATGCATTCATAATCATAATTTATACCTGAATCTTTACCTTTGTTGTTCTCCCATCCTTCAATATTGTCCTGAATCCGATCAAGAAGGTCCCTTTTAAACTCTTCTTCATTGCGTGTAAATGATCCAGAACAAGTAGTATCCAGCAAGGTTTTATCTTGAAAAGAAAGTCTTGCATAGAAATTATCAATGATGATATTACCAGGAAACTCATGAATGGGGCATTTGAGCATTAAAGACTTCAATCTCCCCCATGCTTGGGCAATACTCTCTCCATCATGAGGCCAGAAATTATATATGCGGTTCCGGTCTTTGTGAATTTCACTTGGAGGATACAATTTAGAGTAAAATAGAGGCACAATATCTTTCCAATCAAGAGAATCCCCATTCTTCAGCAATTTATACCAATGCGCCGCTTTACCAGACAGCGATATAGAGAATAGTTTTCCTAACTTCATCCATAGAGATACCTGCACACTTGAATAACCCGCATAATTCATGCAAAAACAGTAAATGATCTCCAGGATGGACATTTCCATCCCCTTCATAGCGGTTATCCATAACATGTTCAATAATTTTCATAGGTATTTTATATGGAATACTTTCAACAGGTGGATTTAAAATATCACAAGCATCATTCGAATCACCACATATTGGAGACAAAGTGTAACACCCCAACTTTTTCAACCTTGTTTAGTTGTCCTTATTTCAAAAATCAGGGAGAACAAAAACTTTTTCTATAGACTAATTTAGATGTATTGCCTTGATCTGTTTGTGGTGATGAATTGCCTTGATCTGGTTGGTAGATGAATTGTCTTCATTTTCTTGTTGAGTTTTGTCTTGAGCTGCCTCATAGATCAACACCTCTAGTGGTCAAGCAAGCAACTCACCTAATAAAACACCTATGTGACTCAGGAAAAGTTGTTTTCCTTTTTTCCACATCAAACTTTTCTACTCATGGCAACATGAGTGTGCCTACTTAAAATTCCTCTTTGTGTATAATCTAGCTCAAATCATCCTTGATTCCAAACTTGCACCCTTCTCTTATACCCACTCATCCTTGTTGGTTTTGAGGCCATGTCGACCATCTGTGTTGACAGGCTTAAAATGTCCAGACTTTGGCAATTGATCTCTAAGCACCCACAACTCGTTATTGTTGGCTTCAATGCATGGATCTCATCTATGCAACATTCTCTTCAACCTCCAAGTCTTGCATGTCTCAGTCTACCCTTGCAACTCTCTTAATTCACTTGACCTTGCACTCTACCCTTTTGTTTCAACTTTGGATCACTTCCTTCTCTTTTACCTCTTGTTCTATTCAAGTTTAATCTTCACAAAACCAAGAGTGGGAATGATGGGTACATTTTGTAGCCACCATCTACCCTTGGGAACACTCCTCCCTAAAATTAGCTTTCTTTCTCAAACACCCTATTGTTTTTCCTTCTTTAGTTTTGATCACAAAACTACTTCTAGTTTTATTAAATCTTCCCAAGATATTTCTTCAAAGAAAACAAGGAACTGAAATGGGTTTTGTTTTCTCATCCCATTTCTAACAAGTACTGATTTCAGAAACATTACTTTCTATTTTGTGCTCTTTTTAACAAAAGGCTTGTTTATGGTACTTATACCATTTCTTGTTTTCCTCTTGCTTATTTTACAATTAAGAAAAACTCTACTTTACTTGAGAGAGTAAGTAGAATATTTTGAACTCCTATGTTCCAACTAGTTTTCTCTCAACATCTTCAAAATTCCATTTCACTTGAGTTCATTCCCAATTGTCTCTAGACAATTGAGGTGTGTCCCATACCTTTCAATTAAACTCTCTTTCAAATGGCAACACTTGCACATCTTATATTTCATCATATCTATCTCACTCCTCTATTCTTTTCCATCATTGCCTTGACCTCATGAATTGATGATTTATGTCAATATATTCATCCTTGTGAGTACATGAATACTTCACTCACCATCTCTCTTAATCTTGCTCTATCATTGACTAAACCACCATCACCACCCATCTACCTTGGCATGCTCATGCATTGTTCCATGTGGTGAATCCCAATTCTTTCAATTTTGAATTCTAATGTAAACCTCTAATCATCAACTATACCTTGGGAACTATCTTCATCCTAAGTTGGTCTCAACCAAAGTGGTGGAGATTATTCTCATGGCACATGGCACATGTCACCTTCATACTCATTTTTATCTATATGTATCTACTCCTATTTTTATCATTATCAAAGTCACTATTTGATATTATCTTCTCAACATCATACCTTGTCTATACACATTGATGTTGTGCCTTTCTCTCACATTGCTCACTTGTGCTTGGCAAGAATGGAGCCGGCCATGACAATTTCGGCCAGCCATGTTTCTCCTCACTTTCTTCTCTTGCAAGCATTGCCTCCCAACTACTCCAATCAATAAATGGGCAGCCACCTTCCTTGGCCAATGAAAAAGGAGGCAGCCACCCCTCTCCCTCTATAAATACCCCCTTGGCCAGCCACCACCTCCCCCTTTGCTCATTTTCTTCACTCTCCACTCTCTCACACTCTCCTCCTCTCCTCCACCACGAAATGCTGCTCCTCCTAGCAACCATGGCCGGCCATGGCCATGGAAACCTCTCCAAGATGCAACTCCCTCCTTCCTCAAGCTTCCCCTCACCATGAGAGCTTCCCTCTCCCTCTCTTCTCCCCAACCCTAGATGGTTTTCTCTCCTCTTCCTCTTCCTCCATTGCTAAGATTGGATCTTGATGCAGGTGCATGTTGGTCCAAGCATGGAGAAGCTTGAGCTATCCTCAGATCTGAAGTTCTTGAGCAAAGTTCGTCCAAAACCTTGCAGTAATTTCTGTATCTTGCTGTTTCAGATTCTGGTACGAACTTGTAAAATCCGCCAAATCTCGTGTGCAGATCCAAATCGAGTGATTCAAAGTTCCGCAGATAGGTATTTAAAAGATCTACAACTTGGCGTTGGTCTCATCCTCAAATTCGTTACGGATTTTGCATGGTAAATAAAGTCCTGAAAACATGCAGAATCACTGTTTGTTAGATTTCTCCCGTTTTACAAAACCTTCTTGAGCAAACTCAACTGTGGGTGAAAGCCCTCTTCAGTACCTTCATTTTGGCGGTGGTTTCACTTCGATTGACCTCCTGAAACTGAAATGGTTCACAGATCAAGATCTGGTCAGATCTGACTTTGTCGAATTAAACCAGGAGCTTGGAGACGAATTTTTGAATGAAACCAACTGGGTAAGAACCACCTATTCAATACCTTTCAGATGCAGCAGACCTCATATTTTTATGATTTGTGTATGATTTTTGATGAATTAAACTTGTTCTGTATGTTCTGCAGACATGGCTGTTAGCTTTTAATTCATCAAAAATCCATTTTTGAACCTAATTGAGTGATTCCACTTCTGTAGGATTACTGAATGTTTTCTTAATCATCTCAAACAAGTTTCAAACCTTTATCTGTTCTGCAACTCCAGAGGTGAAGCAAATGGTGATAAACATGCAGTAAACTTGTAAATCCATTTGTGAGAGTTTCAGAAATAATTTGAACCCAAATCCAATTGTGTGTGAATCTCTGTTTAAATATCTTTCAAATGCCAGTGGCCTCATATTTTTAGGATTTTTCTACGATTTATGGCTTACAGATCTTGTTTTCTGTACAGCCAGATTCAAAGAAATTCCTAAAATTGTAGGTTTAATATTTTTGAGTGAATCCAATTGGGTTAGTCTTCTATTAGTACTGGCCATCTAGGAAAAATAGTGTTAGTCTCTGTTCATACATATTTGTTACTGTTAGTAATGTTTATGTGTGACATGGATTGTTGAACCAAAACTCTTTGGTTTATTTTTAAACCTTTGACCCACTCTTTTATTTAAAAATTGGTCAACCAATGTTTTATTCTTGCAAAACAAAACCTCTGCAACTTAACCTTAGTTCTATTGTTTGGCTTAAGTCTTCAAATGGTGTGGCATTATCATTTACTTCCTATTATTGGTTGTAGTGTTGTGTAGGCTTTACAAAATATGTTAGAGAATGATTTCCTACTTTTCCAAAAATGTTTCGAAAATGTATTGTGAATGTTTGTAATGCCCAACTAATGCACTTGTCCTCTTTATGATGTTATCTACCAGGGGATACTTAGTTGTGCCATGGTGATACCTAGAGAGGCAATTGCTAAGTCGTGGCACTCTCATACCTTCACTAGGTAAATAAATGGGGTTTTCTTTTAGTTGCTTTGTAGTATCTATAAGTCTTTCGTATATTAGCCCTTAGTAAAGTGGTTAGCTATTGATTGTTGAGTGTTGCATGTTTGTTTTGTTGATGCAATATGATTGATTGTGTTCCTTTTATATTTTCCGGCGATAGATGCGAACAATTCCGGAGAAGAAGAAGAAGTGGAATCGGACGAGGATTTTATTTATGTTATTGGGATTCTTATATTGATGGAGCTGAAGAAGTCCAGGGACAAATAAGCCAAGGCAAGCCATCTTTTGATCTCTGATCCGGTGTCTAGTTGGATGTCATTTGTTGATGTTCAAAGCACCTTCATTCTATGTGTGTTATTATCTCTATTTATGTCATCTATGTGTGATTGCAAGTGGGGTACTCCCTAGTGGTGATGCTCCACTATTTGTCCTTGTGTTATGGGATGCATGGTAACATGGCCGTGCTATCCCACTTGGTTATCTTGTATGCTCAACTTGAGCATGTTCCATCTCAAGATAGTAACTTACACCACACCCACCCCCTTTGTAGTATAGAGGTATCAATGTCATGATCTTGGTGTATTCTCAACTTGAGAGGAGTATGCCGTGTACCATCTTGGAGAATATGTTGGATAGTGACACTCCACTATCTAAGTTGTGTAGTTAGCACCACAAATCTGAGAGTATATTCCTCCTTGTGTTGTCATAATACATGCTTACCTTAAGCAAGTATGATCCACTCCACTACCCCTTTATACCTCATCTATGGCGGGATGACTCTCATCTCGGCCGTAGTGCAATACTAGTTCAACTCATGAAACTATAGGTTGGGAACCCCTCAAGGTTTACCTTGTTGTAAATGTTTATGAAAACCTTGGGTGAGGCAATCTTACCCAAGCGTATGGTTTATGAAAGGAAAGGATCTTGACAAAGATGGTTGGAAAGAGGAAATGTGTGTGTGACTTGGGTTTTTGAGAAAAACGACACATGGTTCTCTCGTATTCGCCCGAACAATTAACCCGCGCAACCACAGCTACTCCAACGTGGGCACGGAGCTTAGCTTGACGTTTGTTCTTCTTAGCATGAGGCACCGCACAACTATACAAGGGTACGGTTACCCCCGAGTCCGGGTTGTCGTGGTTGGGACAATAGTATAACGGGAGGCCTTCGGGCTGACCCGTCCGGAAGACACTATGGGTCTCCCGGCTTGGCGGTGGAGCCACGCTCTAAAGGGAGGTGAGCTGCCACGGTGCCGGGAGGTACATACTCCATAGGGTAGGACCTCTTGCTAAGTCGAATGGGCGAAAGGCTATGTTCGGGTATCCGTCGTGGCATATGTTGTTATGCGGGGATGATGCCCACACGATAGGTATCCGGATAGAGGTGGGGAAAGTGTGCAAACTCGCAGAGTTAAAACTATTCGAATAGCCGCGTCCGCGGTCATGGACGGTTGGGATGGCCGTTACCGAGCCGTGTCGAGTTTTGGTTTTGAAAATGATTTCCAAAGGAAATGCGTGTGTTGGAAGTACCGGAAGGGTACGTGAAAGATGTTGTGTCGACCATGTGGAGATGGTTGAGGAAAATGAAACAAAATGGGGTGACCCTTCCTAGTGTTTTCATGTAGAGGAACTCTTCTTCAATAAAGATGTAGAGATGTCATAGTTTATCTTTTGAAGTATCTTCTTCAATAAAGATATATAGATGTCATAGGACTTCCATCGCGTCCGCTTCAATTGAGATGCCGGAACGCTACCTCTTCTTTCAAGATATAGAGATGTCGTAGTCTATCTTTTGAAGTATCTTCTTCAATAAAGATATAGAGATGTCATAGGACCACCAAAGTGTCCGCATCACTTGAGATGCCAGCATGCTATATCCACAAGAGAAACTATTCTTCCTCTCTTGTCTCTTTTAGTTAGCATTGTTAGCACCTTTCTTGATGGTTTGCGAGTACAATTCCAATGTACTCACGGCTTTGTCCCCGGCTATTTACTTGGCCAGACCCGGAGGACTTCGACAGATGAAGAAGGAGTTGACGACGTCTATGCGAGCTAGGAACGTCTTCCCGCCCGCTTGCTCGTAGGGTTATGGCAGATGACTTGGGTACCGCGCTCGTTGAAGTGATGATGCTACTCGATGTTTAGTTAGGCCCTTCGAGGCTATTATGTAAGTATTGGTCATGTGACCATGTTGTAATTTTCTTATTCCGCTTTGTAATGGATGGTGTAATTTGATATCAGTTCGGTTATGTGTTCACGACACACTGATCATGGGATCGTGAACTGTATACATAACAGGGAATTTCGGACAGCTAGTCCGGGGTCCCCACAGAGCTGGTATCAGAGCCATCCTGACTGTAGGAGACCTTAGTTAGCATGGACGTTAGTTAGGAAACAAGTACTTGGGAAAAACTATTTATGAAACAAATTGTTTCTTTAGTCGGAAGTATAGCTTCTACTCCTCTTATTTATTCAAAGCTTCTAAATTCTTATCTCTCCGCTTTATAAAAGGGTTTGAAAGTTCTTACTCTATTGTCTCATCCAATTCAAACCTACATATTGGACGATGTCCCCGACTCAGACCGGAGACTCGAAGTCGAAGATGGATCAACCCTTTATGAAGTCTCACGTATCTCCAACAGCAGCTATTGAAGATTGGAGGCCGACTTAGTCGTGCTCGTGTAGGGATGATAACATCATGTCTTTGGTTTTCACCAAAGTATGTCAAAGAGCCGACCTTGTTCCTCCATGGACTTGCACTTTTTGCAGTCGTCGGGATCAAGTCCTCGCTTCTTGACTAGTAATTTTTAGGCCAGCCACGAGAAGATCTCGACTTTGGGAGTACCTCAACAACTACCTCTTCGAAGGCCTCACGTCCCCGGGATGTTGAGACCAGAAGTTCTACACAGCTTTCATCTCCATCTCAACATCGGCGACTCAACATCAGGTCTACTTCACCACCAACTGCTACAAGGATCCATAGTTGAAGTCGATGCCGACAATATGAAGACATCAACATATGTGTCCAGCCCCCAAACCTATAGGATGGATAGGACAAACTCAATCGCCAAATTGATTGAGCTACCCCCGCGCATTAGGACTTTCTGGGTACTTAGAGTACCATGTCTGGTTTGATGATTGCTTGTAGTTCCCTAGTGTGCTGCCTTGAGTGTTTGTATCTGTTTGCTGTGTGCATGTATGTCTTGCTATTTAGACGTTTCCGCCCTTTTTAATTGTTTGAAATTTGTGAAACAGAAATTAAAAATGGAAATCTGCCAGTGTACTGTTTTGCTAATAAAAATAGTTTGGTAGCTCCGATTGATGTGATTCCAATTGCACTAGAACCAGTATGAAATTATCTTTCAGACGCCACTGACCTTGTATTTTTAGGATTTTTGTGCGATTTTTAATAAATAAAACTTGATCACTGTTTCTGGTTAGTATTTTGAGTCTCAAAAATTGAAAAATAAATATTTTTGAATGATTCCAATTGTGTTGATCTTGTTTTGTTACTATGCATCTAGGAAAAATACCAGTAGCCTCTGTTAGTGGTATTGTGTCTCTGGTTATGGTTGTATGGGTGTCACATGCAATGATAGGATTAAAGTTTGCCTCGCCGATGTATTGCTAACTATTAGTTAAATTGGGTAGATTAACGAAAGACTCTAACTCTAAACCCGTTGGAAGTTGTTTTTCAACCGTCAAGAAAACTAACCCGACCCCTATCTACGCCGACTTCCTTCAAGATCAGCTGGAGCATCTCCACTACGCCAAGAAAGAAGAAGCCCTACCTTCAAGAGTGACTGCACCTCTGCAAGAAGACATGCTAACTTGGTCTAACCTTGGAGTATACTCGCGCTAACCGCGAGGATATCTTTTTGAAACTACCCTCGAACACACCGTCTAACAAGTTGAGAGAACAATAGCGTCAAAGCCGAGCTACATCACATGGTTCATCTGGTCCTCATCAAATGAAGCTCCCGAAGATACTCCAAGACTCAAGACTTTAGGCGTAGTTTACCCGCTAACTTCTTAGTTGTTACCGAAGTCAGCACCGACCCTCAAGCTGAAGATTGTCTTCGACGACCCTCGTTGCTGCTTCATATGGGTACCAACCAGGCGTTTCTTCAACTTTCTAACTCGCCGCGCGTCCCATATGGTTCAGTTAACACCGTGAGTGCCTCTTGAAGTGGTGGTCTGCACGTCGCCCCCGAAGATTCTTCAGCCGAACAAGGAAGACCGATGACTTCTTCCGAAGCCCCGCACGTAACTACAAGGCGTAAGCTCCGAGTTTTTCCGAGAACCCGATGAAAAATCTTAAGGGTGGAAGACTTCGTCTTCCACTAAAATCAAGCTAACTCTAAAAAGGTTTTCAGCCCTGCTCAAGCACCGTTGGGTGCACTAACCCTCCCACAGTCTTGAACCTCCGCCAGGATTGTGAAGAAGCTACAGATCCAACACCTGCATGGAGTAGTCAACCTCTTCATGAAGCTCGCCATCGGCCGCAATCCATCATGTCTCCCGTAAGATGAAGCAAACGACTTTCTCTACAACGGCACGTCTACAGAAGAATGGAGTCTGACTTTGGTTAAACTTTATAACCCCTCTAGTTCTACACTCAGTAATCTCGGGACGAGATTATATTAAGGGTGGAAGATCTGTAACACCCCAACTTTTTCAACCTTGTTTAGTTGTCCTTATTTCAAAAATCAGGGAGAACAAAAACTTTTTCTATAGACTAATTTAGATGTATTGCCTTGATCTGTTTGTGGTGATGAATTGCCTTGATCTGTTGGTAGATGAATTGTCTTCATTTTCTTGTTGAGTTTTGTCTTGAGCTGCCTCATAGATCAACACCTCTAGTGGTCAAGCAAGCAACTCACCTAATAAAACACCTATGTGACTCAGGAAAAGTTGTTTTCCTTTTTTCCACATCAAACTTTTCTACTCATGGCAACATGAGTGTGCCTACTTAAAATTCCTCTTTGTGTATAAGCTAGCTCAAATCATCCTTGATTCCAAACTTGCACCCTTCTCTTATACCCACTCATCCTTGTTGGTTTTGAGGCCATGTCGACCATCTGTGTTGACAGGCTTAAAATGTCCAGACTTTGGCAATTGATCTCTAAGCACCCACAACTGTTATTGTTGGCTTCAATGCATGGATCTCATCTATGCAACATTCTCTTCAACCTCCAAGTCTTGCATGTCTCAGTCTACCCTTGCAACTCTCTTAATTCACTTGACCTTGCACTCTACCCTTTTGTTTCAACTTTGGATCACTTCCTTCTCTTTTACCTCTTGTTCTATTCAAGTTTAATCTTCACAAAACCAAGAGTGGGAATGATGGGTACATTTTGTAGCCACCATCTACCCTTGGGAACACTCCTCCCTAAAATTAGCTTTCTTTCTCAAACACCCTATTGTTTTTCCTTCTTTAGTTTTGATCACAAAACTACTTCTAGTTTTATTAAATCTTCCCAAGATATTTCTTCAAAGAAAACAAGGAACTGAAATGGGTTTTGTTTTCTCATCCCATTTCTAACAAGTACCGATTTCAGAAACATTACTTTCTATTTTGTGCTCTTTTTAACAAAAGGCTTGTTTATGGTACTTATACCATTTCTTGTTTTCCTCTTGCTTATTTTACAATTAAGAAAAACTCTACTTTACTTGAGAGAGTAAGTAGAATATTTTGAACTCCTATGTTCCAACTAGTTTTCTCTCAACATCTTCAAAATTCCATTTCACTTGAGTTCATTCCCAATTGTCTCTAGACAATTGAGGTGTGTCCCATACCTTTCAATTAAACTCTCTTTCAAATGGCAACACTTGCACATCTTATATTTCATCATATCTATCTCACTCCTCTATTCTTTTCCATCATTGCCTTGACCTCATGAATTGATGATTTATGTCAATATATTCATCCTTGTGAGTACATGAATACTTCACTCACCATCTCTCTTAATCTTGCTCTATCATTGACTAAACCACCATCACCACCCATCTACCTTGGCATGCTCATGCATTGTTCCATGTGGTGAATCCCAATTCTTTCAATTTTGAATTCTAATGTAAACCTCTAATCATCAACTATACCTTGGGAACTATCTTCATCCTAAGTTGGTCTCAACCAAAGTGGTGGAGATTATTCTCATGGCACATGGCACATGTCACCTTCATACTCATTTTTATCTATATGTATCTACTCCTATTTTTATCATTATCAAAGTCACTATTTGATATTATCTTCTCAACATCATACCTTGTCTATACACATTGATGTTGTGCCTTTCTCTCACATTGCTCACTTGTGCTTGGCAAGAATGGAGCCGGCCATGACAATTTCGGCCAGCCATGTTTCTCCTCACTTTCTTCTCTTGCAAGCATTGCCTCCCAACTACTCCAATCAATAAATGGGCAGCCACCTTCCTTGGCCAATGAAAAAGGAGGCAGCCACCCCTCTCCCTCTATAAATACCCCCTTGGCCAGCCACCACCTCCCCCTTTGCTCATTTTCTTCACTCTCCACTCTCTCACACTCTCCTCCTCTCCTCCACCACGAAATGCTGCTCCTCCTAGCAACCATGGCCGGCCATGGCCATGGAAACCTCTCCAAGATGCAACTCCCTCCTTCCTCAAGCTTCCCCTCACCATGAGAGCTTCCCTCTCCCTCTCTTCTCCCCAACCCTAGATGGTTTTCTCTCCTCTTCCTCTTCCTCCATTGCTAAGATTGGATCTTGATGCAGGTGCATGTTGGTCCAAGCATGGAGAAGCTTGAGCTATCCTCAGATCTGAAGTTCTTGAGCAAAGTTCGTCCAAAACCTTGCAGTAATTTCTGTATCTTGCTGTTTCAGATTCTGGTACGAACTTGTAAAATCCGCCAAATCTCGTGTGCAGATCCAAATCGAGTGATTCAAAGTTCCGCAGATAGGTATTTAAAAGATCTACAACTTGGCGTTGGTCTCATCCTCAAATTCGTTACGGATTTTGCATGGTAAATAAAGTCCTGAAAACATGCAGAATCACTGTTTGTTAGATTTCTCCCGTTTTACAAAACCTTCTTGAGCAAACTCAACTGTGGGTGAAAGCCCTCTTCAGTACCTTCATTTTGGCGGTGGTTTCACTTCGATTGACCTCCTGAAACTGAAATGGTTCACAGATCAAGATCTGGTCAGATCTGACTTTGTCGAATTAAACCAGGAGCTTGGAGACGAATTTTTGAATGAAACCAACTGGGTAAGAACCACCTATTCAATACCTTTCAGATGCAGCAGACCTCATATTTTTATGATTTGTGTATGATTTTTGATGAATTAAACTTGTTCTGTATGTTCTGCAGACATGGCTGTTAGCTTTTAATTCATCAAAAATCCATTTTTGAACCTAATTGAGTGATTCCACTTCTGTAGGATTACTGAATGTTTTCTTAATCATCTCAAACAAGTTTCAAACCTTTATCTGTTCTGCAACTCCATAGTTAAAGCAAATGGTGATAAACATGCAGTAAACTTGTAAATCCATTTGTGAGAGTTTCAGAAATAATTTGAACCCAAATCCAATTGTGTGTGAATCTCTGTTTAAATATCTTTCAAATGCCAGTGGCCTCATATTTTTAGGATTTTTCTACGATTTATGGCTTACAGATCTTGTTTTCTGTACAGCCAGATTCAAACAAATTCCTAAAATTGTAGGATTAATATTTTTGAGTGAATCCAATTGGGTTAGTCTTGTATTAGTACTGGCCATCTAGGAAAAATAGTGTTAGTCTCTGTTCATGCATATTTCTTACTGTTACTAATGTGTATGTGTGACATGGATTGTTGAACCAAAACTCTTTGGTTTATTTTTAAACCTTTGCCCACTCTTTTATTTAAAAATTGGTCAACCAATGTTTTATTCTTGCAAAACAAAACCTCTGCAACTTAACCTTAGTTCTATTGTTTGGCTTAAGTCTTCAAATGGTGTGGCATTATCATTTACTTCCTATTATTGTGTAGTGTTGTGTAAGCTTTACAAAATAGAGAGAATGATTTCCCGCTTTTCCAAAAATGTTTCAAAAAATAATATGAATGTTTGTAATGCCCAACTAATGCACTTGTCCTCTTTATGATGTTATCTACCAGGGGATACTTAGTTGTGCCATGGTGATACCTAGAGAGGCAATTGCTAAGTCGTGGCACTCTCATACCTTCACTAGGTAAATAAATGGGGTTTTCTTTTAGTTGCTTTGTAGTATCTATAAGTCTTTCGTATATTAGCCCTTAGTAAAGTGGTTAGCTATTGATTGTTGAGTGTTGCATGTTTGTTTTGTTGATGCAATATGATTGATTGTGTTCCTTTTATATTTTCCGGCGATAGATGCGAACAATTCCGGAGAAGAAGAAGAAGTGGAATCGGACGAGGATTTTATTTATGTTATTGGGATTCTTATATTGATGGAGCTGAAGAAGTCCAGGGACAAATAAGCCAAGGCAAGCCATCTTTTGATCTCTGATCCGGTGTCTAGTTGGATGTCATTTGTTGATGTTCAAAGCACCTTCATTCTATGTGTGTTATTATCTCTATTTATGTCATCTATGTGTGATTGCAAGTGGGGTACTCCCTAGTGGTGATGCTCCACTATTTGTCCTTGTGTTATGGGATGCATGGTAACATGGCCGTGCTATCCCACTTGGTTATCTTGTATGCTCAACTTGAGCATGTTCCATCTCAAGATAGTAACTTACACCACACCCACCCCCTTTGTAGTATAGAGGTATCAATGTCATGATCTTGGTGTATTCTCAACTTGAGAGGAGTATGCCGTGTACCATCTTGGAGAATATGTTGGATAGTGACACTCCACTATCTAAGTTGTGTAGTTAGCACCACAAATCTGAGAGTATATTCCTCCTTGTGTTGTCATAATACATGCTTACCTTAAGCAAGTATGATCCACTCCACTACCCCTTTATACCTCATCTATGGCGGGATGACTCTCATCTCGGCCGTAGTGCAATACTAGTTCAACTCATGAAACTATAGGTTGGGAACCCCTCAAGGTTTACCTTGTTGTAAATGTTTATGAAAACCTTGGGTGAGGCAATCTTACCCAAGCGTATGGTTTATGAAAGGAAAGGATCTTGACAAAGATGGTTGGAAAGAGGAAATGTGTGTGTGACTTGGGTTTTTGAGAAAAACGACACATGGTTCTCTCGTATTCGCCCGGAACAATTAACCCGCGCAACCACAGCCTACTCCAACGTGGGCACGGAGCTTAGCTTGACGTTTGTTCTTCTTAGCATGAGGCACCGCACAACTATACAAGGGTACGGTTACCCCCGAGTCCGGGTTGTCGTGGTTGGGACAATAGTATAACGGGAGGCCTTCGGGGCTGACCCGTCCGGAAGACACTATGGGTCTCCTGGCTTGGCGGTGGAGCCACGCTCTAAAGGGAGGTGAGCTGCCACGGTGCCGGGGAGGTACATACTCCATAGGGTAGGACCTCTTGCTAAGTCGAATGGGCGAAAGGCTATGTTCGGGTATCCGTCGTGGCATATGTTGTTATGCGGGGATGATGCCCACACGATAGGTATCCGGATAGAGGTGGGGAAAGTGTGCAAACTCTGCAGAGTTAAAACTATTCGAATAGCCGCGTCCGCGGTCATGGACGGTTGGGATGGCCGTTACCGAGCGGTGTCGAGTTTTGGTTTTGAAAATGATTTCCAAAGGAAATGCGTGTGTTGGAAGTACCGGAAGGGTACGTGAAAGATGTTGTGTCGACCATGTGGAGATGGTTGAGGAAAATGAAACAAAATGGGGTGACCCTTCCTAGTGTTTTCATGTAGAGGAACTCTTCTTCAATAAAGATGTAGAGATGTCATAGTTTATCTTTTGAAGTATCTTCTTCAATAAAGATATATAGATGTCATAGGACTTCCATCGCGTCCGCTTCAATTGAGATGCCGGAACGCTACCTCTTCTTTCAAGATATAGAGATGTCGTAGTCTATCTTTTGAAGTATCTTCTTCAATAAAGATATAGAGATGTCATAGGACCACCAAAGTGTCCGCATCACTTGAGATGCCAAGCATGCTATATCCACAAGAGAAACTATTCTTCCTCTCTTGTCTCTTTTAGTTAGCATTGTTAGCACCTTTCTTGATGGTTTGCGAGTACAATTCCAATGTACTCACGGCTTTGTCCCCGGCTATTTACTTGGCCAGACCCGGAGGACTTCGACAGATGAAGAAGGAGTTGACGACGTCTATGCGAGCTAGGAACGTCTTCCCGCTCGCCTGCTCGTAGGGTTATGGCAGATGACTTGGGTACCGCGCCGTTGAAGTGATGATGCTACTCGATGTTTAGTTAGGCCCTTCGAGGCTATTATGTAAGTATTGGTCATGTGACCATGTTGTAATTTTCTTATTCCGCTTTGTAATGGATGGTGTAATTTGATATCAGTTCGGTTATGTGTTCACGACACACTGATCATGGGATCGTGAACTGTATACATAACAGGGAATTTCGGACAGCTAGTCCGGGGTCCCCACACAAAGCATTATCAGGGCAAAATATTTCTTCCAACGCTGAGGAGCAAAAAAGATTATTTTTATATAAACTAGCTTCCCCAAGCTTAGACTTTTCTATAGGAGCAGTAATTGCGTTCATGCTAATAACATTGCTACTAGCATGCAAATAAGGTTCCATAGGTTTTTTAATTTTTGCATCGCACAATTCATGTCTTAACTCAGGAAATAGATTAAAAAGCTCACTGTTATTTTCCATTATGCCTAACTAGTGAAAAATAAAAACAAGAAACAAAAAGATATAATTGCAGGATCTAAAGGAAATAGCTTCGAGCACTCACACACCGACAACAATGATAGGAAATAGCTTAGTAGTCGGAGGATGTGAATACCTTTTACCTTACCTCCCCGGCAACGGCGCCAGAAAATAGCTTGATGTCTACGCACGCTTTTATTCCTGTAGACAGTGTTGGGCCTCCAAGAGCAGAGGTTTGTAGAACAGCAACAAGTTTCCCTTAAGTGAATCACCCAAGGTTTATCGAACTCAGGGAGGTAGAGGACAAAGATATCCCTCTGAAGCAACCCTGCAATTAGGATACAAGAAGTCTCTTGTGTCCCCAACACACCTAATACACTTGACAGATGTATAGGTGCACTAGTTCGGCGAAGAGATAGTAAAATGCAAGTGGATGTATATGAGCGGTAATAACAATCTGAAATAAATATGGCAGCAAGTAAACATGCAGTAGAACAGTAAATAAACGGTGTTTCGATATTCGGAAACAGGGCCTAGGGATCATACTTTCACTAGTGGACACTCTCAACATCGATCACATAACTGAATAAACAAATACTACTTTCTCTACAAGCTCTTGTTGGATGACAAACACCATTCATTGTGTAGGGCTACAAGAGCTCCCTCAAGCCGGAGTTAACAAGCTCCACAACATTCGGTGATCATATTTAAGTAACCTTAGAGTGCATAATAGACCATTGCAATTATACCGAGTACTAACATAGCATGCACACTGTCACCGTCAGGCTATGAAAGGGGGAATAGATCGCATCAATACTATAATAGTAATAGTTAACTTCATAATCTACAAGAGATCACAATCATAGCTTATACCAAGTACTACATGATGCACACACTTTCAACATTACATCATGAAGGAGGAATAGACTACTTTAATAACATCACTAGAGTAGCACATAGATGATATTCAACTAGATCACAAAGCTCATGATCACATAAAGATCACATGGGAGAGAGAGATGAACCACATAGCTACGGTACAGCCCTTAGCCTCGGGGGAGAACTACTCCCTCCTCATCATAGGAGACAATAGCGATGATGAAGATGCCGGTGGTGTCGATGGAGATGCCTTCCGGGGGCAATTCCCTGTCCCGGCGGCGTGCCGGAATAGAGACTTCTGTCCCCCGAATCTTGGCTTCGCGATGGCGGCGGCTCTGGAACTTTTCTCGTATCGTGGCTTATTTCTTTAGGGTTTTCGAGGCGGAGGCTTTATATAGGCGGAAGGGCAGCCTCGGAGGGGTCCTGGGGCAGCCACACCATAGGGGGGCGCGCCCCCCTTGGCCGCGCAGCCTTGTGGGGTGGGGCCCCCTGGCTCCCCTCTGGCCCCTCTTCGATGCTCTGGAAGCTTCCGGAAAAAATAAGATACTGGGCGTTGATTTCGTCCTATTCCGAGAATATTTCCTTTGTAGGATTTCTGAAACCAAAAACAGCAGAAAACAGGAACTGGCACTTCGGCATCTTGTTAATAGGTTAGTTCCGGAAAATGCATATAAATGATGTAAAGTGTGTATAAAACATATGTGCATCATCATAAAAGTAGCATGGAACATAAGAAATTATAGATACGTTCGAGACGTACCAGGGTCCACAGTTCACTAGTGGTGTCTCTCCAATAAGATAAATAGCATGTTGGGTGAACAAACTACAGTTGGGCAATTGACAAATAGAGAGGGCATAACAATGCACATACATATCATGATGACTACTATGAGATTTAATCAGGGCATTACGACAAAGTACATAGACCGCTATCCAAGCATGCATCTATGCCTAAAAAGTCCACCTTCAGGTTAGCATCCGCACCCCTTCCAGTATTAAGTTGCAAACAACAGACAATTGCATTAAGTATGGTGCGTAATGTAATCAACACAAATATCCTTAGACAAAGCATTGATGTTTTATCCCTAGTGGCAACAGCACATCTTGTTATCACCAGAATTTGACCGGATCAGAGGTGAGCCGCGATTGGAGATAGGCTTGAAGAATATACATAGAAGAAATACATGAATCGGCATTGTGCACCAAGTTTGGGCTAATTGCCCGTGTATCTGTACCATAGTAGGATACGTGTCGGTTAGGAGTTAGAGTTTAACCCGTGCACGGTTAGGTGCACGCCTGAATTAGAAAGTCCCCCGGACTATAAATATGTATCTAGGGTTTATGAAATAAACAACAACCAACGTTGAACACAAACCAATCTCGGCGCATCGCCAACTCCCCCGTCTCGAGGGTTTCTTTCGGGTAAGCACCATGCTGCCTAGATCGCATCTTGCGATCTAGGCAGCACACGTTTCTTCGTCGTCCATGCGTTGCTCGTACTGAAGCCTTTTTTATGGCGAGCAACGTAGTTATCATAGGTGTTTTAGGGTTAGCATTGTTCTTCGTATCATATGCTATCGTCGTGCAACCCTTAGGCATCTAGACGCCCTTACGCCTGTCACGGGTGTAAGGGCGGCACCCCGCTTGATCATTGTTTAGTAGATCCGATCCATTATGATTGCTCCTTGTTCTTCAAGGATTAGTTTAATATCTGCATTGTTAGGCCCTACAAAGGGTTGGAGGATCCAGCGGCGCGTAGGGTGTAGTTTGCTAGCCCTAGACAGGATGTTCCGGGATCAACCTCGTGTTGGTTTTTAGGCCCTGTCTAGGATCGGCTTACGATCACCGTACGCAAGCGCGAGGCCCAATCACGAGTAGGATGTTCCGATTGTGCGGTGAAAACCCCAAATCGTAGTAGGTCGCTTTAGCTTTATCTTGATCAAGCAGGACCACCATCCGATCGTACACCTCGTACGCATCATGGGTGGATCGGCTCTTTGAGCCGATTCACAGGATAACCTGAGAGCCGATCGAGGCTCGTATTTAACGTTTACGTGTATGCCATGCAGGAACTAAGCGAGGCATCATCCAACACCTTCCTGACCAGGTATAGGTCAGGTGGCACGCCCTTGCGAAAGCATCGGACGTGTGTGCGGAAGGCTTTGCGGGCCGTCGCTCGGAGGGACCAGGGCCAGCCGCAGATCCTGGGAGATTCCCGGCTCTACGGTGTTGCCCGTCGCTGCCCGCCGGTGGGTTTCTGACCGCAACACATTCTGGCACGCCCGGTGGGACTATCTTCGACATCCACCGCATCGCCATCTACATCCGAGATGGCGGAAGGCCCTCCGGTCAAGTACGAGGATCTGACTGATGAGCTCAAGAAGAAGCATGACGAGATCAAAGCAGTCCTCGAAGCCGACCTCATCGGCTCTTTCCACAGAACCCGCTCCCATGGCATCAGGTGGAAGGGGTTCTCACCTGAAGGCGCGCTCGATGGAGTGGACCTGTCCTCCCCGTCAGAAGAACGCACCGGGTCCCCGCGTCGAGAGATCAACTTCATGGTGGCTCATTCGCTGCACCGCCATTCTGAGAGCCTGGTGAACACTTTGGAGCGTGTCGCTCTGCGCGTGATCCAGGAAATCATGAGCCATCAGTATCCTCCGTCAGGACCAGCTCTAGGGACTCACCATGGAGAAAGGCCACTCCAGTCCCGTCCACCACTTCCGTTCGCGTTGGCAGCACCAGAAGTGCCGAATTCATCGGCATACGTCGTCTACAAGATTGGTGGTGACCCTAGTGACTACCAATTCTTACATGAGGCGCCTAAGGAGATCCCGCACGGATACACGTGCGCATACGTGCCGGACTGCAGTAGCTGGGCACTCTCGAACCAGGCTGCAACAGCAGGGACTTCCGGAACAGCAGGAGGAACGTCGGGAACAGATCTTGAGAAGCAGACATGGCTAGCTAAGTACGCCACTCCGACAAACCTCCAGAGCTCAGCTCCTACAGTTGGCTCAGAGCTAGAAAAGCAAGCATGGCTGGCTAAGTATGCCACCCCGGCGAATCTTCAGGGTTCGACGCCTTCAGCCATCACCGCGGATCAGATTTGTACGATTCTGAAAGACCAGTTCGGCATGATGCCGACAAGGAGGACAATCGGCTATACCAAGCCGTACCCCAACGAGTACGAATTGATCCCGCTACCACCCAAATATCGGCTCCCTGACTTCACAAAGTTTAGTGGATCAGATGGTTCCAGCTCCATCGAGCATGTGAGCCGATATTTGGCACAGCTGGGCGCGATCTCAGCATCAGACGAGCTGCGTGTGAGGTTCTTCGCACAGTCCCTCACAGGATCGGCTTTCGGGTGGTACACATCGCTGCCACCGAACTCAATCCGGACTTGGAAGCAGTTGGAAGAACAGTTCCACGAGCAGTATCACTCAGAGGCTTCCGAGGCTGGCATTGCCGATCTAGCACAAGTACGACAGAAGCGCGGGGAAACAGTGGCAGAATACGTCCAGCGCTTCAGGACCGTTAGGAACCGATGCTATTCGGTTCATGTAAGTGAAAAAGAAGTAGTCGAGTTGGCGGAGGTGGGCCTCTCATCATCGATCAAGGACGTGGCCTCCCAAGCAGACTACCCTTCGCTGGCGCACATGGTGCAGAAGCTGTCAGCATATGAACAGCGCCACCCAGATGTTTAGCAGGATAAATTCAAGCGCGCGGTGGTCCTGGTTGAGGCAGACGAAGATGAAGGTGCTGCGGGAGATCAAGAGGTAGCAGTGGCTGAATGGATTCGGGGGGCAAGCCCCGTGTCCTGTAAGTGGGTTAAGCCACAAAGTCCTCCAACAGGGTTTGACTTCGACGTGGCCAAAGCTGAGCAGATTTTCGACCTCTTACTCAAGGAGAAGCAGCTAAAGTTACCCGAAAGCCACAAGATCCCCACGGTGCAAGAGCTGAACGGAAAGCCATACTGCAAATGGCATAACACGTTCACCCACGCCACCAACGACTGCAGGGTGTGGCGTCAACAGGTCCAAATGGCGATAGAGCAAGGGCGGCTAATTTTTAACCAGTACGCCATGAAGGTCGACACACACCCCTTCCCCGCCGTTAACATGGTGGAGTATACTTGCCATGGAGGGTGCCAGCCAGATTTCTCGTGCAATATCAACATGGTAGGACCTGGTCACCACTCTGGTAAGGACGGAGATGAGGGCAGCTGCTCTCATAGCAATGATACAGAGGAGGCCGCTCCACGCGATCGGCTCCGCCACGATGGCAAGCGCTACATCACAGAGGGAGAAGTGAGGAACGTAAGATATCAGCGACCTCTCTCTGATCACCTCCTCAACAAGTATGTGGGTCAATACGACCAACGCCGGCGATACAACGACGATGATGAAAAAGATCGTCTGGCTAGGGACGACAGGAGACGTCGTCGGCATGATCGCGACGAGGAGCGATATGAGCGCCACGCCAAGGAGAAGTCGAGGGAGCAAGACGACGAGGATAGGCACTGGGACTGCCCCTTCTTCAGACACTGCTGGGATTCAGGAATGAGCCGATTGCCTACAATCGGCAACTGCCCAGAATGTAAACAAAAGAAGAAGGATGCAGCTAACGTGTCCGTGTTCAAACGTCTAGGGCCTCTCCCGCCTCGGAACAAGCATGCTGAGTCCGCTCGGGTGGAAGATCTCGAGGAACTAGAGGACGATGATGAAGAAGAAGACAAGTATCATCGGCCAAGGTGGTGCCCTGATGGGCTCAGCCGTTCCCAAAAGCGAAGGGTTCAGCGTCTACGTGGGTTGGAGGAAGCCGAAAGGTTATACCTGCACACGTTGAGGAAGGCGCGGCCTGATCTGGCCGCTAAAGTTCAGCGAACCCTGGACGAAGAAGGTCGGCCACAAAGGAAAGAGTGGCGCCCCAGACAGAAGAAAGCCGATGATGAGACATCGGCTGGCACAAACATGGTCTTCATCCTTCCAACGGAGTTTAGCGCTCCAGGATTAGACGAAGCACCTGTGGCACAACTTGACTGCGGCCCACGGCCGGTCATCTTTGAGAAGCCACGAGAGAGAAGCTACAGGCATCTGAAGGCCCTATACTTGCGAGGTTACATCAATGGGCAGCCTGTCAACAAGATGTTGGTGGACACCGGAGCGGCAGTTAACATTATGCCATACTCCATGCTACGTCGGTTGGGACGCTCCAGCTCGGATCTGATCAAGACCAATGTGACACTGAGCGATTTCAACGGCCAAGCATCTGACGCACAAGGTGTTCTGAACGTGGATCTGACCGTAGGAAGGAAAACTGTCCCTACAACATTCTTTATTGTCGACAGCAAGAGCTCCTATGTTGTCTTACTAGGGAGAGATTGGATCCACGCCAACTGTTGCATCCCATCCACGATGCACCAATGCCTAATACAGTGGGATGGAGATGAAGTAGAAGTCGTCCATGCAGATGATTCAGCCGAGATTTCAACGGCTGGCATGAACGTTTGGGAGACATCAGGCCAAGAGCCACTCTCAGGCATCAATTTGGACGACTGCGAGCGCATCGACGTAACAAAGGACGGGGTTAGGCTGGTTTTATCCACCGGCCTGACCGTGTAACAAAAGCAACATCGATGGACGAACGTGGCGATGCCGATCCAGGTGATCGGCCCCAAGGATTGATGGAGGAACATTGCAAAACCTTCGTCGAGCAAGCAACATGGAGGCCGATTCTAGCAATCGGCCAAAATTATCTTCACCATTCATTCTGCTTGGGTTCAACATCAATCTAATGGGCAATGAGTTTGCGTCGGCTGATGGGTTGGAAGAAATCTACACTGGTCCTAACAGAGCCGACGTTCACATATAGTGCCTTGGCTAATTACAGAGCCGATTTCAGCAGTTACCTGGCAGAATCGGCTCGGGGGGCACCTAATCAGATGAGCATGTGCGGTACATGTGCAATGAAACATTGGGGGCCGATAGAAAAATCGGCCCGTAAAAAAAAATCCACAGCCGATGTACAGACATCGACTTCAGTATACAAGCATGAAGGGACGACAGTATGCGTACAGCCGATGCATGGGCATCGACTTCAGAATAATAAAAGCCGATGCATGGTCATCGACTCTAGAGGAGCAAGCTCAATCATAATATTTGGGATAAGTCACCCTAGTGGTTTGTTGAGGAGTCCAATTTGCACGTTTGAGGTGGTTTGGACGGAAACTAGACCTGTTGGACCGTGTGGATAGGCAACGGCTTGGCCTCGAATCGCGGTTATAGTGCAAGCCGATGCCCTGTCATCGGCTCTTTGTACAGCGACTTCGTTTCGACAATCGGCAAAGTTGAGAGGAAAGCAAGGCTAATTGAGGAATACTCTCTTCATTAATAGTGGGATTTCTTACAAGGAAAGAGCCGATTGCTCGGGGAAGAAAGAACAAAAGCCGACTACTACTACTAGTCCCTAATCTAAGGGCCGTTGCTGCCCTCGTCGCCGTCGTCACTGCCGCCGGAGCGGCTGCTGATAGGCTCCTCATCGCTGCTCCCGTAGCCTTCTACGGGAGCCTCGTCTTCCTCATGGTCGTCATCGCTGTCGTCGTCCCACCAGACGAGGAGGCACTTCGCCGGTGGGTAACCTTCGAGGGAGTCATCGTCGTCATCCTCCACCTCTTCCTCGGAGGAGGTGTAGTCATCCCAGGAGAAGCGGTCATCCTCGCTCTCCGCCTCCTCCTCCCCGTCGACGAGGAATCGGAGGTCGTCCTCTCCGTCAGTCAAGGATTTGTCATCCTCGGACCAGATGGAGGAATCGTGCTCGGAGGAGGAAGGAGACATGGCTATGGAAGAATGGGGGTTCTTTGCCGATGGCTAGTACGGAAGCTGGAGGGTGAAAAGGCGAACTGCTCGACACGGTTAAATAAAGGATACAGTGGAGGTTCAATGCCACAGCAGTTTCCGAGGAAGTGGTGCCCAACAGAAGGAAAAAATGAATTGTCAGGCCACGCGGAGGAGTGGAGGAGGTAAGGCATCATGATGAAGGATTCTGCGGCGGTTTCTGCTCTGCCACGACATGACCCGACGAAGGAAAAGCGTAATGATTTTGGAAATGTAATTTCCAAAACCAGGGGGCATGTGTTATCACCAGAATTTGACCGGATCAGAGGTGGGCCGCGATTGGAGATAGGCTTGAAGAATATACATAGAAGAAATACATGAATCGGCGTTGTGCACCAAGTTTGGGCTAATTCCCGTGTATCTGTACCATAGTAGGATACGTGTCGGTTAGGAGTTAGAGTTTAACCCGTGCACGGTTAGGTGCACGCCTGAATTAGAAAGTCCCCCGGACTATAAATATGTATCTAGGGTTTATGAAATAAACAACAACCAACGTTCAACACAAACCAATCTCGGCGCATCGCCAACTCCCCCGTCTCGAGGGTTTCTTCCGGGTAAGCACCATACTGCCTAGATCGCATCTTGCGATCTAGGCAGCACACGTTTCTTCGTCGTCCATGCGTTGCTCGTACTGAAGCCTTTTTGATGGCGAGCAACGTAGTTATCATAGGTGTTTTAGGGTTAGCATTGTTCTTCGTATCATATGCTATCGCCGTGCAACCCTTAGGCATCTAGCCGCCCTTACGCCTATCACGGGTGTAAGGGCGGCACCCCGCTTGATCATTGTTTAGTAGATCCGATCCGTTATGATTGCTCCTTGTTCTTCAAGGATTAGTTTAATATCTGCATTGTTAGGCCCTACAAAGGGTTGGAGGATCCAGCGGCGCGTAGGGTGTAGTTTGCTAGCCCTAGACAGGATGTTCCGGGGATCAACCTCGTGTTGGTTTTTAGGCCCTGTCTAGGATCGGCTTACGATCACCGTACGCAAGCGCGAGGCCCAATCACGAGTAGGATGTTCCGATTGTGCGGTGAAAACCCCAAATCGTAGTAGGTCGCTTTAGCTTTATCTTGATCAAGCAGGACCACCATCCGATCGTACACCTCGTACGCATCATGGGTGGATCGGCTCTTTGAGCCGATTCACGAGATAACCTGAGAGCCGATCGAGGCTCGTATTTAATGTTTACGTGTATGCCATGCAGGAAACTAAGCGAGGCATCATCCAACACCTTCCTGACCAGGTATAGGTCAGGTGGCACGCCCTTGCGACAGCATCGGACGTGTGTGCAGAAGGCTTTGCCGGCCGTCGCTCGGAGGGACCAGGGCCAGCCGCAGTCCTGGGAGATTCCCGGCTCTACGGTGTTGCCCGTCGCTGCCCGCCGGTGGGTTTCTGACCGCAACACATCTACAACCTTAGAACTTTCTGTCACTGTCCCAGATTCAATGGAGGCATGAACCCACTATCGAGCATAAATACTCCCTCTTGGAGTTACAAGTATCAACTTGGGCAGAGCCTCTACTAGCAACGGAGAGCATGCAAGAACATAAAAAACACATATATGATAGATTGATAATCAACTTGACATAGTATTCCATATTCATCGGATCCCAACAAACACAACATGTATCATTACAAATAGATGATCTTGACCATGATAGGCAGCTCACAAGATCTAACATGATAGCACAAGAGGAGAAGACAACCATCTAGCTACTGCTATGGACCCATAGTCCAGGGGTGAACTACTCACACATCAATCCGGAGGCGATCATGGTGATGAAGAGTCCTCCGGGAGATGATTCCCCTCTCCGGCAGGGTACCGGAGGCGATCTCCTGAATCCCCCGAGATGGGATTGGCGGCGGCTGCGTCTCTGGAAGTATTTCCGTATCGTGGCTCTCGGTACAGGGGTTTTCGCGACGAAGGCTATAAGTAGGCGGAAGGGCAGGGTTGGAGGCGGCGCAGGGGCCCCACACCATAGGCCGACACGGGCCCCATGCAGGCCGCGCCGCCCTATGGTTACTGGCCCTCGTGGCCCCACTTCGTATGCTCTTCGGTCTTCTGGAATCTCCGTGGAAGAATAAGACCCTAGGCGTTGATTTCGTCCAATTCCGAGAATATTTCCTTTGTAGGATTTCTGAAACCAAAAACAACAGAAAACAACAACTGGCTCTTCGGCATCTCGTCAATAGGTTATTGCCGGAAAATGCATAATAATGACATAAAGTGTGTATAAAACATGTGAGTATCATCATAAAAGTAGCATGGAACATAAAAAATTATAGATATGTTTGAGACGTATCAAGCATCCCCAAGCTTAGTTCCTACTCGCCCTCGAGTAGGTAAACGATAACAAAGATAATTTCTGAAGTGACATGCTATCATAATCATGATCAATACTATTGTAAAGCATATGAGATGAATGCAGTGATTCGAAGCAATGGTAAAGACAATGATTAAACAACTAAATCATATAGCAAAGACTTTTCATGAATAGTACTTTCAAGACAAGCATCAATAAGACTTGCATAAGAGTTAACTCATAAAGCAATAGATTCTCCGTTGAAAGCTTTGAAGCAACACAAAGGAAGATATAAGTTTCAGCAGTTGCTTTCAACTTCAACATGTATATCTCATGGATAATTGTCAACACAAAGTAATATGATGAATGCAAATAAGCAAGTATGTATGAATCAATGCACACAGTTGACACAAGTGTTTGCTTCTAAGATAGAAAGAAGTAGGTAAACTGACTCAACATAAAGTAAAAGATAGGCCCTTCGCAGAGGGAAGCATGGATTACTATTTTTGTGCTAGAGCTTTTATTTTGAAAACATAGAAACAATTTTGTCAACGGTAGTAATAAATCATATGTGTTATGTATAAGACATCTTATAAGTTGCAAGCCTCATGCATAGATTACCAATAGTGCTCGCACCTTATTCTAATTAGCTTGGATTTACATGGATTCACATGGATTATCATTGCATAACATATGTTTCAACCAAGTGTCACAAAGGGGTACCTCTATGCCGCCTGTACAAAGTTCTAAGGAGAAAGTTCGCATTGGATTTCTCGCTTTTGATTATTCTCAACTTAGACATCCATATCGGGACAACATAGACAACAGGTAATTGACTCCTCTTTAATGCATAAGCATTCAACAACAGATAATATTCTCATAAGAGATTGAGGATTGATGTCCAAACTGAAACTTCCACCATGATTCATGGCTTTAGTTAGCGGCCCAATGTTCTTCTCTAACAATATGCATACTCAAACCATTTGATCATGATAAATCACCCTTGCTTCAGACAAGACGAACATGCATATCAACTCACATGATATTCAACAAAGGTGTAATAGTTGGTGGCATCCCCAGAAACATGGTTACCGCTCAACAAGCAACTTATAAGAAATAAGATACATAAGCTACATATTCTTTACCACAATAGTTTTTAAGGCTATTTTCCCATGAGCTATATATTGCAAAGACAAAGAATAGAATTTTAAAGGTAGCACTCAAGTAATTTACTTTGGAATGGAAGAGAAATACCATGTAGTAGGTAGGTATGGTGGACACAAATGGCATAGTTTTTGGCTCAAGGATTTGGATGCACGAGAAGTAATCCCTCTCAATACAAGGCTTAGGCTAGCAAGGTTGTTTGAAGCAAACACAAGTATGAACCGGTACAGCAAAACTTACATAAGAACATATTGCAAGCATTATAAGACTCTACACTGTCTTCCTTGTTGTTCAAACACCTCACCAGAAAATATCTAGACTCTAGAGAGACCAATCATGCAAACCAAATTTCAACAAGCTCTATGGTAGTTCTTCATTAATCGGTACAAAGTACATGATGCAAGAGCTTAAACATGATCTATATGAGCACAACAATTGCCAAGTATCAAATTATTCAAGACATTATACCAATTACCACATGAAGCATTTTCTGTTTCCAACCATATAACAATGAACGGAGCAGTTTCATCCTTCGCCATGAACATTAAAAGTAAAGCTAAGAACACATGTGTTCATACGCATGATGTGCGTATAATTGACACGTCCGTTGGGAACCCCAAGAGGAAGGTGTGATGCGCACAGCAGTAAGTTTTCCCTCAGAAAGAAACCAAGGTTTAATCGAACCAGGAGGAGCCAAGAAGCACGTTGAAGGTTGATGGTGGCGGAATGTAATGCGGCGCAACACCAGGGATTCCGGCGCCAACGTGGAACCTGCAAAACACAACCAAAGTACTTTGCCCCAACGAAACAGTGAGGTTGTCAATCTCACCGGCTTGTCAGTAACAAAGGATTAACCGTATTGTGTGGAAGATGATTGTTTGCAGAGAACAAGTAAAGAACAAGTATTGCAGTAGATTGTATTTCAGATGTAAAGAATAGGACCGGGGTCCACAGTTCACTAGAGGTGTCTCTCCCATAAGATAAAAGCATGTTGGGTGAACAAATTACAGTCGGGCAAATGACAAATAGAGAGGGCATAACAATGCACATACATGATATGATAAATATTGTGAGATTTAATTGGGCATTACGACAAAGTACATAGACCGCTATCCAAACATGCATCTATGCCTAAAAAGTCCACCTTCAGGTTATCATCCGAACCCCTTCCAGTATTAAGTTGCAAAACAACAGACAATTGCATTAAGTATGGTGCGTAATGTAATCAATAACTACATCCTCGGACATAGCATCAATGTTTTATCCCTAGTGGCAACAAAGCACATCCACAACCTTAGAACTTTCGTCACTCGTCCCGGATTTAATGGAGGCATGAACCCACTATCGAGCATAAATACTCCCTCTTGGAGTTAAGAGTAAAAACTTGGCCGTAGCCTCTACTAATAACGGAGAGCATGCAAGATCATAAACAACACATATGTAATAACTTGATAATTAACATAACATAGTATTCTCTATCCATCGGATCCCGACAAACACAACATATAGAATTATAGATAGATGATCTTGATCATGTTAGGCAGCTCACAAGATCCAACAATGAAGCACAATGAGGAGAAGACAACCATCTAGCTACTGCTATGGACCCATAGTCCAGGGGTGAACTACTCACTCATCACTCCGAAGGCGACCATGGCGGTGGAGAGTCCTCCGGGAGATGAATCCCCTCTCCGGCAGGGTGCCGGAGGCGATCTCCTGAATCCCCCGAGATGGGATTGGCGGCGGCGGCGCCTCAGTAAGGTTTTCCGTATCGTGGCTCTCGGTACTGGGGCTTTCGCGACGGAGGCTATTTGTAGGCGGAAGGGCAGGTAAAGAGGCGGCACGAGGGGCCCACACCATAGGTCGGCGCGGCCAGGGCCTAGGCCGCGCCGCCCTGGTGTGTCGCCACCTCGTGGCCCCACTTCGACTCTCCTTCGGTCTTCTGGAAGCTTCGTGGCAAAATAGGACCCTGGGCGTTGATTTCGTCCAATTCCGAGAATATTTCGTTACTAGGATTTCTGAAACCAAAAACAGCAGAAAACAACAACTGGCTCTTCGGCATCTTGTTAATATGTTAGTGCCGGAAAATGCATAAATACGACATATAATCTGTATAAAACATGTAGATATCATCAATAATGTAGCATGGAACATAAGAAATTATCGATACGTTGGAGACGTATCAGCATCCCCAAGCTTAGTTCTGCTCGACCCGAGCAGGCAAACGATAACAAAGATAATTTCTGAAGTGACATGCCATCATAACCTTGATCATACTATTGTAAGCATATGTAATTAATGCAGCGATCAAAACAATGGTAATGACATGAGTAAACAACTGAATCATAAAGCAAAGACTTTTCATGAATAGTACTTCAAGACAAGCATCAATAAATCTTGCATAAGAGTTGACTCATAAAGCAATAAATCAAAGAAAAGGTATTGAAGCAACTGATGTCTATGTTCCCCCTCCTTTCCTGTAGACAGTGTTGGGCCTCCAAGAGCAGAGGTTTGTAGAACAGCAGCAAGTTTTCCCTTAAGTGGATCACCCAAGGTTTATCGAACTCAGGGAGGAAGAGGTCAAAGATATCCCTCTCATGCAACCCTGCAACCACAAAGCAAGAAGTCTCTTGTGTCTCCAACACACCTAATAGGTGCACTAGTTCGGCGAAGAGATAGTGAAATACAGGTGGTATGAATAAGTAGTAGCAACGCAGCAGTAGTAACGCAATAGAAACAAGTAAACAAGCAGCGATAGCGATATTTAGGAACAAGGCCTAGGGATTATACTTTCACTAGTGGACACTCTCAACATTGATCACATAACAGAATAGATAAATGCATACTCTACACTTTTGTTGGATGATGAACACATTGCGTAGGATTACACGAACCCTCAATGCCGGAGTTAACAAGCTCCACAATAATGCTCATATTTTAGTAACCTTTAGTGTAAGATAGATCAAAAGACTAAACCAAGTACTAACAGAGCATGCACACTGTTACCTTCATGCATATGTAGGAGGAATAGATCACATCAATATTATCATAGCAATAGTTAACTTCGCAATCTACAAGAGATCATGATCATAGCATAAACCAAGTACTAACACGGTGCACACACTGTCGCCTTTGCACACGTGCAGGAGGAATAAAACTACTTTAATAACATTGCTAGAGTAGCACATAGAATAGTGGTGATACAAAACTCATATGAATCTCAATCATGTAAAGCAGCTCATGAGATTATTGTATTGAGGTACATGGGAGAGAGATGAACCACATAGCTACAGCGGAGCCCTCAGCCTCGGGGTGGATTACTCCCTCCTCATCATGGAGGCAGCGATGGCGGTGAAGATGGCGGTGAAGACGGCGGTGGAGACGGCTCCGGGGCAATTCCCCGTCCCGGCAAGGTGCCGGAACGGAGACTTCGTCCCCCGAATTGGAGTTTCGCGATGTGGCGGCGCCCCTGGAGTCTTTCTGGAGGTTCGTCTTTTCTGTCGATGTTTTAGGTCACGACGGCTTAAATAGGCGAAGAATCGGAGTCGGAGGGGCCACGGGGTGGTGCCACCATAGGGGGGCGCGCCCCCCCTTGGGCCGCGCGGCCAGGTGGTGTGGGCCCCCCTGGCACCCCTCCGACTCTTCTCCGGTGCTCCGGAAGCTTCCGGGAATTATAAGGCCTTCGGTCTTGATTTCGTCCGATTCCGAAAATATTTCTTTACTAGGATTTCTGAAACCAAAAATAGCAGAAAACAGCAACTGGCCTTTCGGCATCTCCTCAATAGGTTAGTTCCGAAAAACACATAAAAATGATATAAAGTGTGAACAAAACATGTTGGTATTGTCATAAAACAAGCATGGAACATCAGAAATTATGGATACGTTGGAGACGTATCAGCATCCCCAAGCTTAGTTCCTACTCGTCCTCGAGTAGGTAAACGATAAAAGATAATTTCTGAGGTGACATGCTACCAACATAATCTTAATCATACTATTGTAAAGCATATGAGATGAATGCAGCGATTCAAAACAATGTTAATTCAATGAGTAAACAATTGAATCATATAGCAAAGACTTTTCATGAATAGTACTTTCAAGACAAGCATCAATAAGTCTTGCATAAGAGTTACTCATAAGGCAATAAATTCAAAGTAAAGACATTGAAGCAACACAATGGAAGATTAAGTTTCAGCGGTTGCTTTCAACTTGTAACATGTATATCTCATGGATAATTGTCAATGCACAGCAATATAACAAGTATAATATGCAAGTATGTAAGAATCAATGCATAGTTAATCACAAGTGTTTGCTTCTAAGATAGAGAAATGGGCAAACTGACTCAACATAAAGGTAAAAGAATGGCCCTTCGCAGAGGGAAGCATTGATTGCTATATTTGTGCTAGAGCTTTGGTTTTGAAAGCAAGAAAACAATTTTGTCAACGGTAGTAATAAAGCATATGAGTTATGTAAATTATATCTTACAAGTTGCAAGCCTCATGCATAGTATACTAATAGTGCCCGCACCTTGTCCTAATTAGCTTGGACTACCGGATCATCGCAATACACATGTTTTAACCAAGTGTCACAATGGGGTACCTCCATGCCGCCTGTACAAAGGTCTAAGGAGAAAGCTCGCATTTTGGATTTCTCGCTTTTGATTATTCTCAACTTAGACATCCATACCGGGACAACATGGACAACAGATAATGGACTCCTCTTTAATGCATAAGCATGTGACAACAATTATTATTCTCATATGAGATTGAGGATATATGTCCAAAACTGAAACTTCCACCATGATTCATGGCTTTAGTTAGCGGCCCAATGTTCTTCTCTAACAATATGCATGCTCCAACCATTAAGGTGGTAGATCTCTCTTACTTCAGACAAGATGGACATGCATAGCAAATCACATGATATTCAACAAAGAATAGTTGATGGCGTCCCCGTAAACATGGTTATCGCACAACAAGCAACTTAATAAGAGATAAAGTGCATAAGTACATATTCAATACCACAATAGTTTTTAAGCTATTTGTCCCATGAGCTATATATTGCAAAGGTGAATGATGGAATTTTAAAGGTAGCACTCAAGCAATTTACTTTGGAATGGCGGATAAATACCATGTAGTAGGTAGGTATGGTGGACACAAATGGCATAGTGGTTGGCTCAAGAATTTTGGATGCATGAGAGTATTCCCTCTCGATACAAGGTTTTAGGCTAGCAAGGTTATTTGAAACAAACACAAGCATAAACTAGTACATCAATTACAAGTATTATTCAAACATATTACAAGTATTATAAGACTATACATCGTCTTCCCTGTTGTTCAAACACCTCACTAGAAAATATCTAGACTCTAGAGAAACCACTCATGCAAACCAAATTTTAACAAGCTCTATGTATTTCTTCACTAATAGGTGCAAAGTATATGATGCAAGAGCTTAAACATGAGCACAACAATTGCCAAGTATCAAGTTATTCAAGACATCATACCAGTTACTACATGTAGCATTTTCCGTTTCCAACCATATAACAATTAACGAAGCAGCTTCATCCTTCGCCATGAAAATTAAAAGCTAAGAACACATGTGTTCATACGAACCAGCGGAGCATGTCTCTCTCCCACACAAGCATTTATTCAAACAAAAACAAAAACAAAAGCACACAGACGCTCCAAGTAAAGTACATAAGATGTGGCCGAATAAAAATATAGTTTCAAGAGAAGGAACCCGATAATTTGTTGATGAAGAAGGGGATGCCTTGGGCATCCCCAAGCTTAGACGCTTGAGTCTTCTTGAAATATGCAGGGGTGAACCACCGGGGCATCCCCAAGCTTAGAGCTTTCACTCTCCTTGATCATAGTATATCATCCTCCTCTCTTGACCCTTGAAAACTTCCTCCACACCAAACTCAAAACAAACTCATTAGAGGGTTAGTGCACAATAAAAATTAACATGTTCAGAGGTGACACAATCATTTTTAACACTTCCGGACATTGCATAAAGCTACTGGACATTAATGGATCAAAAAAATTCATCCAACATAGCAAAAGAGGCAATGCGAAATGAAAGGCAGAATCTGTCAAAACAGAACAGTCCGTAAAGATGGATTTTATTAGGGCACCATACTTGCTCAAATGAAAATGCCCAAATTCAATGAAAGTTGCGTACATATCTGAGGATCACTCACGTAAATTGGCATAATTTTCTGAGTTACCTACAGAGAATTATACCCAGATTCGTGACAGCAAAGAAATCTGTTTCTGCGCAGTAATCCAAATCTAGTATCAACCTTTCTATCAACGACTTTACTTGGCACAACAATGCAATAAAATAAGATAAGGAGAGGTTGCTACAGTAGTAAACAACTTCCAAGACACAAGTATAAAACAAAGTACTGTAGCAAAATAACACATGGGTTATCTCCCAAGAAGTTCTTTCTTTATAGCCATTAAGATGGGCTCAGCAGTTTTGATGATGCACTCGCAAGAAATAGTATTTGAAGCAAAAGAGAGCTTCAAGAGGCAAATTCAAAACACATTTAAGCCTAACATGCTTCCTATGCAGAGGAATCTTGTACACAAATGAATTCATGAAGAACAAAGTGACAAGCATAAGAGGATAAAACACGAGTAACTTCAAGATTCTCAACATAAAGAGGGGAAACTTAATATTATTGAAATGCATATAACCATATTTCCCTCTCTCATAATAACTTTCAGTAGTATCATTGATGAAATCCACAATATACCCATCAATTAAAACATTCTTATCATGGTTCATATGCATAGAAGTATCATTAAATTTGGCATAAGAAAAGTTATTCTCATTAATAGTAATTGGAGCAAGATTATTATCAAGAATTTGAACATGGTAAACAAATTGCATATTAAGGGAATTGTTTTTGTTAATCCAATCATGACTATGACAAGTTTCATAAGGATAGTTAGAACCTATATCATAGCATTCTTTATAATAATCATCAGAGATCGGGGGCACAGTTGTCATCATAGGAAATAGAATAGTTATCTTTCACAGACTCGGTTTATCCGTGTCCACACCATCATTGTTATTAGAAGGAGATGTATCAAGAACATAATGACCAGTAGCTAAAGGATTTTCAAACACCTCTTCCCCAAGCTTAGAGCTTTCTATATCATTATGGGAAGAAGCATGGATAGCACTGACACTATGGTAATTATTATCATCATTTTCAGAATTAGTTTCCCAGAGATTTGTAATATCAAAAGTAGTGTGCTCATTCAAATCATGATCGCTAATGTATGTAAAGGGCATAGGAAGATCATCGTATTCAAATTCATTATCATAATAATCATTAGGAGCAACATACTTACGGTTACCTAGCGTTATCTCATTCACACGGGGATACACCGTTACCTCTTTCTTTTTATTCTCCTTCTTCTTCTTCTTCTTCTTCTTCTTCTTCGTTCCCTTCTTCTTGTTCCCTTCTTTAGGAGGAAGAGGCTTGAAGGGTGGCTTGTCCGCATAACCTGATTTACTTTCAGAAACAATAGAAGAAACTTGGGAGGATACCTCCTTTTCATTAATTAGTTGAAAACACACAATGGTCCTATCATATTTTGGCAAGGTGTCATCTTCTAAAATATTTTGTATGTAAGTATTTGTATGGCTATTATCAATGCAATAAGAAAAACACCCATGCATGACATCATCAATATCAAGATCACTCATATGTAACAAAGAGATTTTTCTCGACAGTTCTTCACACCCCAAAAATAAAGTAAGTTCATCATGCTGATTAGGAGTAATTTCATCATCACAATACAAATTTGCAGCACTCATTGGGTTCAAATTATCATTGGAGGAGCATTGAAAATTAAAATGACCCACTTCATGGCAAACTTCACAAATAAAAGGATAGAGGGCACAAACTTTTTTACCAAGATCATCTAGAGCCCTAAACCACTTTCTAGTTTTTTCATTAGCATGATGGATACAATATTCATCTTTGATTTGATTAACTCCACAAGGTCTATGTATTACACAAAAATTAACATGCTTATAGGAAATAACATTCTTAGGAATTTGAGCATGCTCATTACAATAATTAACAACCATTTCATTCTTCATGCAAGCCTCTTTAAAAGGTTCATGATACTTATCAAAATTCTTTTTAGGCAATTCAAAATGAGAAGCAAAGGCTTTATAAAGATTTGCAGCAACTTGAGAGTCAAGACCATAAGTAGCACTCATATTTCGAAATTTATCGGTATCCATAAAAGTTTCAACGCATTCATAATCATAATTTATACCCGACTCTTTACCTTTGTCGTTCTCCCAATCTTCGCCGTTCTCCTTAATCCGATCAAGAAGGTCCCTTTTAAACTCTTCTTTGTTGCGCGTGAATGATCCAGAACAAGTAGCATCCAAGCAAAGTCTTATCTTGAAGAGAAAGTCTCGCATAGAAATTATCAATAATGATATTACCCGGAAGCTCATGATTGGGGCATTTGAGCATTAAAGACTTCAATCTCTCCCATGCTTGGGCAATACTCTCTCCATCATGAGGCCAGAAATTATATATTCGGTTTCGGTCTTTGTGAATTTCACTTGGAGGATAGAATTTAGAATAAAATAGATGCACAATATCCTTCCAATCAAGAGAATGCTCATCCTTCAGCAGTTTATGCCAATGCGCCGCTTACTGTACAACGACATAGAGAATAATTTCTTCTTCACTTCATCCATAGAGATACCCGCACACTTGAATAACCCGCATAATTCATGCAAAAACAAGAAATGATCTCCAGGATGCACAGCTTCCATCCCCTTCATAGCGGTTATCCATAACACGTTCAATAATTTTCATAGGTATTTTATATGGAGTACTTTCAAGTAGGTGCATTTAAAATATCACAAGCATCATTAGAGTTATCGCATATGGGAGATAAAGTATTATCGTAGCAAATTTTCTCCCCTAAAGATGGGAAGCTAAAAAGATCATGAAAACCAGCTTCCCCAAGCTTAGACTTCTCCATAGCATTAGCAAGTAATTGCATTCATACTAATAACATCGCTACTAGCATGCAAATAAGGTTCCATTGGTTTTTTAATGTTCACACCAAACAATTCTAAATCAGGAAAAAGATTAAAAAGCTCACTAAATTTTTTGTTGTTTTCCATTATGCCTAACTAGTGAAAATAAAAACAAGAAACAAAAAGATGCAATTGCAGGATCTAAAGGAAATAGCTTCGAGCACAAACACAATGGCGCCGTAAAAGTACCGTTACCCGGAACCGGAGTATGAGTGCCTTTTTACCTTTCCTCCCCGACAACGGCGCCGTAAAATAGCTTGATGTCTACGTTCCCCCTCCTTTCCCGTAGACGTTGTTGGGCCTCCAAGAGCAGAGGTTTGTAGAACAAGCAGCAAGTTTTCCCTTAAGTGGATCACCCAAGGTTTATCGAACTCAGGGAGGAAGAGGTCAAAGATATCCCTCTCATGCAACCCTGCAACCACAAAGCAAGAAGTCTCTTGTGTCCCCAACACACCTAATAGGTGCACTAGTTCGGCGAAGAGATAGTGAAATACAGGTGGTATGAATAAGTAGTAGCAACGCAGCAGTAGTAACGTAGTAAAACAGTAAACAAGCAGCGATAGCAGTATTTAGGAACAAGGCCTAGGGATTACACTTTCACTAGTGGACACTCTCAACATTGATCACATAACAGAATAGATAAATGCATACTCTACACTTTTGTTGGATGATGAACACATTGCGTAGGATTACACGAACCCTCAATGCCGGAGTTAACAAGCTCCACAATAATGCTCATATTTTAGTAACCTTTAGTGTAAGATAGATCAAAAGACTAAACCAAGTACTAACATAGCATGCACACTCGTTACCTTCATGCATATGTAGGAGGAATAGATCACATCAATATTATCATAGCAATAGTTAACTTCGCAATCTACAAGAGATCATGATCATAGCATAAACCAAGTACTAACACGGTGCACACACTCGTCGCCTTTGCACACGTGCAGGAGGAATAAAACTACTTTAATAACATTGCTAGAGTAGCACATAGAATAGTGGTGATACAAAACTCATATGAATCTCAATCATGTAAAGCAGCTCATGAGATTATTGTATTGAGGTACATGGGAGAGAGATGAACCACATAGCTACAGCGGAGCCCTCAGCCTCGGGGTGGATTACTCCCTCCTCATCATGGAGGCAGCGATGGCGGTGAAGACGGCGGTGGAGACGGCTCCGGGGCAATTCCCCGTCCCGGCAGGGTGCCGGAACGAGACTTCTGTCCCCCGAATTGGAGTTTCGCGATGTGGCGGCGCCCGGAGTCTTTCTCGGAGGTTCGTCTTTTCCGTCGATGTTTTTAGGTCACGACGGCTTAAATAGGCGAAGAATCGGAGTCGGAGGGGCCACGGGGTGGTGCCACCATAGGGGGCGCGCCCCTTGGGGCCGCGCGGCCAGGTGGTGTGGGCCCCCTGGCACCCCTCCGACTCTTCTCCGGTGCTCCGGAAGCTTCCGGGAATTATAAGGCCTTCGGTCTTGATTTCGTCCGATTCCGAAAATATTTCTTTACTAGGATTTCTGAAACCAAAAACAGCAGAAAACAAGCAACTGGCCTTTCGGCATCTCGTCAATAGGTTAGTTCCGAAAAACACATAAAAATGATATAAAGTGTGAACAAAACATGTTGGTCTTGTCATAAAACAAGCATGGAACATCAGAAATTATAGATACGTTGGAGACGTATCAGCAACACAAAGGAAGATTAAGTTTCAGCGGTTGCTTTCAACTTGTAACATGTATATCTCATGGATATTGTCAACATAGAGTAGTATAATAAGTGCAATATGCAAGTATGTAGGAATCAATGCACAGTTCACACAAGTGTTTGCTTCTTGAGGTGGAGATAAATAGGTGAACTGACTCAACATAAAAGTAAAAGAACGGTCCTTCAAAGTGTTGCGGTCAGAAACCCACCATCGAGCAACGACTGGCAACACCGTAGAGCCGGGAACAACTCAGGGCTGCGGCTGGCCCTAGTCCCTCAGAGCGACGGCCCGCAAAGCCTTCTGGTCACACGTCCGATGCTGTCGCAAGGGCGTGCCACCCGACCTATACCCGGTCGGAAGGTGTTTGATGATGCCTCGCTTAGTTTCCTCGCAGGGCACACACGTAAACGTTAAATACGAGCCTCGATCGGCTCTCGAGTTATCCCGTGAATCGGCTCAAAGAGCCAATCCACCCATGATTCGTACAAGGTGTCCGAATATATGGTGGTCCTGCTTGATCAAGATACAGCTAATGCGATCTACGACGATTTAGGGTTTTCACCGCATAATCGGATCATCCTACTCACGATTGGGCCTCGCGCTCGCATACGGTGATCGTAAGCCGATCCTAGACAAGGCCTAAAAACCAACACGAGGTTGATCCCCGAACATCCTGTCTAGGGCTAGCAAACTACACCCTACACGCCGCTAGATCCTCCAACCCTTTGTAAGGCCTAACTATTGCGGATATTAAACTAATCCTTGAAGAACAAAGAGCAACCGTAACGGATCGGATCTACTAAACAATGATCAAGCGGGTGCCGCCCCTACACCTAAGATAGGTGTAAGGGCGGCTAGATGCATAAGGGTTGCACTACGACAAAGATATGATACGAAGAACAATGCTAACCCTAACACATCTAAGATAACTACGTTGCTCGCCATCAAAAAGGCTTCAGCACGAGCAACACATGAAAAACGTAGATAGGCTTATGCTGCCTAGATCGCAAGATGCGATCTAGGCAGCATGGTGCTTACCGGAGAAACCCTCGAGACGAAGGAGTTGGCGATGCGCCGAGATTGGTTGTGTTGAACGTTGGTTGTTGTTTATTTCATAAACCCTAGATACATATTTATAGTCCAGGGGACTTTCTAATGTGGGCGTGCACCAAACCATGCACGGGTAAAACTCTATCTTCTAATCGACACGTATCCTACTATGGTACAGATACACGGGCAAACTAGCCCAAACTTTGCATGTAAGGCCGATTCACGTATTTCTTCCGTATATAATCTTCAAGCCCATCTTCAATCGCGGCCCACCTCTGACCCGGTCAAATTCTGGTGATAACACATGCCCCCCTGGTTTTGGAAATGACATTTCCAAAATCATTACGCATTTCCTTCGTCGGGTCATGTCGTGGCAGAACAGTACTGCCGCAGAATCTTCCATCATTTCGCCTCGCCTCCTTGGCTTCTCTGCACGAATTGATAATTTCGGCATCACGTCCTCGAGAACCGTCATGGCATTAAATCCCCAATACTCCCCTTTTATTTATCTGTGCCGAACGGTTCGCCACTTCAACCCTTTGCTCTGTTCTATCCACCAGCGCCCCAAAAACCCTCTTCTTCTGTAGCAATGTCTTCCTCTTCCTCTTCCTCCTCAGGCCTCCCTCTCCAAACCTCGCCTAAGAGCAAGATTGAAGACGACCCCCGCTCCGGGGCGAACCCTATCCCCTCCGACAAGGAGGAGAAAAAAGGAGAAGAAGGGAAGACGACGGCCCCCTCCTCCGCCAGGCTCCCTCCGAAGAAGCGCTCCCGCATGTGGGCGGACAGCGAGGACGAGGATGATGACGAGGAAGAAGAAGAAGAGGAGGAGAAAGATGATTCCTCCTCTTCCGCTGGGTACCCGCCGACGAAGCGCCTCCGCACTTGGGCGGACAGCGAGGATGATGATGATGACGAGGAAGAAGAAGCCCCGGCCGATGGCTGGGGCAGCAGCGGCGAGGAATTCTCCGGCAGTAGCGCCGACGGCGATGTCGACGACGATGCTAGCGAGGACTAGTTATGTAGGATTAGTAGTCCCGGAGCAGTCGGCTCTTTCTTTTGCTCTTTCTTGCTTTGAGAAATCGGCTCTTCTTTGTAAAAATCCTCTTTCATTAATGAAGAATTTCCCTTAACTTGATTCCGCCGATTCCTTTCCGTACTGATTTGGCCGATTGTTAATTTGATCACCGTTCAATAAGCCGATGGCAACGCATCGGTAACCTGCGAACTCTGCTCAAATCTTCCTGCCAAACCCTTCTCTTCCAAATCCCCTTTGCTCTCTGAGACCATTGCCAACTCAACCCAAAGGCTGGAGATGATACTTCTGCAGGACAGGCTTCTACTCCGTTTTTCCCGCAGCAACTATTCCTCAAAAGCTGAGATGTAGAGCCAGCCGATTTCAACAAAATCGGCTCCCTATAGCAAAGGGTCCTTCAGGACAAGCTGCCCCCCGAGCCCCAGTCAAGGCGAGAAAGGTAGTGAATCAGCCAAATGTGCCGCCATTGGCCTCAAGTCATAACGCAGAGCCAGCCGATTTTAACAAAAATCGGCTCCCCAGAGCAGAGAACCTTCAGGGCGAGCTGCCCCCCGAGCTTCTTCAGTCCGCTTCTTGCGCCTTGCTGGTCAGATCGGCTTCTTTCCTTTGGCGGATTTGATGTAACCCACCCTTAACCTGATCTGCACGTCCAGGCTGCTCTTGGCATTGGTCAGGGTCATAATCCCTCAAACTTACCCTAGGTGATATTGCAGACTCGAGTACTTGCAAGAAGGCATTCCATTGACCCTCTGCTTACAACAGTTATACATCTTGAGTCGATGGCCATGCATCGGCTTTCTATCCTTAAGTCGATGTCTGCGCATCGGCTGTGCTTAAATTTTTTTGAATTTTTACGGCCGATTTATGTATCGGCCCCCATGCTTCAATACCCATCATCAAAGATTATCTTGAGCTGCTGGGCATTAGGAAGACACTTTCCTTTCATATCCTCGTGTTTTATCCACCTAGGTGCCCCCCGAGCCGATTCTGCCAGGTAACTGCTGAAATCGGCTCTATGATTAGCCAAGGCACTCTATGTGAACGTCGGCTCTGCTAGGACCAGTGTGGACTTCCTCCAGCTCATCAGCCGACGTAAACCCATCGCCTATTAGATCGATGCTGAATTCAGGCAGAATGGATGGTGAGGATAATTTTGGCCGATTGCTGGAATCGGCCTCCACGTTGCTTGCTCGATGAAGGTTTTTGCTTCCTTCAGAAATCTTTGGGGCCGATCTCCTGGATCGGCATCACCACGTTTGTCCATAGACGCTGCGTTTCGCTACACAGTCGGGTCCGTGGGTGAAACCAACCTGGTCCCATCCTGTGTCACGCTGATGCGCTCGCAGTCATTGAAACTGGGTGCCTCGTGTAATCCCGGAGCACCAAACTCCGTTGGAAGGACGAGCACCATAATTCTGCCAGCCGATGTTTCATCATCGGCTTTCCTTTGCTTGGGGAGCCACTCTTTTCTTTGTGGCCGACCTTCTTCGTCCAGGGTTTGCTGAATTTTAGCGGCCAGATCAGGCCGCGCCTTCCTCAACGTGTGTAGGTATAACCTTTCAGCTTCCTCCAATCCACGTAGTCGCTGAACCCTTCGCTTTTGGGAACGGCCGAGCCCATCAGGGCACCACCTTGGCCGATGATACCTGTCTTCTTCATCATCGTCCTCTAGTTCCTCGAGATCTTCCACCCGAGCAGGCTCAACCTGTTTGTTCCGAGGCAGGAGAGGCCCTAGACGTTTGAACACGGACACGTTAGCTGTATCCCTCTTCCTTTGTTTGCATTCTGGGCAATTGCCGATTGTAGGCAATCGGCTCATTCCTGAATCCCAGCAGTGTCTGAAGAAGGGGCAGTCCCAGTGCCTATCCATGTCGTCTTGCTCCCTCGGCTTCTCCTTGGCGTGGCGCTCATATCGCTCCTCGTCGTGATCATGCCGACGACGTCTCCTGTCGTCCCTAGCCAGCCGATCTTTTTCATCATCATCGCTGGATCGTCGGCGTTGGTCATACTGACTCACATACTTGTTGAGGAGGTGATCAGAGAGAGGTCGCTGATATCTTATGTTCTTCACTTCTCCCTCTGTGACGTAGCGCTTGCCGTCGTGGCGGAGCCGATCGCGTGGAGCGGCTTCCTCTCGTGTCTTTGCTATGAGAGCAGCTGCCCTCATCTCCGTCCTTACCGCAGTGGTGCCCAGGTCCCACCATGTTGATATTGCACGAGAAATCTGGCTGGCACCCTCCATGGTAAGTATACTCCACCATGTTAATGGCGGGGAAGGGGTGTGTGTCGACCTTCATGGCGTACTGGTTAAAAATTAGCCGTCCTTTTTCTATCGCCATTTGGATCTGCTGACGCCACACCCTGCAGTTGTTGGTGGTGTGGGAGAACGTGTTATGCCATTTGCAGTATGGCTTTCCGTTCAGCTCCTGCACCGTGGGGATCTTGTGGCCTTCAGGTACCTTCAGCTGCTTCTCCGTGAGTAAGAGGTCGAAAATCTGCTCAGCTTTGGTCACGTCGAAGTCGAACCCTTTTGGAGGACCTTGTGGCTTAACCCACTTACAGGACACGGGGCTTGCCGTCCGAGCCCATTCAGCCACCGCTACCTCCCCGATCTCCCATAGCACCTTCATCCTCGTTCGCCTCAACCAGGACCACCGCACGCTTGAATTTGTCCCGGTAAACATCCGGGTGGCGCTGTTCATATGCCGACAGCCTTCGCACCATGTGCGCCAACGAAGGGTAGTCTCGCTTGGGAGGCCACGTCCTTGATAGATGATGAGAGACCCACCACCGCCAACTCGATCGCTTCCTTTTCACTCACGTGAACCGAATAGCATCGGTTCCTAATGGTCCCGAAGCGCTGGATGTATTCTCGCCACCGTTTCCCCGCGCTTCGTCGCACTTGTGCAAGATCGGCAATACCAGCCTCGGAAGCTTCTGAGTGATACTGTAGGTGGAACTACTCTTCCAACTGCTTCCAAGTCCGGACTGAGTTCGGTGGCAGCGATGTGTACCACCCGAAAGCCGATCCTATGAGGGACTGTGCGAAGAACCTCACACGCAGCTCGTCTGATGCTGAGATAGTGCCCAGCTGTGCCAAATATCGGCTCACATGCTCGATGGAGTTGGAACCATCCGATCCACTAAACTTTGTAAAGTCAGGGAGCCGATATTTGGGAGGTAGCGGAATCAATTCGTACTCGTTGGGGTACGGCTTGGTATAGCCGATTGTCCTCCTTTTCGGCATCATGCCGAACTGGTCTTTTAGGATCGTACAACTCTCATCCGCGGTGATGGCCGAAGGCGTTGGACCCTGAAGATTCGCCGGGGTGGCATACTTGGCCAGCCATGCTTGCTTTTCCAGTTCTGAGCCAACTGCAGGAGCTGAGCTCTGGAGGTTTGTCGGAGTGGCGTACTTAGCTATCCACGTTTGCTTCTCAAGATTCGCTCCCGACGTTCCTCCTGCTGTTCCAGAGGCCCCTGCTGTTGCAGCCTGGTTCGAGAGTGCCCAGTTACTGCAGTCTGGCACGTATGCGCACATGTATCCGTGCGGGATCTCCTTGGGCGCCTCATGTAGGAATTGGTAGTCACTTGGGTCACCACCAATCTTGTAGACGACGTAGGCCGATGAGTTCGGCACTTCTGGCGCTGCCAACGCGAACGGCAGCGGTGGACGGGAGTGGAGTGGCATCTCCCCTTGGTATGTCCCCAGAGCCGGTCCTGACGGAGAGTACCGATGGCTCATGATTTCCTGGATCACGCGAAGAGCGACACGCTCCAAAGTGTTCACCAGGCTCTCGGAATGGCGGTGCAGCGAATGAGCCACCATGAAGTTGATCTCCTGACGCAGCGACCTGGTGCGTTCTTCTGACGGGGTGGACAGGTCCACTCCATCGAGCGCGCCTTCAGGTGAGAACCCCTTCCACCTGATGCCATGGGAGCGGGTTCTGTGGAAAGAGCCGATGAGGTCGGCTTCGATGACTGCCTTGATCTCGTCATGCTTCTTCTTGAGCTCGTCAGTCAGGTCCTCATACTTGACCGGAGTGCTTTCCGCCATCTCAGATGTCGATGGCGATGCGGTGGATGTCGAAGATGGTCCCACCGGGCGTGCCAGAATGTGTTGCGGTCAGAAACCCACCGTCGAGCAACGACTGGCAACACCGTAGAGCCGGGAACAACTCAGGGCTGCGGCTGGCCCTAGTCCCTCAGAGCGACGGCCCGCAAAGCCTTCTGGTCACACGTCCGATGCTATCGCAAGGGCGTGCCACCTGACCTATACCTGGTCAGGAAGGTGTTGGATGATGTCTCGCTTAGTTTCCTGCAAGGCACACACGTAAACGTTAAATACGAGCCTCGATCGGCTCTCAGGTTATCCTGTGAATCGGCTCAAAGAGCCAATCCACCCATGATTCGTACAAGGTGTCCGAATATATGGTGGTCCTGCTTGATCAAGATACAGCTAATGCGATCTACGACGATTTAGGGTTTTCACCGCATAATCGGATCATCCTACTCACGATTTGGCCTCGCGCTCGCGTACGGTGATCGTAAACCGATCCTAGACAGGGCCTAAAAACCAACACGAGGTTGATCCCCGGAACATCCTGTCTAGGGCTAGCAAACAACACCCTACACGCCGCTGGATCCTCCAACCCTTTGTAAGGCCTAACTATTGCGGATATTAAACTAATCCTTGAAGAACAAGGAGCAACCGTAACGGATCGGATCTACTAAACAATGATCAAGCGGGGTGCCGCCCTACACCTAAGATAGGTGTAAGGGCGGCTAGATGCATAAGGGTTGCACTACGACAGCATATGATACGAAGAACAATGCTAACCCTAACACATCTAAGATAACTACGTTGCTCGCCATCAAAAAGGCTTCGAAGACGAGCAACGCATGAACAACGTAGATAGGCTTATGCTGCCTAGATCGCAAGATGAGATCTAGGCAGCATGGTGCTTACCGGAGAAACCCTCGAGACGAAGGAGTTGGCGATGCGCCGAGATTGGTTGTGTTGAACGTTGGTTGTTGTTTATTCCATAAACCCTAGATACATATTTATAGTCCAGGGGACTTTCTAATTGAGGCGTGCACCAAACCGTGCACGGGCAAAACTCTAACTTCTAAACTAAGATGCGATCTAATATGTTACAGATACACGGGCAATTTATCCCAACTTGGTATAAAAGGCCGATTCATGTACTTCTTTCATGTATATTCTTCAAATCCATCTTCAATCGCGGCCCACCTCTGACCCGGTCAAATTCAGGTGATAACACAAAGAGGAAAGCATCGATTGCTATATTTGTGCTAGAGCTTTTATTTTGAAAACATGAAACAATTTTGTCAACGGTAGTAATAAAGCATATGAGTTATGTAAATTATATCTTACTGTTATCACCAGAATTTGACCGGATCAGAGGTGGGCCGCGATTGAAGATGGGCTTGAAGAATATACATAGAAGAAGTACATGAATCGGCCTTCTATACCAAGTTTGGGCTAATTTGCCCGGTTATCTGTAACATAGTAGATCGCATCTTAGTTTAGAAGTTAGAGTTTAACTCGTGCACGGTTAGGTGCACGCCTGAATTAGAAAGTCCCCCGGACTATAAATATGTATCTAGGGTTTATGAAATAAACAACAACCAACGTTCACCACAAACCAATCTCGGCGCATCGTCAACTCCCCGTCTCGAGGGTTTCTTCCGGGTAACACCATGCTGCCTAGATCGCATCTTGCGATCTAGGCAGCACACGTTTATTCGTCGTCCATGCGTTGCTCGTATCGAAGCCTTTTTGATGGCGAGCAACGTAGTTATCATAGGTGTCTTAGGGTTAGCATTGTTCATCGTATCATATGCTATCGTCGTGCAACCCTTAGGCATCTAGCCGCCCTTACGCCTACCTTGGGTGTAAGGGCGGCACCCTGCTTGATCATTGTTTAGTAGATCCGATCCGTTATGGTTGCTCCTTGTTCTTCAAGGATTAGTTTAATATCTTCATTGTTAGGCCTTACAAAGGGTTGGAGGATCCAGCGGCGCGTAGGGTGTAGTTTGCTAGCCCTAGACAGGATGTTCCGGGGATCAACCTCGTGTTGGTTTTTAGGCCCTGTCTAGGATCGTCTTACGATCACCCTACGCGGCCGCGAGGCCCAATCACAAGTAGGATGTTCCGATTGTGCGGTGAAAACCCCAAATCGTAGTAGGTCGGTTTAGCTTTATCTTGATCAAGCAGGACCACCATCCGATCGTACACCTCGTACGTATCATGGGTGGATCGGCTCTTTGAGCCGATTCACAGGACAACCTGAGAGCCGATCGAGGCTCGTATTTAATGTTTACGTGTATGCCATGCAGGAAACTAAGCGAGGCATTCTCCAACACCTTACTGACCAGGTATAGGTCAGGTGGCACGCCCTTGCATCAGCATCGGACGTGCGTGCCGAAGGCTTTGCGGGCCGTCGCTCGGAGGGACCAGGGCCAGCCGCAGTCTTGGGAGATTCCCGGCTCTACGGTGTTGCCCGTCGCTGCCCGCCGGTGGGTTTCTGACCACAACACATTCTGGCACGCCCGGTGGGACCATCTTCGACATCAACCACATCGCCATCTACATCTGAGATGGCGGAAAGCACTCCGGTCAAGTACGAGGATCTGACTGAGGAGCTCAAGAAGAAGCATGACGAGATCAAAGCAGTCCTCGAAGCCGACCTCATCGGCTCTTTTCACAGAACCCGCTCACATGGCGTCAGGTGGAAAGGGTTCTCACCTGAAGGCGCGCTCGATGGAGTGGACCTGTCCACCCCGTCAGAAGAACGCACCAGGTCGCTGCGTCAGGAGATCAACTTCATGGTGGCTCATTCACTACACCGCCATTCTGAGAGCCTGGTGAACACTCTGGAGCGTGTTGCTCTTCGGGTGATCCAGGAGATCATGAGCCATCAGTACTCTCCGTCAGGACCAGCTCTGGGGACTCACCAAGGAGAGATGCCACTCCAGTCCCGTCCACCGCTGCCATTCGCGTTGGCAGCACCAGAAGTGCCGAATTCACCGGCATCCGCCGTTAACATGGCGAAGCTCACTCACCCTGGAGGGTGCCAGCCAAGATTCTCGTTCAACATCAACATGATAGGGCTCGGGTACCACCCTGGTGAGGACAGAGACGAGGGCAGCAGCTCTCACAGCGAAGACAAGGAGGAAGCTGTTCCACGTGATCGGCCCCGACACCTCCAAAAAATCCTGGTTACAATCAAGATGAAGGCCGATTCCAGCGACCGGCCCGCATTGTCCGTACCACACGCTCTCCCTGTGTTTGGTGTCGACCTCACAGGTGACGGGAAGCTGGGATATGGGTTTACATCGGCTGATGAGCTAGAAGAAGTCGACATCGGTCCTGGGGATAAGCCGCGACTAACTTTTATCAGCAAGAAGTTAGATCCACATCTCAGGGGTCAGATGATAGCTCTGCTAAAAGAATACCCAGATTGCTTTGCATGGGATTACACAGAGATGCCTGGGTTGGACAGGAGCATCATTGAACATCGGCTTCCCCTTAAGAAAGGGTTTCGGCCGTTTCAACAACGGGCACGTCAGATGAAGGCCGAAATTCTGGAAGAGGTCAAGAAAGAGATCGAGAATATGTTGGCCACCGGGTTCATCAGGCCATGCAGGTATGCTGAATGGATCTCCAGTATCGTTCCTGTAGAAAAGAAGGACGGCCGATGGCGTGTGGCCATCGATTTTCGAGACCTCAATAGAGCCACCCCAAAAGATGAGTATCCGATGCTTGTGGCAGAAACGTTGATCAATGCAGCTGCTGGCCATAAGGTGTTGAGCTTCATGGATGGCAACGCCGGCTATAACCAAATTTTCATGGCCCCAGAAGATATACACAAGACCGCATTCAGAGTGCCAGGAGCAGTAGGCTTGTTTGAATATGTAGTCATGACCTTCGGGTTGAAGAATGCTCGGTGCAACGTACCAAAGAGCCATGAATTATATATTTCACGATCTGATCGGCAAGTTGGTGGAAATCTACATCGATGACGTGGTGGTCAAGTCTGTCTCCATGGAGGGACACTTGGATGATTTGCGACGCATCCTAGACCGAACTCGGAAGTTCGGACTGAGAATGAATCCGAAGAAGTGTGCCTTTGGTGTGACGGCCGGTCAGTTCCTAGGTTTTCTGGTTCATGAACGGGGAATTGAGATCGGCCTGAAAAGTCAGGAGGCAGTGCGTACCATGCAGCCACCCACCACGAAGAAAGAGCTCCAACGTCTTATCGGCAAGATCAACTTCGTCCGACGATTCATCTCTAACCTGTCAGGACGAATTGAGCCGTTCATGGCGCTGGTGAAGATTAAATCTGATGACGAGTTTCACTGGGGGGCAGAACAGCAGCAGGCGTTTGACGAGATTAAGCGGTATCTGACAACGCCGCCTGTGCTAGTTCCGCCCCAACAGGACAGGCCGTTCTATATCTACTTGTCAGTAGCTGACACGTCCATCGCTTCGGTAGTGGTGCAACTCTATGAGGGTGTTGAAAAGGTCGTTTTTTACCTCAGCAGAAGGATGTTGGACGCAGAGACACGGTATCCTGAAGTCGAGAAGCTTTGCCTCTGCCTGTTCTTCACCTGCACCAAGCTTCATCACATCCTTTTGACGGCAGAGATCATCGTCATCTGCAAGTCAGACGTGGTCAAGCACATGTTGTCGGCCCCTGTTTTGAAAGGCCGGCTTGGTAAGTGGATGTTCGCGTTGACGGAGTTCGATCTTCGGTATCAGCCTGCGAAGGCAGTCAAGGGACAAGCGTTGGCCGATCTTATAGCTGAATGGATTAATACTAATATAGCGGCACTATCCGTACGTGCGTGGGCTATGTTCTTCGATGGATCGGCTTGTGACGATGGTTGTGGCATCGGCATTCTGCTCGTGTCGCCTCGGGGGGCAACATATTCTTTCGCCATCAGGCTATCTACCCCTTGCACCAACAATGTTGCTGAGTATGAGGCAGTGCGCAAGGGAATGGAGTTGCTTTTGGAAGCCGGGGCAGAAGCAGTGGAGCTTTTTGGAGACTCGAAGTTGGTGATCTCTCAACTCACGGACGAATACAAGTGCGAGAGCGAGTCACTTTTTCCATATTGGGTGGAGTGTCGTGAGCTGATGACACATTTTCGGTACATCAATTTCAATTGGGTCCCAAGGTCTCGAATACCGACGCCAATGATCTCGCACGGATGGCGTCGGGATACAAGGACATACCCGACGGGTCGAAGTTCGAGTGCAATTCCCTGGAACAGGATGATTGGAGAACCAATATCTTCAATTATTTGAAGGATTCAGCTCAGGGGGCACCCAAAAGGATAAGATACAAGGCTATGAAATATGTCCTTATAGGAGATGACATGTTCTACAGGACGTTGGAAGGGTTACTACTCAAATGCCTGGGACCAACTGAGTCTAATCGGCTCTTACATGAGGTGCATGAAGGCGCCTGTGGAACTCACCAATCGGCCCATAAGATGAAGTGGTTAATTAGGCGATCGGGGTTCTATTGGCCTCCCATGCTGGAAGACTGCTTCAATTACTACAAGGGATGCCAAGCGTGTCAAATGTTCGGAAAAATCCAGATGGTACCCGCATCAGCGATGAACCCCATCATCAAACCTTGGCCATTTCGAGGTTGGGGCATGGATATGATCGGCAAAATACATCCTCTGTCAAGTAAGAACCATGAGTGTATTCTGGCCATTACAGATTATTTCACCAAGTGGGTGGAGGCCGTTCCCATGAAGAAAGTAAAATCAGAAGATGTTATCCAATTTGTCAAAGAACATGTCATTCATAGGTTCGGGATTCCCCAAACCATCACGACCGATGGAGGTTTCGGTCTTTGTCTCTAAATAATTCAGAAAGTTTTGCGATGACATGGGGATTAAGCTAATCCGATCATCTCCGTACTACGCTCAAGCCAACGGGCAAGCCGAAGCATCCAATCAAAGCCTGATCAAGCTGATTAAGAGGAAGATTGAGGAGAACCCCAGGGTGTGGCATGAGACGTTGTCAGAGGCTTTGTGGGCCTATCGCATGTCATGCCATGGAGCTATAAATACTTCGCCGTACCAGCTTGTCTATGGGCAGGAGGCCGTATTACCTTGGGAAATTACGGCCGGATCGAGGCGTGTCACGTTTCAGAATGACCTGACACCTGAGGAATATGCAACCCTGATGAGTGACACTGTTGAGGATGCAACGGAACTTAGACTTTGGTCGTTAGAGAAGATTAAAGAGAACAAAGCCAGGGTAGCTCGGGCATACAATAAAAAAGTAAGACCAAAGGAGTTTCAAGTTGGTGATCTAGTATGGGAAGCCGTATTGCCACTAGGAACCAGGGATAAAGCATACGGCAAATGGTCTCCTAATTGGCACGGTCCTTACAAAGTCATCCAGTTTCTGAAGGGCAATGCCTACATGCTTGAACAGTTGGATGGTGTGAAGTTCCCAGTGGCCATCAACGGCCAACATCTCAAGAAGTATTTCCCAAGCATGTGGGAGGATGGGCAGTAAGATATGGAGGCCGATTTAAGATCGGCTAGTAAAAAAAAATCAAAACAGAAATCACAGCCGATGTACAGACATCGACTTGAGAAAACATGTGGAGACAACAGTATGCGTACAGCCGATGCACGGGCATCGACTTCAGAATAATAAAAGCCGATGCATTGCCATCGACTCTAGAGGAATAATCTCAATTAAGCAGGTTAACAGATCGGTTTTCAAACCAGATATTTGGGATAGATCTCCTAGTGGTTTGTTGAGGAGTTCGATCTGCACGTTTAAGATGGTTTGGATAGGAGCTAGACCTGCTGGACCGTGTGGATAGGCAACGGCTTGGCCTCAAATCGCGTTTATAGTACAAGCCGATGCCTTGTCATCGGCTCTTTGTACAACGACTTCGTTCGACGATCGGCAAAGTTGACAAGAAAGCAAGACTAATCAAGGAATACTCTCTTCATTAATAGTGGGATTTCTTACAAAGAAAGAGCCGATTGCTCAGGGAAGAAAGAACAAAAGCCGACTACTACTACTAGTCCCTAATCTAAGGGCCATTGCTGCCCTCGTCGTCGTCATCGCTGCCGCCGGCGCAGCTGCTGATAGGCTCCTCATCGCTGCTCCCATAACCTTTTACGGGAGCCTCGTCTTCCTCATCGTCGTCATCACTGTCGTCGTCCCACCAGGCACGGAGGCGTTTCGCCGGTGGGTAACCTTCGAGGGAGTCGTCGTCGTCATCCTCCGCCTTTTCCTCGGAGGAGGTGAAGTCGTCCCAGGAGAAGCGGTCGTCCTCGCTCTCCGCTTCCTCCTCCCCGTCGACGAGGAATCGGAGGTCGTCCTCTCCGTCGGTCAGGGATTTGTCATCTTCGGACCAGATGGAGGAATCGTGTTCCTCCTTGTCCCACGTCGTTGGGGCGAGGATGTCGTGCGCCGCCAACGAGCCCCACTCTGGCGTCGGCTCACGGAAGGGAGATGATACATAGGAGAGGTTTGAGGAGGCAGAAGAGGAGGAGAAGGAAGAAGACATGGCTACGGAGGAACGGGGGTTTTTGCCGATGGCTAGTACGGAGCAGGAGGATGAAGGGGCGAACTGCTCGACACGGTTAAATAATGGGATATTGGTGAGAGTTAATGCTACAACAGTTTCCGAGGAAATGGTGCCGGAGAATTGACGAATCACGCGTAGAAGTCAAGAAGGTAAGGCATCATGATGAAGGATACTGCGATGGTTCTGCTCTGCCACGACATGACCCGACGAAGGAGAGGCATAATGATTTTGGAAATGTCATTTCCAAAACCAGGGGGGCATGTGTTATCACCAGAATTTGACCGGATCAGAGGTGGGCCGCGATTGAAGATGGGCTTGAAGAATATACATAGAAGAAGTACATGAATCGGCCTTCTATACCAAGTTTTGGCTAATTTGCCCGTGTATCTGTAACATAGTAGATCGCATCTTAGTTTAGAAGTTAGAGTTTAACTCGTGCACGGTTAGGTGCACGCCTGAATTAGAAAGTCCCCCGGACTATAAATATGTATCTAGGGTTTATGAAATAAACAACAACCAACGTTCACCACAAACCAATCTCGGCGCATCGCCAACTCCCCCGTCTCGAGGGTTTCTTCCGGGTAAACACCATGCTGCCTAGATCGCATCTTGCGATCTAGGCAGCACACGTTTATTCGTCGTCCATGCGTTGCTCGTACTGAAGCCTTTTTGATGGCGAGCAACGTAGTTATCATAGGTGTCTTAGGGTTAGCATTGTTCATCGTATCATATGCTATCGTCGTGCAACCCTTAGGCATCTAGCTGCCCTTACGCCTACCTTGGGTGTAAGGGCGGCACCCCGCTTGATCATTGTTTAGTAGATCCGATCCGTTATGGTTGCTCCTTGTTCTTCAAGGATTAGTTTAATATCTGCATTGTTAGGCCTTACAAAGGGTTGGAGGATCCAGCGGCGCGTAGGGTGTAGTTTGCTAGCCCTAGACAGGATGTTCCGGGGATCAACCTCGTGTTGGTTTTTAGGCCCTGTCTAGGATCGGCTTACGATCACCCTACGCGGCCGCGAGGCCCAATCACGAGTAGGATGTTCCGATTGTGCGGTGAAAACCCCAAATCGTAGTAGGTCGCTTTAGCTTTACCTTTATCAAGCAGGACCACCATCCGATCGTACACCTCGTACGTATCATGGGTGGATCGGCTCTTTGAGCTGATTCACAGGACAACCTGAGAGCCGATCGAGGCTCGTATTTAATGTTTACGTGTATGCCATGCAGGAAACTAAGCGAGGCATTCTCCAACACCTTCCTGACCAGGTATAGGTCAGGTGGCACGCCCTTGCATCAGCATCGGACGTGCGTGCCAAAGGCTTTGTGGGCCGTCGCTCGGAGGGACCAGGGCCAGCCGCAGTCCTGGGAGATTCCCGGCTCTACGGTGTTGCCCGTCGCTGCCCGCCGGTGGGTTTCTGACCGCAACACTTACAAGTTGCAAGTCTCATGCATAGTATACTAATAGTGCCCGCACCTTGTCCTAATTAGCTTGGACTACCGGATCATCACAATACACATGTTTTAACCAAGTGTCACAATGGGGTACCTCCATGCCGCCTGTACAAAGGTCTAAGGAGAAAGCTCGCATTTTGGATTTCTCGCTTTTGATTATTCTCAACTTAGACATCCATACCGGGACAACATGGACAACAGATAATGGACTCCTCTTTAATGCATAAGCATGTGGCAACAATTAGTGTTCTCATATGAGATTGAGGATATATGTCCAAAACTGAAACTTCCACCATGATTCATGGCTTTAGTTAGCGGCCCAATGTTCTTCTCTAACAATATGTATGCTCCAACCATTAAGGTGGTAGATCTCTCTAACTTCAGACAAGACGGACATGCATAGTAACTCACATGATATTCAACAAAGAATAGTTGATGGCGTCCCCAGAAACATGGTTATCGCACAACAAGCAACTTAATAAGAGATAAAGTGCATAAGTACATATTCAATACCACAATAGTTTTTAAGCTATTTGTCCCATGAGCTATATATTGCAAATGCGAATGATGGAAATTTAAAGGTAGCACTCAAGCAATTTACTTTGGAATGGCGGAGAAATACCATGTAGTAGGTAGATATGGTGGACACAAATGGCATAGTGGTTGGCTCAAGGATTTTGGATGCATGAGAAGTATTCCCTCTCGATACAAGGTTTAGGCTAGCAAGGTTATTTGAAACAAACACAAGGATGAACGGTGCAGCAAAACTCACATAAAAGACATATTGTAAACATTATAAGACTCTACACCGTCTTCCTTATTATTCAAAACTCAATACTAGATATTATCTAGACTTTAGAGAGACCAAATATGCAAACCAAATTAGCAAGCTCTATGTATTTCTTCATTAATGGGTGCAAAGTATATGATGCAAGAGCTTAAACATGAGAACAACAATTGCCAAGTATCAAATTATTCAAGACATTTTAGAATTACTACATGTAGCATTTCCCAATTCCAACCATATAACAATTTAACGAAGAAGATTCAACCTTCTCCATGAATACTATGAGTAAAGCCTAAGGACATATTTGTCCATATGCAACAGCGGAGCGTGTCTCTCTCCCACACAATGAATGCTAGGATCCATTTTATTCAAACAAAAACAAAAACAAAAACAAACCGACGCTCCAAGCAAAGTACATAAGATGTGATGGAATAAAAATATAGTTTCAGGGGAGGAACCTGATAATGTTGTCGATGAAGAAGGGGATGCCTTGGGCATCCCCAAGCTTAGACGCTTGAGTCTTCTTAATATATGCAGGGGTGAACCACCGGTGCATCCCCAAGCTTAGATCTTTCACTGTCCTTGATCATATTGTATCATACTCCTCTCTTGATCCTTGAAAACTTCCTCCACACCAAACTCGAAACAACTCATTAGAGGGTTAGTGCACAATAAAAATTAACATGTTCAGAGGTGACACAATCATTCTTAACACTTCTGGACATTGCATAAAGCTACTTGGACATTAATGGACCAAAGAAATTCATCCAACATAGCAAAAGAGGCAATGCGAAATAAAAGGCAGAATCTGTCAAAACAGAACAGTCCGTAAAGATGGATTTTATTAAGGCACCAGACTTGCTCAAATGAAAATTCCCAAATTGAATGAAAGTTGCGTACATATCTGAGGATCACTCACGTAAATTGGCATAATTTTATGAGTTACCTACAGAGAATTAGGCCCAGATTCGTTATAGCAAAGAAATCTGTTTCTGCGCAGTAATCCAAATCTAGTATGAACCTTACTATCAAAGACTTTACTTGGCACAACAAAACATAAAACTAAGATAAGGAGAGGTTGCTACAGTAGTAAAAAACTTCCAAGACTCAAATTCAAAACAAAAATACTGTAGTAAAAACATGGGTTGTGTCCCATAAGCGCTTTTCTTTAACGCCTTTCAGCTAGGCGCAGAAAGTGTAAATCAAGTAATATCAAGAGATGAAGCATCAACATAATAATTTGCTCTAATAATATAATCAAAAGGTAACTTCATTCTTTTTCTAGGGAAGTGTTCCATACCTTTCTTGAGAGGAAATTGATATTTTATATTACCTTCCTTCATATCAATAGTAGCACCAACAGTTCGAAGAAAAGGTCTTCCCAATATAATGGGGCAAGATGCATTGCATTCAATATCCAAGACAACAAAATCAACGGGGACAAGGTTATTGTTAACCATAATATGAAAATTATCAACTCTCCCCAAAGGTTTCTTTTTAGCATTATCAGCGAGATTAACATCCAAATATCAATTTTTCAATGGTGGCAAGTCAAGCATATCATAGACTTTCTTAGGCATAACAGAAATACTTGCACCAAGATCACATAAAGCATTACAATCAAAATCATTGACCCTCATTTTAATGATGGGCTCCCAACCATCTTCTAACTTCCTAGGAATAGAGGTTTCAAGTTTTAGTTTCTCTTCTCTAGCTTTTATGAGAGCATTTGTAATATGTTTTGTGAAAGCCAAGTTTATAGCACTAGCTTTAGGACTCTTAGCAAGTTTTTGTAAGAACTTTATAACTTCAGAGATGTGACAATCATCAAAATCTAAATCATTATGAGCTACAGCAATGGGATCATTATCCCCAAGGTTGGAAAAAATTTCAGCAGTTTTATCACAAGCAGTTTCAGCAGTTTTAGCAGTTTCCGGCAGTTTTGCACGCTTTGCACTAGGAGTAGAGACATTGCCAACACCAATTATTTTATCATTAATAGTAGGAGGTGCAGTAACATGTGGAGCATTAGCATTACTAGTGGTGGTAATAGTCCAAACTTTAGCTACATTACTCTCTTTAGCTAGTTTTTCATTTTCTTCTCTATCCCACCTAGCACACAATTCAGCCATCAATCTTATATTCTCATTAATTCTAACTTGGATGGAATTTGCTGTAGTAACAATTTTATTTTCAATATCCTTATTAGGCATAACTTTCGATTTCAAAAGATCAACATCAGAGGCCCCCAAAGTGATGGACATAAAGGTACCTCCAGCAGCTGAATCCAATAAATTCCGCTAAGAAAAATTTAGTCCTGCATAGAAGGTTTGGATGATCATCCAAGTAGTCAGTCCATGGGTTGGGCAATTTTTAACCAAAGATTTCATTCTTTCCCAAGCTTTAGAAACATGTTCATTATCCAATTGTTTAAAATTCATTATGCTACTTCTCAAAGATATAATTTTAGCAGGGGGATAATATCTACCAATAAAAGCATCCTTACATTTAGTCCAGGAATCAATACTATTCTTAGGCAGAGATAGCAACCAATATTTAGCTCTTCCTCTTAATGAGAAAGGAAACAATTTTAATTTAATAATATCACCATCTACATCCTTATACTTTTGCATTTCACATAATTCAACAAAATTATTAAGATGGGCAGCAGCATCATCAGAACTAACACTGAAAAATTGCTCTCGCATAACAAGATTCAAGTAAAGCAGGTTTAATTTCAAAGAATTCTGCTGTAGTAGCAGGTGGAGCAATAGGTGTGCATAGGAAATCATTATTATTTGTGGTTGTGAAGTCACACAACTTAGTATTTTCAGGGGTGGCCATTTTAGCAGTATTAAATAAAGTAAACTAGATAAAGTAAATGCAAGTAACTAATTTTTTTGTGTTTTTGATATAGAGTGCAAGACAGTAAATAGAGTTAAGCTAGCAACTAATTTTTTTGTGTTTTGATATAATGCAGCAAACAAAGTAGTAAATAAAATAAAGCAAGACAAAAACAAAGTAAAGAGATTGAGAAGTGGAGACTCCCCTTGCAGCGTGTCTTGATCTCCCCGGCAACGGCGCCAGAAAACAGTCTTGATGCGCGTATAATTGACACGTCCGTTGGGAACCCCAAGAGGAAGGTGTGATGCGCACAACAGTAAGTTTTCCCTCAGAAAGAAACCAAGGTTTAATCGAACCAGGAGGAGCCAAGAAGCACGTTGAAGGTTGATGGTGGCGGAATGTAATGCGGCGCAACACCAGGGATTCCGGCGCCAACGTGGAACCTGCACAACACAACCAAAGTACTTTGCCCCAACGAAACAGTGTGAGGTTGTCAATCTCACCGGCTTGCTGTAACAAAGGATTAACCGTATTGTGTGGAAGATGATTGTTTGCGAGAGAACGAGTAAAGAACAAGTATTGCAGTAGATTGTATTTCGGATGTAAAGAATAGGACCGGGGTCCACAGTTCACTAGAGGTGTCTCTCCCATAAGATAAAAGCATGTTGGGTGAACAAATTACAGTCGGGCAATTGACAAATAGAGAGGGCATAACAATGCACATACATGATATGATAAATATTGTGAGATTTAATTGGGCATTACGACAAAGTACATAGACCGCTATCCAAGCATGCATCTATGCCTAAAAAGTCCACCTTCGAGGTTATCATCTGAACCCCTTCCAGTATTAAGTTGCAAAACAACAGACAATTGCATTAACTATGGTGCGTAATGTAATCAATAACTACATTCTCGGACATAGCATCAATGTTTTATCCCTAGTGGCAACAACACATCCACAACCTTAGAACTTTCGTCACATCGTCCCGCATTTAATGGAGGCATGAACCACTATCGAGCATAAATACTCCCTCTTGGAGTTAAGAGTAAAAACTTGGCCAGAGCCTCTACTAATAACAGAGAGCATGCAAGATCATAAACAACACATAGGTAATAACTTGATAATTAGCATAACATAGTATTCTCTATCCATCGTATCCCGACAAACACAACATATAGAATTACAGATAGATGATCTTGATCATGTTAGGCAGCTCACAAGATCCAACAATGAAGCACAATGAGGAGAAGACAACCATCTAGCTACTGCTATGGACCCATAGTCCAGGGGTGAACTACTCACTCATCACTTCGGAGGCGACCATGGCGGTGAAGAGTCCTCCGGAAGATGAATCCCCTCTCCGGCAGGGTGCCGGAGGCGATCTACTGAATCCCCCGAGATGGGATTGGCGGCGGAGGCGCCTCAGTAAGGTTTTCCGTATCGTGGCTCTCGGTACTGGGGGTTTCGCGACGGAGGCTATTTGTAGGCGGAAGGGCAGGTAAAGAGGCGGCACGAGGGGCCCACACCATAGGTCGGCGCGGCCAGGGCCTGGGCCGCGCCGCCCTGGTGTGTCGCCACCTCGTGGCCCCACTTCGACTCTCCTTCGGTCTTCCGGAAGCTTCGTGGCAAAATAGTACCCCGGGCGTTGATTTCGTCCAATTCCGAGAATATTTCGTTACTAGGATTTCTGAAACCAAAAATAGCAGTAAAACAAGCAATCGGCTCTTCGGCATCTTGTTAATATGTTAGTGCCGGAAAATGCATAAATACGACATATAATGTGTATAAAACATGTAGATATCATCAATAATATAGCATGGAACATAAGAAATTATCGATACGTTGGAGACGTATCAACGCAACAGCGGAGCGTGTCTCTCTCCCAAACAAACAATGATAGGATCCAATTTTATTCAAACACAAACAAAAATAAAAACATACAGATGCTCCAAGTAAAGCACATAAGATGTGACGGAATAAAAATATAGTTTCACTAGAGGTGACCTGATAAGTTGTCGATGAAGAAGGGATGCCTTGGGCATCCCCAAGCTTAGATGCTTGGGTCTTCTTAAAATATGCAGGGATGAACCACAGGGGCATCCCCAAGCTTAGACTTTTCACTCTTCTTGATCATATTGTATCATCCTCCTCTCTTGACCCTTGAAAACTTCCTCCACACCAAACTCAAAACAAACTCATTAGAGGGTTAGTGCATAATAAAAAAATTCACATATTCAGAGGTGACATAATCATTCTTAACACTTCTGGACATTGCACAAAGCTACTGAAAGTTAATGGAACAAAGAAATCCATCAAACATAGAAAAACAGGCAATGCGAAATAAAAGGCAGAATCTGTCAAAACAGAACAGTCCGTAAAGACGAATTTTTCTGGGGCACTTAACTTGCTCATATGAAAAAGCTCAAATTGAATGAAAGTTGCGTACATATCTGAGGATCACGCACGTAAATTCACAGATTTTTCTGAGTTACCTACAGACGGGGCTGCTCAATTTCGTGATAGTAAGATATCTGTTTCTGTGCAGTAATCCAAATCTAGTATCAACCCTACTATCAAAGACTTTACTTGGCACAACAATGCAATAAATAAAGATAAGGAGAGGTTTCTACAGTAGTAACAACTTCCAAGACTCAAATATAAAACAAAAGTGCAGAAGTAAAATAATGGGTTGTCTCCCATAAGCGCTTCTCTTTAACGCCTTTCAGCTAGGCGCAGAAAGTGTGTATCAAGTATTATCAAGAGATGAAGCATCAACATCATAATTTGTTCTAATAATAGAATCATAAAGTAACTTCATTCTCTTTCTAGGGAAGTGTCCCATACCTTTCTTGAGAGGAAATTGATACTTAATATTACCTTCCTTCATATCAATAATAGCACCAACAGTTCGAAGAAAAGGTCTTCCCAAAATAATGGGACAAGATGCATTGCATTCAATATCCAAGACAACAAAGTCAACGGGGACAAGGTTATTGTTAACCATAATGCGAACATTATCAATCCTCCCCAAAGGTTTTTTTATAGCATTATCAGCAAGATTAACATCCAAATAACAATTTTTCAATGGTGGCAAGTCAAGCATATCATAGATTTTCTTAGGCATAACAGAAATACTTGCACCAAGATCACATAAAGCATTACAATCAAAATCATTGGCCTTCATCTTAATGATGGGCTCCCAACCATCTTCTAACTTCCTAGGAATAGAAGTTTCAAGTTTTAATTTATCTTATCTAGCTTTTATGAGAGCATTTGTAATAAGCTTTGTAAAGGACAAATTTATAGCACTAGCATTAGGACTTCTAGCAAGTTTTTGTAAGAACTTAATAACTTCATAGATATGACAATCATCAAAATGTAAACCATTATGATCTACAGCAATGGGATCATTGTCCCCAATATTTTGAAAAATTTCAGCAGTTTTATCACAAGCAGTTTCAACAGTTTTAGCAGTTTCAGGCAATTTTGCACGCTTTGCACTAGGAGTAGAAACATTGCCAACACCAATTATTTTATCATTGATAGTAGGAGGTTTAGCAACATGTAAATCATCAATATTACTAGTGGTGGTAATATTCCAAACTTTAGCTACATTATTCTCTTTAGCTAGTTTTTCTTCTCTTTCTCACCTAGCATGCAATTCAGCCATCAATCTAATATTTTCATTAATTCGAACTTGGATGGCGTTTGCTGTAGCAAATGACTTAATATCTTTATCTTCTTTAGGCATAACTTTCAATTTTAAAAGATCAACATCAGAGGCAATACTATCAACCTTAGAAGCAAGAACATCAATTTTACCAAGCTTTTCTTCAACAGATTTGTTAAAAGCAGTTTGTGTACTAATAAATTCTTTAAGCATGGCTTCAAGACCAGGGGTACACTCCTATTATTGTTGTAACAATTACCATAACCATTACCATTATTAGAAGGATATGGCCTTGTTGTCGTCAGAAACCCCCTGGCGGGCAGAGACGGGCAACACAGTAGAGCCGGGAACAACTAGGGCTGCGGCTGGCCCTAGTCCCTCAGAGCGACGGCCCGCAAAGCCTCCTGGTCGCACGTCTGATGCTATCACAAGGGCGTGCCACCTGACCTATACCTGGTCAGGAAGGTGTGGATGATGCCTCGCTTGGTTTCCTGCAGGGCACACACGTAAACGTTAAATACGAGCCTCGATCGGCTCTCAGGTTATCTCGCGAATCGGCTCAAAGAGCCGATCCACCCATGATTCAGACAAGGTGTCCGAATATATGGTGGTCCTGCTTGATCAAGATAAAGCTGATTAGATCTACGACGATTTGGGGTTTTCACCGCATAATCGGATCATCCTACTCATGATTGGGCCTCGCGCTCGCGCACGGTGACCGTAAGCCGATCCTAGACAGGGCCTAAAAACCAACACGAGGTTGATCCTCGGAACATCCTTTCTAGGGCTAGCGAACGTCACCCTACACGCCGCTGGATCCTCCAACCCTTTGTAAGGCCTAACTATTGCGAGATATTAAACTAATCCTTGAAGAATCAAGGAGCAACCGTAACGGATCAGATCTACTAAACCATGATCAAGCGGGGTGCCGCCCCTACACCTAAGATAGGTGTAAGGGCGGCTAGACATGCAAGGGTCGCACTACGATAGCATATTATACGAGGAACAATGCTAACCCTAACATGTCTAAGATAACTACGTTGCTCGCCATCAAAAAGGCTTCAGTACGAGCAACGCTTGAACAACGGGGACAGGCATTACGCTGCCTAGATCGCAAGATGCGATCTAGGCAGCATGGTGCTTACCGGTAGAAACCCTCGAGACGAAGGAGTTGGCGATGCGCCGAGATTTGTTTGGGGTGAACGTTGGTTGTTGTTTATTCCATAAACCCTAGGTACATATTTATAGTCCAAGGGACTTTCTAATGTGGGCGTGCACTAAACCATGCACGGGTAAAACTCTAACTTCTAATCTAAGATGCAATCTACTATGTTACAGATACACGGGCAGTTTAGCCCAACTTGGTATAAAAGGCCGATTCACGTATTCCTTCTATGTATATATCTTCAAGCCCATCTTGATCGCGGCCCACCTCTGATCTGGTCAAAATTCCGGTGATAACACATGCCCCCTGGTTTTGGAAATGACATTTCCAAAATCATTATGCTTTCTTTCGTCGGGTCATGTCGTGGCAGAGCAGAACTGTTGCAGCATCCTTCATCATGACACTTTGTCTTCCCAACTTCTCTGTGAAATTTGATAGCTTTAGCATCACTTCCTTGGAAACTGCAATGGCATTAAATCTCCACTAGGCTCCTCATTATTTAACCGTGCCAATCGATCAGTCCTCTTCATCCCCTTCCTCTGTTCTAGCGGTCGGCACTAAAAAACCCTTTCCTCCCGTAACAATGTCTTCCTCCTCCTCTTCCCCCTCAAGCCTCTCCCTCCAATCCTTGTCGAAGAGCAAGAACGAGGACGACCTTCACTCCGGGGTAAACCCCATCTCCTCCGACAAGGAGAAGAAAGAAGGAGAAGTAGCGAAGGCCAAGGCCTCTCCCTCCGCCAAGCTCCCTCCGAAGAAGCGCTCCCGCATGTGGGCGGACAGCGAGGACGAAGATGATGACGACGAAGGAGAAGATGAGGAAGAGGAAGACGATTCCTCCTCTTCCGCTGGGTACCCGCCGACGAAACGCTTCCGCTCTTGGGCGGACAGCGAGGATGATGATGATGATGATGATGAGGAAGACGAAGCTCCAACCAAAGGCTGGGGCAGCAGCGACGAGGAGCTTCCCGGGAGCAGCGCCGACGACGTCGACGACGGCGATGATGAGGACAACGACGACTAGTAGAGTAGGACTAGTAGTAGCAGTGCACTAGGCACCAGATCCCTCTTTTGAGAGCCATCGGTTCTTCCTTGTAAAGTTGCTCCTTTGAACTAACGAAAAATGTCCTCCCGATTTATGTTTCAATTAGTTCAATTTCACTCCTCCAGCTCGTCTCACCAAGGCCGATAGCAACGTATCAGACCCTTCCTCTTTTAGACGCCCACGAAGCCGGACTCAAATATCGATTAGACCGTCAGTCAAGCACTTCTCAGTTTCGGACTGTGATTTGATACTCCACAATCCCACAGCCGATGACCGTTCATCAGCCATTTTGAGAATCCAGTCTCCTTCCCTTTCTTGCAGCAACAGGGCGGTCCAAACCCTGTAAAGATGACGGCCTCCCTTTCTGGCTCCCCTCCGTAGCCTCAGCAGTCTTCTTCAGAGAACAGCTCAGCATTTTCGGAGAAGGCCACGATGTAGGGTAAGCCGATGCAATTCCAATCGGCTCCCAAAAATAGAGCATCTACCAAGTTAGTTGCCCCCCGAGCCTTAGTCGAGGCGAAGACAATGATGTGGACATGCACCAAAACTGTCATATAGAGTCAGCCCAAATGTACCGCCATTGGTCTCAAGTCATAACGCAGAGGCAGCCGATTTCAACAACATCGGCCCCCTAGAGCAGAGATCCTCCAGGGTGAGCTGCCCCCCGAGCTTCTTCAGTTGCTGGCCAGATCGGCTTCTTTCCTTTAGCGGACTTGATGCAACCATCCTTAACCTGATCTGCATGTCCATGCTGCCCTTGGCATTGGTCATGGTTATGAGCCCTCAGACTTAAGTCGATGTCTGCACATCGGCTGTGCTTAAAATTTTTTGAATTTTTTGCGGCTGATTTATGTATCGGCCCCCATACTTCAATACCCATCAAAGATTGTCTTGAACTACTGGGCATTAGGAAGACGCTTCCATTGCATATCCTCGTGTTTTATCCACCTGGGTGCCCCCCGAGCCGATTCTGTCAAGAGAATTGATGGTATCGGCTCTGTCAGATTACAGTTGAACCCAGGCAGAATGGATGGTGAGGATAATTTTGGCCGATTACTGGAATCGGCCTCCACGTTGCTTGCTCGGTGAAGGTTTCGTAATGTCCCTTCATAGATCCTTTGGGGCCGATCACAAGGATCAGCCTCGTCGCGTTTGTTCATTGATTTGCTCCAACTACATGGTTAGGTCGGTGGATAAAACCAGCCCAATCTCTGACTTTACCATGTTGGAGCGCTTGTTGTCGTCCACCTTGAGTGCATCGTGTAAACGTGGAGCACTAAGCTTCGTCGGAAGGACGAGCACCATGTTTGTGTCAGCCGATGTTTCATCATCGGCTTTCCTTTGCTTGGGGCGCCACTCCTTTCTCTGTGGACGACCCTCTTCATCCAGGGTTCGCTGAACCTTCGCAGCCAGATCAGGCCTTGCCTTCCTCAATGTATGCAAGTATAACCTCTCGGCTTCCTCCAGGCCGCGCAATCGCTGAACCCTGCGTTTCTGGGAACGGCTGAGCCCATCAGGGCACCACCTTGGCCGGTGGTACTTGTCTTCTTCTTCTTGTCCCTCGTTTTCTAAATCCTCGAGATCTTCCCATCGAGGGGACTCAGCGCGTTTGCTTTGTGGCGGGAGAGGCCCTAAGCGCTCGAACACGGACACGTTGGCTGCCTCCTTCTTCTTCCGGTTGCATTCTGGGCAATTGCCGATTGTGGGCAATCGGCTCATTCCTGAATCCCAGCAGTGTCTGAAGAAGGGGCAGTCCCAGTGCTTGTCCTTGTCGTCTCGCTCCCTTGCCTCCCCCTTGGCATGGCGCTCGTGCTCCTCCTCATCGTGATCGTGCCGACGATGTCTTCTAGTTTCTCCCGCCATACGATCTCTTTCGCCATCGTTGTTGGATCGCCGGCGTTGACCATACTGGCTCACATACTTGTTGAGGAGGTGATCAGAGAGGGGTCGCTGATATCTTATGTTCTTCACTTCTCCCTCTGTGACGTAGCGCTTGCCATCTTGGCGGAGCCGATCGCTTGGAGCGGCTTCCTCTGTGTCCTTGCTATGAGAGCAGCTGCCCTCGTCTCCGTCCTTACCAGAGTAGTGCCCAAGCTCTACCATGTTGATATTGCACGAGAAACCTGGCTGGCACCCTCCATGGTAAGCATACTCCACCATGTTAACGGCGGGGAAGGGGTGTGTGTCGACCTTCATGGCGTACTGGTTAAAAATTAACCGTCCATTTTCTATCGCCATTTGGATCTGCTGTCGCCACACCCTACAGTCGTTGGTGGAGAACGTGTTATGCCATTTGCAGTATGGCTTTCCGTTCAGCTCTTGCGCCGTGGGGATCTTGTGGCCTTCGGGTACCTTTATATGCTTCTCCGTGAGTAAGAGATCAAAAATCTGCTCCGTTTTGGTCACGTCGAAGTCGAACCCTTTTGGAGGTCCTGGTGGTTTTATCCATTTACAGGACACGGGGCTTGTCGTCCGAGTCCATTCAGCCACTGCTACCTCCTGATCTCCCATAGCACCTTCGTCTTCGTCTGCCTCAACCAGGGCCACCGCACGCTTGAATTTGTCCTGGTAAACGTCTGGGTGGCGCTGTTCGTATGCTGACAGCTTCTGCACCATGTGCGCCAACGAAGGGTAGTCTGCTTGGGAGGCCACGTCCTTGATCGATGATGAGAGACCCACCACCGCCAACTCGACTGCTTCCTTTTCGCTTACGTGAACCGAAAAGCATCGGTTCCTAATGGTCCTGAAGCGCCTGGATGTATTCGACACTCGTCTCCCCGCGCTTCGTCGCACTTGCGCTAGATCGGCAATACCAACATCGGAAGCCTCCGAGTGATACTGCTCATGGAACTCGCTCTTCCAACTGCTTCCAAGTCCGGATGGAGTTCGGTGGCAGCGATGTGTACCACCCGAAAGCCGATCCCGTGAGGGACTCGTGCGAAAAACCTCACACGCAACTCGTCTGATGCTGAGATCGTGCCCAGCTGTGCCAAATATCGGCTCACATGCTCAATGGAGCTGGAACCATCTGATCCACTAAACTTTGTGAAGTCCGGGAGCCGATATTTGGATGGTAGCGGGATCAGTTCATAGTCGTTGGGGTACGGCTTGGTGTAGCCGAACGTCTTCCTTTTCGGCATCATGCCGAACTGATCTTTCAGGATTGCACAAACCTGATCCGCTGTGATGGCTGAAGGTGTCGAACCCTGAAGATTCGCCGGGGTGGCATACTTAACCAACCATGCTTGCTTTTCCGGTTCTAAGCCAACTGCAGGAGCTGGGCTTTGGAGGTTTGTCGGAGTGGCGTACTTAGCTAGCCACGTTTGCTTCTCAGGATCGGCTCCCGACGTTCCTCCCGCCGTCCCAGAGGCCCCTGTCGTTGCAGCCTGGTTCGAGAGTGCCCAAGCGTTGCAGTCTGGCACGTATGCGCACGCGTATCCGTGCGGGATCTCCTTGGGTGCCTCAGGTAGGAATTGGTAGTCACTAGGATCACCACCAATCTTGTAGACGACGTATGCCGATGAGTTCGGCAGTTCAGGTGCTGCCCATGCGAACGGCCGGGGCTGGAGCGGCATCTCTCCCTTGAAAGTCCCCGGAGCGGGTCCCGACGGAGAATACCGGTGGCTCATGACTTCTGGACCACGCGCGGAGCGACACGCTCCAAAGTGTTCACCAGGCTCTCAGAGTGGCGGTGCAGCGAATGAGCCACCATGTAGTTGATTTCCTGCCGCAGCGACCTGGTGCGTTCTTCTGACGGGGCGGACAAGTCCACTCCATCGAGCGCGCCTTCAGGTGTGAAACCCTTCCACCTGACGCCATGGGAGCGGGTTCGGTGGAAAGAGCCGATGAGTTCGGCTTCGAGGGTTGCCTTGATCTCGTCATGTTTCTTCTTGAGCTCATCGAGCGGATCCTCGTACTTGACCGGAGTGCCTTCCGCCATCTCGGATGTAGATGGCGATGTTGTGGATGTCGAAAGGTGTCCCACCGGCGTGCCGGAATGTGTTGTCGTCGAAACCCCCGGCGGGCAGAGACGGGCAACACGAGAGAGCCGGGAACAACTAGGGCTGCGGCCGGCCCCGGTCCCTCGGAGCGACGGCCCGCAAAGCCTCCTGGTCGCACGTCCGATGCTATCGCAAGGGCGTGCCACCCGACCTATACCCGGTCGGGAAGGTGTGGATGATGCCTCGCTTGGTTTCCTGCAGGGCACACACGTAAACGTTAAATACGAGCCTCGATCGGCTCTCGAGTTATCTCGCGAATCGGCTCAAAGAGCCGATTCACCCATGATTCGGACAGCGTGTCCGAATATATGGTGGTCCCGCTTGATCAAGATAAAGCTGATTAGATCTACGACGATTTGGGGTTTTCACCGCATAATCGGATCATCCTACTCACGATTGGGCCTCGCGCTCGCGCACGGTGACCGTAAGCCGATCCTAGACAGGGCCTAAAAACCAACACGAGGTTGATCCTCGGAACATCCTTTCTAGGGCTAGCGAACGTCACCCTACACGCCGCTGGATCCTCCAACCCTTTGTAAGGCCTAACTATTGCGAGATATTAAACTAATCCTTGAAGAATCAAGGAGTAACCGTAACGGATCAGATCTACTAAACCATGATCAAGCGGGTGCCGCCCCTACACCTAAGATAGGTGTAAGGGCGGCTAGACATGCAAGGGTCGCACTACGATAGCATATTATACGAGGAACAATGCTAACCCTAACATGTCTAAGATAACTACGTTGCTCGCCATCAAAAAGGCTTCAGTACGAGCAACGCTTGAACAACGGGGATAGGCATTACGCTGCCTAGATCGCAAGATGCGATCTAGGCAGCATGGTGCTTACCGGTAGAAACCCTCGAGACGAAGGAGTTGGCGATGCGCCGAGATTTGTTTGGGGTGAACGTTGGTTGTTGTTTATTCCATAAACCCTAGGTACATATTTATAGTCCAAGGGACTTTCTAATGTGGGCGTGCACTAAACCGTGCACGGGTAAAACTATAACTTCTAATCTAAGATGCGATCTACTATGTTACAGATACACGGGCAGTTTAGCCCAACTTGGTATAAAAGGCCGATTCACGTATTCCTTCTATGTATATATCTTCAAGCCCATCTTGATCGTGGCCCACCTCTGATCTGGTCAAAATTCCGGTGATAACAGGCCTATAGTTGTTACCAGAATTATTCCTATAAGCATTGTTGTTAAAATTATTATTTTTAATGAAGTTCACATCAACATGCTCTTCTTGAGCAACCAATGAAGCTAAAGGAACATTATTAGGATCAACATTACATCTACCATTCACAAGAATAGACATAATAGCATCAATCTTATCACTCAGGGAGGAGGTTTCTTCAACAGAATTTACCTTCTTACCTTGTGAAGCCCTTTCAGTGTGCCATTCAGAGTAATTGATCATCATATTATCAAGAAGCTTTGTTGCCGCGCCTAAGATGATGGACATAAAAGTACCTCCAGCTGCTGAATCCAATAGGTTCCGCGAAGAAAAATTCAGTCCTGCATAAAAGTTTTGGATGATCATCCAAGTAGTTAGTCCATGGGTATACCAAAGATTTCATTCTTTCCCATGCTTGAGCAACATGTTCATTATCCAATTGCTTAAAATTCATTATGCTACTTCTCAAAGATATAATTTTAGCAGGAGGATAATATCTACCAATAAAAGCATCCTTACATTTAGTCCATGAATCAATACTATTTTTAGGCAAAGATAGCAACCAATCTTTAGCTCTTCCTCTTAAGGAGAAAGGAAACAATTTTAATTTTATAATGTCACCATCTACATCCTTATACTTTTGCATCTCACAAAGTTCAACAAAATTATTAAGATGGGCAGCAGCATCATCAGAACTAACACCAGAAATTGCTCTCTCATAACAAGATTTAGTAAAGCAGGTTTAATTTCAAAAAATTCTGCTGTAGTAGCAGGTGGAGCAATAGGTGTGCATAGGAAATCATTTTTGCTAGTGAAGTCACACAACATAGTATTCTCAGGAGTACCCATTTTAGCAGTAGTAAATAAAGCAAACTAAATAAAGTAAATGCAAGTAACTATTTTTTTGTGTTTTTAATATAGAGAACGCAAACAAGACAGTAAATAAAGTAAAACTAGTAACTATTTTTTTGTATTTTTGATATAAAGAACAAACAAAGCAGTAAATAAAATAAAGTAAAGCAAGACAAAAACAAAGTAAAGAGATTGTATGTGGGAGACTCCCCTTGCAGCGTGTCTTGATCTCCCCGGCAACGGCGCCAGAAATTTAGCTGTTGCCGTGGGAGTTAGCAATCTCTGTGGTGTAACTTTTTCTTCAGTTCCCCGGCAACGGCGCCAGAAATTTAGCTTGATGACGCGTATAGCACATGCCCGTTGGGAACCCCAAGTGGAAGGTGTGATACGTACAGCAGCAAGTTTCCCTCAGTAAGAAACCAAGGTTATCGAACCAGTAGGAGTCAAGGATCACGTGAAGGTTGTTGGTGACGGAGTGTAGTGCGGCGCAACACCAGGGATTCCGGCACCAACGTGGAACCTGCACAACACAATCAAAGTACTTTGCCCCAACGTAACAGTTGAGGTTGTCAATCTCACCGGCTTGCTGTAAACAAAGGATTAAATGTATAGTGTGGAAGATGATGTTTGTTTGCGAAGAACAGTAAAGAACAAGTATTGCAGTAGATTGTATTTCAGATGTAAAACGATGGACCGGGTCCACAGTTCACTAATGGTGTCTCTCCAATAAGATAAATAGCATGTTGGGTGAAAAAATTACAGTTGGGCAATTGACAAATAGAGAGGGCATAACAATGCACATACATATCATGATGACTACTATGAGATTTAATCAGTGCATTACGACAAAGTACATAGACCGCTATCCAGCATTGCATCTATGCCTAAAAAGTCCACCTTCAGGTTAGCATCCGCACCCCTTCCAGTATTAAGTTGCAAACAATAGATAATTGCATTAAGTATGGTGCGTAATGTAATCAACACACATATCCTTAGACAAAGCATTGATGTTTTATCCCTAGTGGCAACAACACATCCACAACCTTAGAACTTTCTGTCACTGTCCCAGATTCAATGGAGGCATTAACCCACTATCGAGCATAAATACTCCCTCTTGGAGTTACAAGTATCAACTTGGCCAGAGCCTCTACTAGCAACGGAGAGCATGCAAGAACATAAACAACACATATATTATAGATTGATAATCAACTTGACATAGTATTCCATATTCATCGGATCCCAACAAACACAACATGTAGCATTACAAATAGATGATCTTGATCAGGATAGGCAGCTCACAAGATCTAACATGATAGCACAAGAGGAGAAGACAACCATCTAGCTACTGCTATGGACCCATAGTCCAGGGGTGAACTACTCACACATCAATCCGGAGGCGATCATGGTGATGAAGAGTCCTCCGGGAGATGATTCCCCTCTCCGGCAGGGTGCCGGAGGCGATCTCCTGAATCCCCCGAGATGGGATTGGCGGCAGCTGCGTCTCTGGAAGTATTTCCGTATCGTGGCTCTCGGTACAGGGGTTTTCGCGACGAAGGCTATAAGTAGGCAGAAGGGCAGGGTTGGAGGCGGTGCAGGGGCCCCACACCATAGGCCGGCGCGGGCCCCATGCAGGCCGCGCCGCCCTATGGTTACGGGCCCTCGTGGCCCCACTTCGTATGCTCTTCGGTCTTCTAGAAGCTCCGTGGAAAAATAAGACCCTGGGCGTTGATTTCGTCCAATTCCGAGAATATTTCCTTTGTAGGATTTCTGAAACCAAAAACAGCAGAAAACAACAACTGGCTCTTCGGCATCTCGTCAATAGGTTAATTAGTGCCGGAAAATGCATAATAATGACATAAAGTGTGTATAAAACATGTGAGTATCATCATAAAAGTAGCATGGAACATAAGAAATTATAGATACGTTTGAGACGTATCAGGGAGCATTTCGCATGACTTCATCAAGCAAGCACAATCAAGAAAGGCGTTCCATCTTGTTGCGGTCAAGACCGTCATCATCAAGCTCAAGTGGAATGCGCAAGGTTAAGGTTTGCTCTTGATAGGGTTTCTTTCTCACCGGTCTCATGGTGTAGTTGGAGACCGGTTTATAGTTTAGTTGTCGTCTATCAAGAGGGCTCTCATGTGAGTAACTCGGTCGTATCCTTCGGAGAGCTCAAACCTTTGCATCCTTGCATCATCTTTCTTGGTTGTTATTTGGATCTTATCCATATGGTGTTTTAGAGATTGTGCTTATTCTCATGACAAGCTCTAGTTCATCGAAAACGGATTCCACATGAATAACTTGTTGCGTTTTCGATATTGGAGTTTTTCTCGGTTTCTCATATTGAGAGGTTTCACTCTAAAATACATAGAAAAACCTACCCCACTTGTTCTTAAGCTTTTCACTCTTTGTGGGGTAGCTCTTGTCATCTTCTTTACAACAAAATTGGTTTCACCTAAATTCGAGTTTCCTAACTCAAGTTGTTGCATTTTCCATATTGGAGGTTTTACCGGTTTGCCTTTTATAAATAGGTAAAACCTTTATTCATTTGTTTCTATACTACTTTGCTGGACTATGATGTTTCTATGAATATTGTTGTATAGCTCGTTGTTGTGATTTCAACGAGCCCAAGATCATCGAAATTGTAGTCCGGATGCAAAAAATCTTAAGGTTTTCGTATCGGGTGTTTGGGTAAAAACAGGGGGGCGACACTGCTGGTGGCACAAGGCCGGCATTGCCGCCCTGTTGTGATTTTGGCCCCAATGGGCAGAAATCTAAGACCCCTATTTAAATCCTTCTTCCTCCTCTTTCTCCCCACTTCTTCTTCCTCCTTTTGCTCTCCACCATTGTTGACCTTGAGAGCTTGCCACATCCCTCTACTCCTCCAATGATTCTTGAATCCATTTGAGGGAAAAGGAAGAGAAGATCTAGATCTACATTTCTACCAATCAAATCCATCTTTTTGTGAGTGGAACTCTCTAGATCTTGATCTTGGTGTTCTTTGTGAATTCCTTTGTTCTTCCTCTCTTATTCCCCCAATAGCTTTTGTAGCTTTGTTGGAATTTGAGAGAGAACGACTTGAGCATCTTTGTGGTGTTCTTGCCATTGCATTTGGTGCATCGGTTTGAGTTCTCCACGGTGATTCATGGTGGTGAAAGCAAGAAGGTTGTTACTCTTGGGTTCTTGGAACCCTAGACGGATTCTAGGCCTTTGTGGCAATTTGTTGGGAGCCTCCAATTAAGTTGCGGATGTGTGCCCCAACCTTTGTGTAAGGCTCGGTTTCCGCCTCGAAGGAAATCCCTTAGTGGAACCGTGACCTAGGCCTTTGTGGCGAGGGTCACCGGAGAATAAGGTGAGGCGCCTTCGTGGCGTTCGGTGTGTGATGTGAGTATCGCATCTTGGGGTGAGGCCTTTGTGGCTTTGGTGTGCATCGGGCAACCACACCTCAAGGTGAGCCTCTTGTGGCGTTCGGGAGCACTAAGCCACCGCACCTCTCCAACGGAGATTAGCACTCGCAAGAGTGTGAACTTCGGGATAAATCTTCGTCTCCCGCGTGCCTCGGTTATCTCTATACCCGAGCTCTTTACTTATGCACTTTACCTTGTGATAGCCATCTTGTTTGAAGTTATATATCTTGCTATCACATAGTTGCTTGTATTGCTTAGCATAAGTTGTTGGTGCACATAGGTGAACCATAGTATATAGGCTTTGGGCTTGACAAAGTAAACGCTAGTTTTATTTCGCATTTGTTAAGACCATCTCGTAAAAGTTTTAAATCGCCTATTCACCCCCTCTAGGCGACATCCGTGTCCTTTCAGGGTTGTTTCATCCCCAGGAGCTTTCACCTTCTGGGCATCGGTGAGCAACCCCAGCTTCTTTAGTTTCCAATGCTCTGTGGAGGTGAACTTGGATCTATCCCATCCGAACACCTTCTTATTTTCCGCTTGAATGGCAGCGACACCGGCGGAGGTGTTCTTGACGCGCTTGGTCCTAGTCATCGCAGTGGCGGCGCAAATCTAGGGTGTGAGGTTGAAGCAAGGAGTGGAGAGTGCAGGCAATGGCGGAGAGATGATTTGTGCGGCGGAGTGAGAAGGGGGTGTGTTATAAAAGCGACAAGCAAATAACGAAGAACGATAAAGGTAAACGCAGCGGAGACACAAGATTTAACGTGGAAAACCCCTTCCAACACAGAAGGGGGAAAAACCACGGGCGTCAGCCAACAAACCTTCACTATATCGGGGAGTGTTAACAAACGCTGTGGGTTATCTTATAATCTGATAAACCCTAGCTGGCGGCTTACAAGATGTATATATAGTCGGCGGCTTACAAGATGTATATCCGCTACGCTTCGGCCCAAGCCTACCAGCGTCAGTCTTCGCTCCGCTCGTCAGAAGTTAGCCTCCCTTTAGTATATGAATTTGGATCACAATATAACAGAGTGAATGAGGTCCAGGGTTAACCTTTTAACCCGGAAGATGAAGTGGATGGGCCGTTCGATGGACAGAGGACAATCTTAACCTTACGCGTGGCATAGAAGTAAAAATATTTTTACAGCTCATTTTGGAAGTGCCGGAGTTACTGCGCGTGTGCTGGACGGAACGTGTGAACCTCACTTAGTGCAACATAGGGGGAATGGCAGTTATTTTGGACCCACAAAATAGTGGTCCACCAACAGTTGCAGCTTACCGAGTCGACAACACATTGCTTTCGTCAGCATCAGTGTCAAGGACAAGAAAATATTCGTGTTGATAAGACAATACAGGATGGGAACTATAAAATTTGGAGCCTATGTCCAGCTGCAAGTACCCGATCATAGGCTCGGGGGCTACTCTTGTCAGCAGTGTTGTTCATACTCCAGATAAGATGTAAATGATGGAAAAGTATGGAGTTGATTAAAAGCAAAGTTGAACCTACACCCAAGTGCAAACACTCGGCTGTAGCCTCGGGGGCTACTTCCATCGGGAGCGCTGGTCGTGCACCCGATGAAAATTATCAATAAATAAAGAGCAAGTCAATATAGAATTAATTCGAAGAATTTCGGCCATGGGTAGACATCTTCGAGTTTTTATAAACTCGTCATGTACTCCCATCGGGAGAGTCAAGATATTATTCAATAAAAAATATCAACTAGAAGAAATCAAGTATTCCATCAGCCAAACAAAGGCACTCAACAATATATTCTCAGAGCGTGTCTGCCGCGATAAAAGCTCTGAATGTCGTGATTTACAAAAGGGTCACAAAGGTAAGACCCGTGCGTGGCATCGCACACGAATGTGCTCTCCCACTTTATCCACATCAACAGATGTGAAGAAAATCCCAGCGGACACGTTGGGTACCCGATAACTTAGCTGGCTTCAGTTTTCGATAAGTCCTAAAGCGGCACGTCCTGAATTACGGTAGTATTGCAGATTCGAGGCCAGAAACTCGAATTTGAAGTAGGTTTACACGGATTCGCCACAAGAGCAATTAACTGGTACCTAATCCGCCCTAGCTAGCTCTGTCTCTATTTGCCGTGCCACCGTTTCCTCATGTCACACACATCATCGGTGCACCGACTCGCGTAGAACGAACACATCAGGCCACATGTTGTGGTGGATCTACCATGTCCACACATAATATTTCATTGGTGCAAAAATGTTTCTTGCTACCACGAGCCAAACTATTGCGTGACAAGGGCTTGTGTTGTCGTTGTGTTGCTTGTCGCTGCATCCAACAAGAAGAAGACAAAGAGGAGAATGTTGGCTCACGCAAGGATTTAGTGAAGTCGGATTTGAAATTTTCAAGGAGATATATGTGAAGGAATGATGAGTTCTATTTTTGGATAAGGTATATGTAAGTTTCGCTAGTCTGGGATCAAGACCTAAAAGAGGGCATGTGTTGCCCCCCCCCCCCCAAAAGAGGATTATGTGTTGCAGAAAGGCTTTTGTGCAAAAATGTTGTTGTGCTCTACAGCACACACCATCATTACACTAAACGGTATTCTACATCGCATTGCATTATGTTCACCGTGTCCACCCATTATCGAGCATGCACCAACTCACGTATCACAACCGTCCAACAATTGTGAGACATGTTATGGTGGCTCTACCGCGATCAGACAGAAGATTTCTATCTCGTAACAACATTCCTTAGTACCACATATGAAACTCTTGTGTGGCAATAACTTGTGTTGTTGTTGCGTTCCAATGGTTGATGGCGTGTAACTCACACGTTCGTTGGGAACCCCAAGAGGAAGGTATGATGCGCACAGCAGCAAGTTTTCCCTCAGAAAGAAACCAAGGTTTATCGAACCAGGAGGAGCCAAGAAGCACGTTGAAGGTTGATGGCAGCGAGGATGTAGTGCGGCGCAACACCGGGGATTCCGGCGCCAACGTGGAACCTGCACAACACAACCAAAGTACTTTGCCCCAACGAAACAGTGAGGTTGTCAATCTCACCGGCTTGCTGTAACAAAGGATTAACCGTATTGTGTGGAAGATGATTGTTTGCGAGAGAAAACAGTAAAGAACAAGTATTGCAGCAGATTTGTATTTCAGTATAAAAGAATGGACCGGGGTCCACAGTTCACTAGAGGTGTCTCTCCCGTAAGATAAAAGCATGTTGGGTGAACAAATTACAGTCGGGCAATTGACAAATAGAGAGGGCATAACAATGCACATACATGTCATGATAAGTACAGTGAGATTTAATTGGGCATTACGACAAAGTACATAGACCGCCATCCAACTGCATCTATGCCTAAAAAGTCCACCTTCGGGTTATCATCCGAACCCCTCCGGTATTAAGTTGCAAAGAAACGAGACAATTGCATTAAGTATGGTGCGTAATGTAATCAACAACTACATCCTCGGACATAGCATCAATGTTTTATCCCTAGTGGCAACGAGCACAACACAACCTTAGGGGTTTCTGTCACTCCCCCAGGTGTCAATGCAGGCATGAACCCACTATCGAGCATAAATACTCCCTCTTGGAGTTACTAGCATCAACTTGGCCAAAGCCTCTACTAATAACGGAGAGCATGCAAGACCATAAACAACACATAGCTAATAACTTGATAATTAACATAACATGATATTCTCTATCCATCGGATCCCGACAAACACAACATATAGCATTACAGATAGATGATCTTGATCATGTTAGGCAGCTCACAAGATCCAACAATGAAGCACAATGAGGAGAAGACAACCATCTAGCTACTGCTATGGACCCATAGTCCAGGGGTGAACTACTCACTCATCACTCCGGAGGCGACCATGGCGGTGTAGAGTCCTCCGGGAGATGAATCCCCTCTCCGGCAGGGTGCCGGAGGAGATCTCCAGAATCCCCCGAGATGGGATTGGCGGCGGCGGCGTCTCTGGAAGGTTTTCCGTATCGTGGTTTTTCGCATCAGGGGTTTCGCGACGAAGACTTTAAGTAGGCGGAAGGGCAACGTGGGGGGCCACACGGGGGGCCCCACACCACAGGTCGGCGCGGCCAAGGCCTGGGCCGCGCCGCCCTATGGTGGTGGCCCCTCGTGGCCCCACTTCGACTCCTCTTCGGTCTTCTGGAAGGTTCGTGGCAAAATAGGACCCTGGGTCTTGATTTCGTCCAATTCCGAGAATATTTCGTTACTAGCATTTACGAAACCAAAAACAGCAGAAAACAACGAATCGGCACTTCGACATCTTGTTAATAGGTTAGTTCCGGAAAATGCACGAATATGACATAAAGTGTGCATAAAACATGTAGGTATCATCAATAATATGGCATGGAACATAAGAAATTATCGATACGTCGGAGACGTATCAGCATCCCCAAGCTTAGTTCTGCTCGTCCCGAGCAGGTAAAACGATAACAAAGATAATTTCTGAAGTGACATGCCATCATAACCTTGATCATACTATTTGTAAGCATATGTAATGAATGCAGCGATCAAAACAATGGTAATGACATGAGTGAACAAGTGAATCATAAAGCAAAGACTTTTCATGAATAGTACTTCAAGACAAGCATCAATAAGTCTTGCATAAGAGTTAACTCATAAAGCAATAAATCAAAGTAAAAGGTATTGAAGCAACACAAAGGAAGATTAAGTTTCAGCGGTTGCTTTCAACTTGTAACATGTATATCTCATAGATAATTCTCAACATAGAGTAATATAACAAGTACAATATGAAAGTATGTAGGAATCAATGCACAGTTCACACAAGTGTTTGCTTCTTGAGGTGGAGAGACATAGGTGAACTGATCAACATAAAAGTAAAGAGAATGGTCCTTCAAAGAGGAAAGCATCGATTGCTATATTTGTGCTAGAGCTTTTATTTTGAAAACATGAAACAATTTTGTCAACGGTAGTAATAAAGCATATGAGTTATGAAAATTATATCTTACAAGTTGCAAGCCTCATGCATAGTATACTAATAGTGCCCGCACCTTGTCCTAATTAGCTTGGACTACCGGATCTTTGCAATGCACATGTTTTAACCAAGTGTCACAATGGGGTACCTCCATGCCGCCTGTACAAAGGTCTAAGGAGAAAGCTCGCATTTTGGATTTCTCACTTTTGATTATTCTCAACTTAGACATCCATACCGGGACAACATGGACAACAGATAATGGACTCCTCTTTAATGCATAAGCATGTGACAACAATTATTATTCTCATATGAGATTGAGGATATATGTCCAAAACTGAAACTTCCACCATGAATCATGGCTTTAGTTAGCGGCCAATGTTCTTCTCTAACAATATGCATGCTCCAACCATTAAGGTGGTAGATCTCTCTTACTTCAGACAAGACGGACATGCATAGCAACTCACATGATATTCAACAAAGAATAGTTGATGGCGTCCCCAGAAACATGGTTATCGCACAACAAGCAACTTAATAAGAGATAAAGTGCATAAGTACCTATTCAATACCACAATAGTTTTAAAGCTATTTGTCCCATGAGCTATATATTGCAAAGGTGAATGATGGAATTTTAAAGGTAGCACTCAAGCAATTTACTTTGGAATGGCGGGTAAATACCATGTAGTAGGTAGGTATGGTGGACACAAATGGCATAGTGGTTGGCTCAAGTATTTTGGATGCATGAGAAGTATTCCCTCTCGATACAAGGTTTAGGCTAGCAAGGTTATTTGAAACAAACACAAGGATGAACGGTACAGCAAAACTCACATAAAAGACATATTGTAAACATTATAAGACTCTACACCGTCTTCCTTGTTGTTCAAAACTCAATACTAGATATTATCTAGACTCTAGAGAAACCAAATATGCAAACCAAATTAGCAAGCTCTAAGTGTTTCTTCATTAATGGGTGCAAAGTATATGATGCAAGAGCTTAAACATGAGCACAACAATTGCCAAGTATCAAATTATCCAAGACATTTTAGAGTTACTACATGTAGTATTTTCCAATTCCAACCATATAACATTTTAACGAAGAAGAAACTTCGCCATGAATACTATGAGTAGAGCCTAAGGACATACTTGTCCATATGCTACAGTGGAGCGTGTCTCTCTCCCACAAAGTGAATGCTAGGATCCATTTTATTCAAACAAAACAAAAACAAAAACAAACCGACGCTCCAAGCAAAGTGCATAAGATGTGACGGAATAAAAATATAGTTTCGGGGAGGAACCTGATAATGTTGTCGATGAAGAAGGGGATGCCTTGGGCATCCCCAAGCTTAGACGCTTGAGTCTTCTTATAATATGAAGGGGTGAACCACCGGGGCATCCCCAAGCTTAGAGCTTTCACTCTCCTTGATCATATTGCATCATACTCCTCTCTTGATCCTTGAAAACTTCCTCCACACCAAACTCGAAACAACTCATTAGAGGGTTAGTGCATAATAAAAATTCACATGTTCAGAGGTGACATAATCATTCTTAACACTTCTGGACATTGCATAAAGCTACTGGACATTAATGGATCAAATAAATTCATCCAACATAGCAAAAGAGGCAATGCGAAATAAAAGGCAGAATCTGTCAAAACAGAACAGTCCGTAAAGATGGATTTTATTAGGCCACCGGACTTGCTCAAATGAAAATGCCCAAATTGAATGAAAGTTGCGTACATATCCGAGGATCATGCACGTAAATTGTCTTAATTTTCTGAGCTACCTACAGGGAGATAGACCCAGATTCGTGACAGCAAAGAAATCTGGAACTGCGCAGTAATCCAAATCTAGTACTTACTTTACTATCAAAGACTTTACTTGACACAACAAAACTCAAAACTAAGATAAGGAGAGGTTTCTACAGTAGTAAACAACTTCCAAGACTCAAATATAAAACAAAAATACTGTAGTAAAAACATGGGTTGTCTCCCATAAGCGATTTTCTTTAACGCCTTTCAGCTAGACGCAGAAAGTGTATATCAAGTAACATCAAGAGATGAAGCATCAACATCATAATTTGTTCTAATAATAGAATCATAAGGTAACTTCATTCTCTTTCTAGGGAAGTGTTCCATACCTTTCTTGAGAGGAAATTGATATTTAATATTACCTTCCTTCATATCAATAGTAGCACCAACGGTTCGAAGAAAAGGTCTTCCCAATATAATGGGGCAAGATGCATTGCATTCAATATCCAAGACAAAAAAATCAACGGGGACAAGGTTATTGTTAACCATAATATGAACATTATCAACTCTCCCCAAATGTTTCTTTTTAGCATTATCAGCGAGATTAACATCCGGATAACGGTTTTTCAATGGTGGCAAGTCAAGCATATCATAGACTTTCTTAGGCATAACGAAATACTTGCACCAAGATCACATAAAGCATTACAATCAAAATCTTTGACTCTCATTTTAATGATGGGCTCCCAACCATCCTCTAGCTTTCTAGGAATAGAAGTTTCAAGTTTTAGTTTCTCTTCTCTAGCTTTAATGAGAGCATTTGTAATATGTTTTGTGAAAGCCAAATTTATAGCACTAGCATTAGGACTTTTAGCAAGTTTTTGTAAGAACTTTATAACTTCAGAGATGTGGCAATCATCAAAATCTAAATCATTACAATCTAAAGCAATGGGATTATCATCCCCAAGGTTGGAAAAAATTTCAGTAGTTTTATCACGAGCGGTTTCAGCGGTTTTAGCGGTTTCGAGTAATTTTGCGCGCTTTGCACTAGGAGTAGAAGCATTGCCAACACCAATTATTTTACCATTGATAGTAGGAGGTGCAGCAACATGTGAATCATTAGCATTGCTAGTGGTGGTAATAGTCCAAACTTTAGCTACATTTTTCTCTTTAGCTAGTTTTTCATTTTCTTCTCTATCCCACCTAGCACGCAGTTCAGCCATTAATCTTATATTCTCATTAATTCTAACTTGGATGGCATTTGTTGTAGTAACAATTTTATTTTCAATATACCTATTAGGCATAACTTTAGATTTCAAAAGATTAACATCAGAGGCAAGACTATCAACTCTAGAAGCGAGAATATCAATTTTATTGAGCTTTTCCTCAACAGATTTGTTAAAGGCAGTTTGTGTACTAATAAATTCTTTAAGCATAGCTTCAAGTCCAGGGGGTGTATTCCTATTATTTTTGTAAGAATTCCCATAAGAATTAGCATAACCGTTACCATTATTATAAGTATATGGCCTATAGTTATTACTAGAATTGTTCCGATAAGCATTGTTGTTGAAATTATTATTTTTAATGAAGTTTACATCAACAAGTTCTTCTTGAGCAACCAATGAAGCTAACGGAACATTATTAGGATCAACATTAGTCCTATCATTCACAAGCATAGACATAATAGCATCAATCTTATCATTCAAGGAAGAGGATTCTTCAACAGAATTTACCTTCTTACCTTGTGGAGCTCTTTCCGTGTGCCATTCGGAGTAATTAATCATCATATTGTCAAGAAGCTTTGTTGCTTCACCAAGAGTGATGGACATAAAGGTACCTCCAGCAGCTGAATCCAATAAATTCCGCGAAGAAAAATTTAATCCTGCATAGAAGGTTTGGATGATCATCCAAGTAGTCAGTCCATGGGTTGGGCAATTTTTAACCAGAGATTTCATTCTTTCCCAAGCTTGAGCAACATGTTCATTATCCAATTGTTTAAAATTCATTATGCTACTCCTCAAAGATATAATTTTAGCAGGGGATAATATCTACCAATAAAAGCATCCTTGCATTTAGTCCAGGAATCAATACTATTCTTAGGCAGAGATAGCAACCAATCTTTAGCTCTTCCTCTTAATGAGAAAGGAAACAATTATAATTTAATAATATCACCATCTACATCTTTATAGTTTTGCATTTCACATAGTTCAACAAAATTATAGAGATGGGCAGCATCATCATCAGAACTAACACCAGAAAATTGCTCTCTCATAACAAGATTCAGTAAAGCAGGTTTAATTTCAAAGAATTCTGCTGTAGTAGCAGGTGGAGCAATAGGTGTGCATAAGAAATCATTATTATTTGTGGTTGTGAAGTCACACAACTTAGTATTTTCAGGGGTGGCCATTTTAGCAGTAGTAAATAAAGCAAACTAGATAAAGTAAATGCAAGTAAACTAATTTTTTTGTGTTTTTGATATAGCAAACAAGATAGTAAATAAAGTAAAGCTAGCAACTAATTTTTTTGTATTTTGATATAATGCAGCAAACAAATTAGTAAATAAAATAAAGCAAGACAAAAACAAAGTAAAGAGATTGAGAAGTGGAGACTCCCCTTGCAGCGTGTCTTGATCTCCCCGGAACGGCGCCGGAAAAGAGCTTGATGGCGTGTAACTCACACGTTCGTTGGGAACCCCAAGAGGAAGGTATGATGCGCACAGCAGCAAGTTTTCCCTCGAAAGAAACCAAGGTTTATCGAACCAGGAGGAGCCAAGAAGCACGTTGAAGGTTGATGGCGGCGGGATGTAGTGCGGCGCAACACCAGGGATTCCGGCGCCAACGTGGAACCCGCACAACACAACCAAAGTACTCGCCCCAACGAAACAGATGAGGTTGTCAATCTCACCGGCTTGCTGTAACAAAGGATTAACCGTATTGTGTGGAAGATGATTGTTTGCAGAGAAAATAGTAAAGAACAAATATTGCAGCAGATTTGTATTTCAGTATAAAAGAATGGACCGGGGTCCACAGTTCACTAGAGGTGTCTCTCCCGTAAGATAAAAGAATGTTGGGTGAACAAATTACAGTCGGGCAATTGACAAATAGAGAGGGCATAACAATGCACATACATGTCATGATAAGTACAGTGAGATTTAATTGGGCATTACGACAAAGTACATAGACCGCCATCCAACAACATCTATGCCTAAAAAGTCCACCTTCAGGTTATCATCCGAACCCCCTCCAGTATTAAGTTGCAAAGCAACAGACAATTGCATTAAGTATGGTGCGTAATGTAATCAACAACTACATCCTCGGACATAGCATCAATGTTTTATCCCTAGTGGCAACAACACAACACAACCTTAGGGGTTTCTGTCACTCCCCAGGTGTCAATGCAGGCATGAACCCACTATCGAGCATAAATACTCCCTCTTGGAGTTACTAGCATCAACTTGGCCAAAGCCTCTACTAATAACGGAGAGCATGCAAGATCATAAACAACACATAGGTAATAACTTGATAATTAACATAACATGGTATTCCCTATCCATCGGATCCCGACAAACACAACATATAGCATTACAGATAGATGATCTTGATCATGTTAGGCAGCTCACAAGATCCAACAATGAAGCACAATGAGGAGAAGACAACCATCTAGCTACTGCTATGGACCCATAGTCCAGGGGTGAACTACTCACTCATCACTCCGGAGGCGACCATGGCGGTGTAGAGTCCTCCGGGAGATGAATCCCCTCTCCGGCAGGGTGCCGGAGGAGATCTCCGTAATCCCCCGAGATGGGATTGGCGGCGGCGGCGTCTCCGGAAGGTTTTCCGTATCGTGGTTTTTCGCATCGGGGGTTTCGCGACGAAGACTTTAAGTAGGCGGAAGGGCAACGTGGGGGGCCACACGGGGCCCCACACCACGGTCGGCGCGGCCAAGGCCTGGGCCGCGCCGCCCTATGGTGGTGGCCCCTCGTGGCCCCACTTCGACTCCTCTTCGGTCTTCTGGAAGGTTCGTGGCAAAATAGGACCCTGGGTCTTGATTTCGTCCAATTCCGAGAATATTTCGTTACTAGCATTTCTGAAACCAAAAACAGCAGAAACAACGAATCGACACTTCGGCATCTTGTTAATAGGTTAGTTCCAGAAAATGCACGAATATAACATAAAGTGTGCATAAAACATGTAGGTATCATCAATAATATGGCATGGAACATAAGAAATTATCGATACGTCGGAGACGTATCAGTAGTCTCAACCAAGAAGAAGAAAATGTAGAAGAATTTATTTCTAGGAGAATGTTCATATGAAAGTAAAAGCATGATTTTCTCTACCATGGTACGAGGCACATATTGTTCTGGACACCTGATACCCGCCACTAGGTGTTTCCGAGCGGTTCACCGGTCTACAATTTTCCCTACCGTTTTGATCTATTATGTTTTTCATATAGAAAATTTTGTGATTTCCTTGGGACCTCTTGAACTACGCTTTTCTTTCTTTACAATTACCTTGTGTTTACTTCGTTTCGCTAACCGTGAGTAAGAAGGCTGGGTCTTTGTGAGATTAGATGTCTCGGACACATACTAGGTCACGACGACTACATAGCAAGATATATGATCGTGTCGAGCTCTGAGAACAATTTTTTTTGTCTAGTTGTCGAAATCGCTCCTTGAGCTTTTGTGATTTGCTTGTGAGTTTGTGTGGCATGAATTGTGTGTTTGCTTAAGGTTGCCTAGAGTCGACTTCAATTTGCTGATTATCATCAACTTTTTGATTCAAATTTAGAGATCTCATATCCACCACTTGCCTTTTCCCAAACCAGCACCAGGTCGACCCCAATTGCAACAGCTGCTGAAACTCGTAACAGAGAAACACGTTCATATGATAGCAGAGTTTCAGAGTGCAGACCCATCCGTCTCTCTCGTTTAGGGTTCACTCCCCCACCCACAAGGCCACAACTGCGGCTCTGCTCGGTCTCCGCAACCCCGCCCCTCCCCTTCCTCCAACTTATCCCCATGGGCAAGTCCGGCGCCCGAAAGAAGAAGCCGTCCCCCGCCGCCGCCCCCGTCCCCACCGCCACCGCCAAATCGCCTCCGGTCGCAGCCGAGCAGAAGGCTCCGCCGTCCGCGCCCCCCGCAGCGAACGGGGCGGCGCCGCACGAGCTCCCGCTGGCCCCGGCCGTGCTCCTGCGCAGCGCGCACGAGCTCAAGGAGGAGGGCAACCGCCTCTTCCAGGCGCGCGACTACCCGGGCGCGCTGCGCCAGTACGAGCTCGCGCTCCGCCTCGCCCCGCGCGGCCACCCGGACCGCGCCGTCTTCCACAGCAACCGCGCCGCCTGCCTCCTCCAGCTCCGCCCCGTCGACCACAGGGCCGTCGCCGACGAGTGCTCCCTCGCGCTCCAGGCCGAGCCGCGCTTCCCGCGGGCGCTCCTCCGCCGCGCCCGCGCGCTCGACGCGCTCGGCCGCTACGACCTCGCGCTCGCCGACACCCTCGCGCTCCTCGCCCTCGACCCCGACCACCGCGACGCCCTCGACCTCGCCCACCGCCTACGCTCCCGCATCTCCACCTCCCCCAACACCTCCACCCACGAGCCCACCAGCCGCCCCTCCCCCGCCGCCCTTGGCGCCTCCGCCGTCGTGGCCGGCCTTGGCCCATCCCTCCCCTCCCGCCCCTTCCCCAAGAAACAGTCGCCTCCCTCACCTCCACCTGCGCAGCAGCAGCAACCAACTCCACCAGCCATGTCTAAATTCAATCCCTCGCCAGCGCCCAAGCTGGTGCCTTTCTCCAACTCCCCGTCATCCTCTGCCAAGGCTTCAGCTGCCGACATTTCCCAGAAGACCGTGCCGGCACTCTCAGTGCCCTCATCCCAACCAGCGACGCGGACGGCGCTCATCGACAGGAAGGTTGTGACCAGATGGAGGCCTCTCAAGCTGGTGTATGGCCATGACATTAGGCTCGGGCAGATGCCAGAAAAATGCACCTTCCAGACGCTCCGGGAAGTTGTCTCTAAGCGGTTCCCGTCATCCAAGGCTGTGCTGATAAAGTATAAAGATGCCGATGGGGATCTAGTTACCATCACTTGCACGGCAGAGCTCCGGTTGGCCGAGGCTTGTGGTGTTGGCGCCGGTGTAGCAGAAGCTGATAATAAGCTCCCTACGTTGAGGCTGCACGTTGTTGAAGTAAGCCCAGAGCAGGAGCCTGCTCTGCCAATAGAGGAGATCAAGCTGGAGGAGGAGGAGGAGGAAGAGTTGTTGGTCGCCGCTGAAGATAGCTCTTCACATATTTCTGCAGAGGTGACCAATGCCGAGGTGGCAAAGCCAGCTCTGGAGAACGGAGTTGCTGAACAGAGCACTCTGGCAGGGAAGAAAGATTGTGGCCATTCCGAGTGCAAGGAAGCTGAGATTGATGATTGGCTGCTTCAGTTTGCAGAGCTGTTCCGGAACCAGGTTGGGATTGATGCTGATGCGCATCTGGACCTTCATGAACTGGGAATGGAGCTGTGTTCCGAAGCACTCGAGGAAACGGTCACCAGCGAGGAGGCCCAATCCCTTTTTGAGATGGCTGCAGCGAAATTCCAGGAGGTCGCCGCCCTGGCATTATTTAACTGGGGAAATGTGCATATGTGCGCAGCAAGGAAGCGCATCCCTCTTGATGAATCTTCTCCAAAGGAAATCATGTCTGCTCAGCTCCGCACAGCTTACGATTGGGTGCGCGAGAGGTATGCTCTTGCAGGGCACAAGTACGAGGAGTCCCTGAAAATCAAGCAAGACTTCTATGAAGGCCTTCTTGCTCTAGGCCAGCAACACTTTGAGACTGCAAAGCTTCATTGGTCGTTTGCATTGGCAGACAAGGTTGACCTGTCTATCTGGGATTCTTCAGAGACATTCAAGCTTTTTGATAGTGCTGAGGAGAAAATGAGGGCTGCAACAGACATGTGGGAGAAAGTGGAAGAACAGAGAATGTTAGACTTAAAAACACCTGGCGCGAGTGACAAGGATGAGGTATTGAAGAAAAGAAGAAAACAACACAGTGCAGATGGTCAAGGGGAGTTGACACCAGATGAGGCAGCTGAGCAGGCAGCGGTAATGAGGCAACAGATCCACCTATTCTGGGGCAATATGCTTTTTGAGCGCTCTCAAGTGGAATTCAAACTTAGTGTTGGTGATTGGAAGAAGAATCTCGATGCTTCTGTCGAAAGGTTTAAGCTGGCTGGAGCTTCAGAATCAGATATCTCCACAGTGCTCAAGAATCATTTTTCAAACGCAGTCTCTGAGTCCGGAGAGAAGAATGTCGCACCTTCAGGCACAGAAAGCTCCCAAACAAGCGAAAACATCGATGATGAGTCTGTTGTTGAAAGCTAAGTTCTCATTGTTTTAAGCTAAGGTGAAAGCGATGCGTCACGTATTCTATTGTTTGGTAGGACTTATTTGTTCTTGATAACATCTTCATGGTGTTGTATCATGATCACCAGTTTAGAGATGATTATCATACTGAGTTTTTTATATGCAGAACTAGTGTGGACTTCACATGAACATCTTGATAATTGATTCGTCTTATCTTAATATTTCTTGATGAATTTCTTGAGCCAGTTATTGGATATATAATGGGAGATTTTTGAACATCACATGAGCCACTGTCAGAATGTTCGTAAATGATGTTCTCTAAAACTGATAGTGCTTATTCCAGTCACCGCAATGGTATTTCAGAGTATATAATGGGAGATATTGAACATCACATGACCCACTGTCAGAATGTTTGTAAATGTTCTCTAATCATTTTTTTTTATATTGATAGTGCATATTCCAGTCACTGCAATGGTATTTCAGAGTATATAATTGGAGATTTTGAACATCACATGAGCCACTGTCAGAATGTTTGTAAATGTTCTCTAATCATTTTTTTAAATTCATAGTGCATGTTCCAGTCACTGCAATGATATTTCAGGGTATATATAGTTACTGAACCTTATACATATATTTGTGAAGCATTGATATAGATTGCAACGCTCCCTAATATCTTATGTTTCTTAGTAGCAAGTGTGCCTTCGAATTCGATTGGATTTGGCTCCAGAGAAACAGGAAAACATATTACTTTCAGTTTGGTTCAAAATTCGTGTCAAAGCTATAACATAGTATCTCCGTTGACTAACTGCATGTCCTACAACTCCGGCTTTTCTCTAGACTCTAGTACATATAATACACAGGGGATCGGCACATCTGTGCATTTGAGAAAGAAAGCCACAGAATGACAAACGTAGTACTCCGTCCTGACCTAATTACTTGTCGCAGGTTCAATGAACCTAGACACATTTTAGCCTACATTTTGCCTAAATCTGTGGCAAGTATTTAGGGCTGGGGGGAACATGCGAGCAGTAGGCTCCGCACACGACCTACAAATGAAATGAAAGAAATGGATAAGGGAAAATTCAACCAAAAAGGTAACTGGACAAATGCTGGATCCTTTGGGATAGCAAAGCCAGTAAACACCTACCAGCAAGTGATGACTGTAATCGCAAACATTGAGTGGCTAGATTATATTACTTGTTTTGTTCTATTTAATCCCTATCCAGCAATCATTTAATTCATCCATGCTGATGGAGATTACAGGCTACAGGATATAATGCCATTTGCAATAACAGCAAGGTGTGCTGCGATGCCGTGACAGCTCTGATGAGTTGGATACAGGACTCTGATAGTTGGTATGTTTCTCCACAGTGCAGCCCACTTGTGTCTGTATTTGTTTGAACTTAATTGCATATATTTGCATATCATTGGCTAATGCTTTCCAAGTTTTCATCAGACTTTTTCTTGTGATGCTTCCTTATTTTGTTAGTATTACTGACATTGTCTATTTGGTGGTCACTATCAAAGGGTGTAGTCATGGTCCTCTTATATAAAATAATATCTGGTATAATTTTTATTTACAAAGTCCATTATACTCCCTAAAATGTTTAAGGATTCCACTATACATACCTTAGCTTTGAAATTGGTCACTTTATAGCCCTTCATTGTCGAAACTGGTGCATATCAGCCCCTTCCCCTAAACCACCCTGGTTTCGGTTAATGTTTTATCCGCGTGTTCACGTTTTTATTGATATGGCATCTGGTACACTCTAAAATGTACCACTATTTTTGACTAAAAAAAACCCTGTGCAGAGACCAGTCATACTTAGCATATCGTGGACTCATGAAAGGGTCATTGAGAAGAAAGGTGATTTGGCCGGTGGTAGGTCCATGTTTAGGTGAGTAAGTTCTGTAACATGGCTGTCTAGTATCTACATAGAACAAATCTGAGGGGACATATCAGGTGCAAATGCGTATGTTCTGAAAATCTGAAAATTTCTACTCCTGGCCTTTCGATCATGTACCAAGGGTGAGATTTGAGTCTTTGTACCAGCACCAGATATGAAGCACGTTTTTTCACATACCACCCTAGTACTAACAGATTTCATGTTCCAGGAAATCATTAGCCTAGTCAGTTTGGACTTTGGAGATTCCTGTATTTGGTAGCGACCCTGAAATTGGCAACCCAAAAACTCACAATTGAAGAACAATTCCGATCTGAAAAAGCCTCGAAATTCCAGGCAAAAGAATTTGTTCCGGTTTTGAAAGAAACTTCGAATCTGAATTGACATAATAAAAATATTTCTGGAACATTCTGGATGAACATTCCAGAATGAACATCAAATTTCACTGTCCAAATGAATATTTCAGATCTGAAATAGACTTCACTTTTTTTTACAGAAAACAAAACAAAAGTTCTTACCAAATATATGATGATTCCATTAGATCTGGTACAGCTTGAGGAAAAAAAATGGCAACAAACAAACTGAATATGTGTTCTAGTCTGCTCCAAATCAGGCCGCAATGAGAGAGAAGATGGAAGTAAATACTGCCATCTTGCTGGTCTTCCCCGCCGCTGGTTTTGCTATTCACACCGCCTCCGTTCTTCGAACTGCTGGCAGGCTTCCTCCCTGGGGAGTGCTGAGGATGGGGAAGAGAGAGAGAGAGAGAGAGAGAGAAATCACAACAATGTGTGAGAACGAGAGGGTGGTACGAGTTTAGGGTTTGTTTTGCAAAACAGTCGGGGTGGGTTGAGCTAGGAAAATCTGTGCGCTCGTACACGATCCGACAGTTTACGTTGGCATTTTCAGATTTGCAGAAGTTGGGCCATTTTCACCTGATACATCCGTGAACAAATCTGTATTATCGAAAGGTTGATGTTGATTTCCCACCAGTTAGTTAGGGATGTTTCCTGGACTCGGAAAAGAGTGTAGAATAAATAAGTCCATGAAAAAAATAATGGTGGTCACAGATGCAACATACTCCAATATAGCAAACCAGTGTAGTCACAACGCACTGACATCATGATTTACTAGTATTTTTAGGCTCTTCTTGAAGGGGCGATACATGGGCTAAGCCCTAGATGTGGCCTGATCTTCACGGATTTGGGTAGGATTCATGGGAGGTGGATGAACGCGGGGCGGAAGTCTGGGATGGGAACTCACACACATAAATCGGTTTTGTCCTCGTTGGGCTGAAACACCTACTCGATAGGTTGTGAGAAAAGATCTTTTGGTAGTCCCGAAAAGAGATCGACAAATCAATGGATAGAACCCTAGAAGGGTGAAAAGACTAAGTTGATAGAAGTGCAAGCAAAAGACCAAATAAGGTAGAAGTGCAAGCAAAATATCAACTATGGTAGAAGTCACCAAAGAGGAAAGATCCTTTGATATGGAGAATGGGTGGTACAATAGATGTTTAGTCTATGGTAGGGGTTGTCCCACAAGGGGTCAAGAGCATAGCTCAATTCTAATCTCAATCTCGTTCTAATCCTAGATCTGAGCGAAGAAGGCTATGCCTGGTAGGTACGAAACGGTAAGTTACAAGCCGAAATAGGCAGATTTGGGTGTTGACAGTGTTGACCGGAACTTCCGGTCACTTAGGCCGGTAGTACCGTGGCGAAAGTACCGGTCTAGTCCTAGCCAAGTTCTGGAAATGGTTACCGAGGCCACAGAAGGTTACTACGAGCAAAACTGCGCTTATCGAAACTTGGGCGGTAGTACCGGTAGGATCAGCGGAAGTTCCGGCTGTGGATCTTCTGGGAGGCTTGGGGCGGTAGTACCAGTGCGTGCGGGCGGTAGTACATGCCCTGTTGTTGGGAGCTCATTTTCATCGTCTTCTTCTCTCCCGTTGGCTTGGTTCCATGGATGTAGTTCTTGCACAATGCACCTGATGACATAGATAGTGTTTGCGTTGAGTAGCAATCCGTCCAACGGGGTGTCAAGATCATATGTGGAGAGGAATGAATTCACCTCGTGTTGGATGGCCTTGACACGGGCTCGAGTCATCGGTCCACGTAGTGGACTTGGTGATCTTGAGGCGGTGGTGTCCGAAGGCCACCCCGTATCATGCAGTCAGTCCACCCCGTATCTGTTGCATGGGATTTCCCTTTCTAATTTGCAGTTTATCTTTCTTATATATTTCTTGTATATGGGACTTCTCTATGTTGTTTGAATCAGCACAAATTGAATATGTTAGTTTTCAAATATTATATGAATGTTAATTATGTATCTCCATCATTTTCTCCAAACCAACATCAGAAAGTGAGGGTCGAGAGGCAGCATGCCCAGTAGCTGGCGATGTGCTATCAGTAGCATCACAAGTTTCAGGCTGTATATTTGAAGAATGATCATAATGAGATCCAGGAGATTTTACACCAACAGGCAGAGTGATAACATCAAGCTCATCATTTCAATTGCTTCTATCGGTTGTACGCTCTTTAATCCACAGTTGTGCAATTACTCCTCTGAACATAAATCGACTGCCAATGAGGATAAAATTAGGATGCTCCACCAAGAAAGAAAAAAAGAAACAAGGAACCTAGTTTTAGCAATTTTACCTCTGCTAACATCTATATTAATTTCTCCACGAGATTCGAAATTAGCTTCTTGAAATTCTGGCTGTGTTCTCCCGTTGTTATTAGATTCCCTAGGACAGAATTGCAATGAACATTGCTTGGCTTATAATACTGGAAGTTATACTAAAGGAGGAAAATTCCCTGGGAAAATAAAAAATGTGCATGTACATTACCTTCCAGGTTTGATATTTTCCATCTCTTCAGAAATAAAATTGGAAGCAGTGACATCAGTAGAAGCACTTGAAAGTTTTGACAATCCTTGTTCTGCCAAACTCAATCCACTGTCAGGCGGTTGCCTGAATGAGTTGTTTGACAAAGCTATGGAGTGTCTTCTCCCATAAGAGAGGATATATGAAAGGAAAACGCAAAGCCAATCTCGACGGCTATTTCTGGTAGCTAACATTGCGTAAATTTGTCATATGATATATGCTGCTACAATATGCATGGACATTATACAAAAAATGCAACCCTTACCATCGTAAGCCCAGATAGTAGTAGACGGGCAAAACTGAAAAGAGCAATAGCTAGGCAGATACTACACTGTTTGCACAATAAGCTTCTGAATACAAATATATTTCATTACTTATGATACAAGATTATATCAAAATAGTGATCTTATACATGCAGAAGTTATAGAATAAAATCCATAAGTATGTACCGACATAGTCACATAGACCAGGTTCATTCATACTAGAATCACGAGATTCAAATAGAGAAGGGATACTAAGAGCATCTCCAGTTGCGTTCCCCAAGCGGGTGCCGGATTTAGCGTTTGGGGACACTGTTTTTTGGTGCCGCGTTTGGAGCGCATCGCTGCCCAGTCGCGTCCCCCAAACAGAAATTTAGATTTTTTTAAATTGAATAAAAAACAGTCGAATTTATTCAAACTTGCTATATATTACATGGATTTGAACGAAATTTGATGAAATTTAAACCTAAACCCTAATCTAGTAGTACTTGTGGCGCCCAAATGGGTCGTAGTACTGGTGAAAGTTGTACATGCTGTCGTCGACGGCATCCTTCTTGCCGCGCTCGGCGGGCTGGGCCCAGCTTTGTCGTCGTTGGTGAGGTCGACGAGTGGGCATCCCAGCGTCGCGGATGGACATGGCCATTGCCACATCGATGTCGCCCCTCCAGGCGTCCTTGTCGTTCAACAACACCATTAACTGGGAAGTCCTTGAGGTCGTCGCTGCTGGCGATGAGGCGCTGCCGCCGCTCGTACCCCGCCATCTTTGTGGCCTCCTCGTCGTCCTGCTCCTCCTTCACCTCCGGTTTCAGAACGAGGAGGGCGCCACCAGCGCGCCTCTACTGTTGCTATGCTGGTTCGCGGATGGTGATGTCGAATTTAAATTTAGATTTTTTAAACAGTCGCCACTCGCGACGCAGTTTCGTGCTCTGCTCGGCGCGCTCAAAGCGTCCCCTATGGAGTGGGGACAGGCTCGAGGCGCCGGACAACATATTGAGCCGCGCGGGGCCGGAAGGGTCTTTGGGACGCGCGACCGGGGCCGATAAAATATCCGGCGCACCCCAAAAACCTTTGATGGTCGCTTTGGGGAACACGCTAGAGATGCTTTAAGTATGAAATAGGAAGTATAAGGCTAGCCATAGTGCTATTATCATACCTGTATCATGCACATTGGTCCCACAAAAATGCTGATGTGACAGCTAATTAAGGAAGATAGAGAAGATTAGAGTAACATAGATAGATAGATAGATACCGTATCATAGCGCAAACAACGAGAAAATTTAATGCTAAACAAATCTTGTACACAAATTCACATTAAGATTCTAAAAAACAATAAATATAGCATGACAGATACTACTCCATGATACTAACCACAATAGAGATAGTATCATGTAGTAGTATCTACTACTACATGATACTTACCACTATGACCAACCTAAGAATCTCAACTGGCAATATGTTTGCTAAATACTAGTAATGGTTGATTAATAAACATTAAATGCATTCCCACTTGAAGCTCGTAGGTCCAGACATGATACTACTACATGATACTTACCACTATGACCAACCTAAGAATCTCAACTGGCAATATGTTTGCTAAATAGTAATGGTTGATTAATAAACATTAAATGCATTCCCACTTGAAGCTCGTAGGTCCAGACTTCCATAGAGGCTTAAGTAATAGTATAGTTATATTCTGATGAAATATGTAGCTTAAAAGATTGACTGAATGGTATAAAATTAACAAAACATGATTTTATCTAATGCACATGTCCAAGTAGAAAGACTGTATGATTATTTTCTTAATCAGTTTTCATTGTGCCAATGTGATGTGCAAGGGCTTACCTAATTGTTAGGAGAGAAACTAGTATGAGTCTCGGCTCTAAATCAGTTTCAGAATTTCTAGAAAATATAATATCCTCAGTGAACCCGGTAACTCGACGAAACATGTGTAGAGTCGATATCATGTCACTCTCAGCCAATACCCGAGAAGTTGTAATGGAGAGGAAAACCACATTGTTTTATTCCTACATCAAAATAATGTACACACAGATCACTGTCATGAAAACAGAATATGGTTACAGAAATAGATTACGTTAAGAGCAGGAATGGGTGTTCCTCCAAAAGAAACCCATTGAAGTTATAACGAGCGTAAACAAAAAATAAATATGCATTGTCCTAATAATTCCAATGTGGGAGATCTCAAAACAACAGTGTCCCACATGCTTGAGATGAACTAGCTATTGCAAAGTAAGATATTTTGGCAAAATGGAGTGACAATTGTTGGGATTTCTGGATCCAGGGACCCGTTTTAGGCAAATGAATGTCGTATTTGAATAGATTTTGAGGGAGGGATGAAGGAGAAGGCCACCAAAGGATCACATAGAGAGAGTGATGTTGGCACCATACAGATACCCATGCGGCTTTGTGGGGAACTCGGCGATTGGTTGGCATTCACACGGCTGGTTGAGGTTAACGGCGGAAGACCTTGCAGACGCAACAAACGGTCGGCGACAAAGGTGAAGCACATGCAATGAGCAAACCCAACGCTACCGTTTCCAGTATCCAGCACTCCTCCCCCGGAACCTAGCTCGCTGCTGCAACCTTCTAGGAGAGGACGAAAAGAGAGGATCAATGCAGGAGCGGGCAGCGCGAAGAGGTGGTGTCAATTGTCAGGATAGGCCTAGCCCCGCCACCCGGCCGCCGCAGTGCCTCACTGACCGCCGGCCACCGCACTGAACACCGAGCGTCGCCCCTGATCTTCCCACCGAGGCCACGACCAGAAGTGAGCCCCTAATCTGCATTTCTGCTATTCAACCTTTCAGCTATTTTCAGATGAACTGCTCCGTACATGTGTCTCTGTATGTCGTGCATATTTGATATATGTATTTAAACTTTAATGTTTACAATGAATTTATCTTGTATACTATTCATTAATTCATTATGCAAAGGTTTTTCACATTTTAGGGGGCGTAATTTTTTGTTGAGGTGTGCCCCCTCCAATTCTTTCCTACATCCGCCACTGGGTGCCAGGATAGGAGGCAACTGCGTCCGCCACTGGGTGCCAGGATAGGAGGCAACCGTAGTCAGCAATCGTGAGGGGTGTGGGACACACTGTCTAGAAGCTTGGGCTCATCGCGTCTCTTCTCTGCTGCAATGGAGAAAATTACAAAAAAAAAAAAACACTATAATTGAGGTCACTATAAGAAAAAAGACCACAATTGTGTTTCGTGACAAAAAAAAACCACTGGCATTGAGTAACAGTTAAAAGAAAACACTGACCGCTCTCTTCATCCGTGTTAACAAGGATTATGACACGTGGAGCCTACTGTTAGACCGATGTATCATACCAGATAAAATAACAGACGGCCAGACACACGGCCACATGAGCTGAAAAGAAAAACAGAAGATAACAGACTGATAGGTACGGACATAACACTGGGAGCAACGAGAGCTTATTGCTCTTCCAGGACATCCCCAGCCAAGTCTTTCAAACGGCGTCCGGCGCACACAAGCTGTTTGGGGAGCCGGCGCGAGTTGTCGCCTTTGGGGAATGTATCTACCCAGTGGCATCCTCCAAAATGACTGTTCGGCTATGGTTTATTATTTTTTCAACTTTAACCGTGATTGCAAAATAAATATTGTACCACACAGATAAATAGTCTAGCATACAAGCAAATAGTGCAGCACACAGAATAAATAGTTTTACAATAAGGAATGATAGACATAAAATAAGTAAAATCATCTAATTGTTTCCTTTAAGCCTCCACAGTTGCTCGACAAGATCATTTTAATAAATCTTAGACAACCTTTATAGAACGGAAAGAGTATGTTTTTTGTTGCTGAAGAGGAGCATGAAATAAGTCCTGTCCGAGCTTGCCAAAGATGAACAGATAGATGTACTGCCGAACTGGAACATTCCCGCTCATCTAGTTCCTGACACCACAAACATAGGGAGGCAAAGTATACAACATACATAACGACTGAACGCAGAACCAGGAGAAACCAGATCAGCTCAGCTGTGTCCAGTTGCCTCTTGCAATCATCCTGCATCCATGTATTCAGAAGATGCCACACATGCTCTTAACACATGCCCTGTCAATGGGGGAGCCCTCAACAGCCACAACTCTGTGGCGGTGCGCAGGCGGCTGCTTCAATCATGCCTCCTGGACTTGCAGTCTACCCCGCCGCTGAAGCTCCTGGAGCATGAGCAGTGCAGCGGAATCCATCGTGCTCTTCTTATCCGCGAAACTGTCTCCTGTGAGGCTGATCACATCACTATTTGGTATGTTTAATATTACCGTTGAAGCAAAGGAGAACCCTTGTGGTGTAGCCTTCGCACAGCTATTGTGCAAAAAAAATAAAAAATGCAAGAGGTTAGTTTACAGTTTGACACAAGTTATCCCAAAGGACACTCATCACAGCCAAAGATCAGTTTGAGGCAGAAGCACTACCTTGGTTCTACTTTCACAGAATTAAAATAAGGCACTGGCCATTGTAACTTTTGGCAGAACTCATACAGCGCTGCACGAGGTCCTCCTTTACTCGTTTTCACCAGCACGTTTACTGCATAGGTGGTGAGATATCATACACAGCTCTCTTGGCTAGATGTCCATATCTGAAGTCTAGACATGAACGAAGAACTCGTACTTGGGACAACAAACAAAACAAGACTGCTGAGAACTGAAAACATACCTGGTTTATCAAGGCTAGCAACTATCTTTGAACCATATGATGTCTTTCCGTTGGTTGTTGTTGGAAGCTGTGTATCCATTGCGTCGAACAAGTTGTTACAAAGATCTGCAGTGCCACCTTGCTTCTGTAATTGTTCATTCCTGCTTGCATTCTTGGGGATTAGAAGTCCTTCTCCCTGCAGCGCTGCACGAGGTCCTCCTCTACTCGTGTTCACAGGCACGTGCACTGCGTAGGTGAGTATCCATATATGAGGTCCAGACATGAACCAAGAACTCGTACTTCAGATAACAAACAAAACAACATCACTGAGAATTAAAAACATACCTGGTTTATCAAGGCTAGCAATTATCTTTGAAGCATCTGACTTTTTTCCGCTCGTTGGTGTTGGAGGCTGTGTATCCATTGCATCAAACACGTTGTTGCAACGACTTGCAGTAACACCATGTTGCTTCTGTAATTGTTGCATCCTGCCTGCATTCTTGGGGATTAGAAGTCCTTCTTTCTGCAGAAGAAAAATTGAATATCAAGGGGTTGAGAAACTTTCCTGGACCTTAAACAACAACCGTAATGTGAAAATAGTTAAGTGTAAAAAAGAAAAGGGATACCTCAAGGTCCTCGAGTAACTTGGAAGCTGCATGCGCTTTAGCATCTTTTTTGCTCTTGCCACAACTTCGCCTGACAATGAGTTTCTCCTTGAGCTGGACTAGCAGAGTAGCCTCAATTTTATCTCCATATGTAAAGTTAGTTTCTAGGAAGTATCCATTTTTGCTGCACAATTCAAGAAGCTCTCTGAAAGGAGGTAGCTCCAGGTTCGCAGGCGTGATAATCGGGGAAAGAAGAGGTCTGAAAACGCCCCAAACTACATCCAAATCAAGTTTGGCATCTACAAGAATCGCACCTGCAATACTTTCAACGATATCACCTAGAACCTGCACGGCAAAAGACAAGTAAACTATGACATGATCATAGAATGTGACTAATGATCTATCTAGCCCATCATGAGACACATCGAAGACAGAGGAAGAGAAACATACTTTAGGCCCTCTTAATGCTGCATCTGATAAAAGTTGTATTTTTTCCATGGAAGAATTTTCCAAACTATTCTCATATTCAGTAATTTGGTCTGCTAAACTCCTGCAAGAATGCTGAAGAAAATGATGGAGCTTATGCTTTACTGCGACTTGCGCAAAATTTTCATTGTTTACTGATGCAGACCGTAAATCTGTCAGCTCCCCCTCATCGGTGTTTTCATGACTATTGAAAAGATGCCGTGTTATGAGGATATCCAACACAGCATCACCAAGGAACTCGAGACGCTGGTACAAAGAATATTTAGTGTTTTCTTGTAGAGAAATTGCATAACAAGATTAAAAGACACCCAGTATGACTAACAAGCTAAAAGTTCTAGGATAACATCGACCAATACCTGGTAGGTGTATCTTTCTGCCAATTCACGCTGTGATGGGTGGGTAAGAGCTTCTAGCAGAAGACCTTTCGATGAAAAAGTATAGCCTAGTTTTGCTTCAAGCATTCCAATTACACCAATTTTCGGAAGATAATTCTTCACAGGAGCACTCAAGATGGTATGGAAAATCAATTCTTCCTCAATTTCAGCATCAACACCCAGCCATTTGAGAACAGCCACAGCTGCTCTTAAGCCACCTCCTACATAATATGCACCGATTACGGCTTCAACACAATCAGAAATCGTTTTGGAACAGATCCATCTATGTCCCTTGTCACAAGCCTGGCCTATCTTAACAGTAGGCGTGTCCTCAACAACATGAATATCCTGAGTTACAACCTCAGAATCTACCGAGCAATTACAAGGAACGGGGCGAATTGAGAGCTGTCCTGGTGCAAGCCATCGGCGAGGATCAAATGCAGCATCACGTACGTACCCCTATGAATCACATGGATGCCACCAGTTATGGGATTAGTCTGTGATAATGTTAGAAATCAATTGAGCAGATGCAACATTTGTATAGATTTCCCAGGATGAGATGCAATTTACCTGTATTTTGCGTTCCATTCCAAGCCCATAAAGTGCAGCATTGGATATTATAGCAGCCCTACTGGATGATAAATGCCCCTCGTCCTTATCAGGAGATTCCAGGAAAAGGTGACAACTCACGGCGTACTTTAGCACAGAATCTCCCAATAATTCTAGGCGCTCCATTGAGAAGTCTTCAGAGCATCGAAGTGTTGTAATAGCTTCTAGAATCTAAAGATCGTGCGCAAATTGATTAAGTCCATTTCAAGTAAGTAGAAAATTATGCATATAATTGACCAAAATACAAATGTCGATTTCTTACCAGAAAGCTGGATATATTTGAATCGTCATATGAAATTTCACTTCTTAGTTGACTGGCTAGCATTAATGTCTCTATACGATGCATCAAAGAGGGGAACAAATAAAATGCTCTTAAAATGTCCTCAGATAAATGAAGGGGAATTAGCAACTCTGGGGGCATGTGAACACAGCTGTCCCCAGTATTTACATGTGATGTGTCACCATTTGTCTTCGCATGGTTACCTAGAAAAGGCAACAAGCAAACACGAATAATTTTAACAGGATCCCAGAAAAAAATCAACAAATAAACATGGACAACAAGGATATATATAGCGAATCCACCTGTCTATATGAGCTTATTTCCATGTCTATATGAGCTTATTTCCACTCATGTTTGACATATGAAAAATGAAGATTCTTTATGTAATAATTCTTTAAAAAACTACGAAGTACTTGAAATTGTAAATGGCTACATAGGGCAAGATAAGTACCTTCATTGAACTTTGAGGAAAGAAGGTTATGAGGTTTATGATTTGGTTTCACCGCTAGTAATGGCTGTGAAGGATGACGAAGAACTATCCCATGCCTGCACATGAAAAATGTTAATCCAAACAGAGTTGAACACATCTATGCTTGAGAAGAACACAATTGTGGACAACAACAAACGTACGTATTTTCAAAGTATTCTGTGAATGTGTGGAACTTTGTTTCTTTCTTGTCTGATACACCATCAAATGTGCTATTGGCAGATAAATCAACAGCATGAATAGCAGTATATATCCTCCCTGTGTGAACTGCAAGCACCACCGCATTTCTAAGAGCATGAGCCTCACATGAGATGTTAGCTAAATGAATTAGTTCTGTATCGTTTTGCTCGAAATCAAGTATTCCTTGTATATTCATTTTGTCTCCAGAATATATCCTTTTCATTAGTTTGACAGTTGTAGCAGCTTCATCGATCACTCTCCAGTTAATGCAAAAATTGTCATGAGGCTTCAGGGTAGGATCAATAGGTAAAATGAGATACATTTTTGCAACATTCCAGATAAATGCATCATTTTTATTGAAAATAAACTCCCTCAGAATGCTTGACGATTTTGATCCAGTAAACAACTTCCCGAACAAACTGTTGAACATAAGCGCTTGAAATAGCTTTGCTTGCTCCATCTAACCGAGAAAAAAACAGAAGAAATATTTCATAATAAATAAAAGCAAAGAAGGAGCAATAAACGTTGCAAGGAGAAGACACAAACTTGAACAGACCTGTTGAACACCCAACTCAAGAAGGCCGCAAGGAGAGACTGAAGCTTTTACCATCTTGTCATGAAGATACAGATCAATATCCAAATTATCACCTTCAATTTCTAGAGTTGCATCAACCAGCAGAACAAAATCAGAGTATCTCTGGCCAACTTGATTGCAAGAAAATTTCAATCTATAGCCTTGAAGCTTAACAACATTCTTCTCGAGTGCCCAGGTACCATACAAGGCACGCACTCCAGTTGTACCATGAAGCTCCTTTCGTTTGGTTGTACCTTCCAGAAGGTAACAAAAGATTGTCATGAGAAATTTCGGTTACTTCTTTACCAGGATTATCTTAGCAAACAATATTGCAAAGACCAGCCCTACTATATGTGACATGTTTTTAGAGCTTAGTAATCACATACCAACACCATCACTAGATGAGTGAGCGGTTGCTTTTTTCGAAATTCCTGGCAGTGGCAGTGGCTTAACAACAAATGGACGAAGGGACTCATCAAGTACTCCCAGTTGATGGAGCTTCTTGCATGCATCAAAACAAACAAGTTGTTTTGCCGCCTTCTTGCTTCTTGCTTTTGGACCCCGCAAAGGTGGCAATACATCACTAGATGGTAGTGTTAATACACATTCAAAACCATCACTATGAGCGATGGACTCAAACAAAGGTCTTGTGGTGTAGTACCTGTGACATGAGTGCAAATGTAAGAACATGGAATTAAGGTTCTGCACACAAAAATAAAAACAAACTGGTATAGCAATGTTAGAATCGGCTACACCAGTTAAATCTGCTATACTTGCAGAGAAAAAAGAATTGAAATGTGATCACCATACTTGTTCTTTGGAATCTTGTTACAGTATTCAACGACAATGGCAATACTAGATGCGGCAGTTACTTTTGCACCTGTTGTGCCTACAATGTATTCATTTGTATCATTAACAGGGAAGAAACGAGGGAGTAGATCCTCGGACTCTCTGTTCAAAGCAGTCTCATCCATGGAGGTCTTGCTTCTCAAAATGGTACATACCAAATTATCTTGTTTCACATTTCCCCTGCAAAAAACACCAAAATTATGGCTTATTGTTTTCCTTTTTACTGTTCCTTTCCGTAACCATTCACCACAAGCATAAAAAGTTTAGAATGGCCAATTGAATAATTTACCGCTCAATCATTAGTATGTACTGAGAAGCCTTCTGGCGTGCTCGTCCACATGACTGCACAAAACTACGTGTTGTCTTCGGCAAATCAAATTTTATTACACATGAACAGTCTGGGACATCGATACCCTCTTCTGCAACGTCTGTAGTAAATAGTATGTTCACCTACATTTTAGTTAATAATGGGAAGACAAAAATGTGTTAGAACATGAGGTTGAGTTTTTCTTTCTCCGAATGTTTACAGATTATAATAACCTTTCCGGAGCGAAACGAATCCAGTGTGTCCTTTTGCATTTTAGGGGTCAGAGAATCCACCGAAGAATTCCCTCCAGTAAGAAAAGAAAATGTAAGATGTGAGAGTTGTCCAATTTTCTTCATTGTCCGTTCGATAACTCTAGCAGTGATCTTTCGGTCCACAAAAACGAGGCATCGGACATGGTCAGAGTTACTGTTAGGAACAGAAGAATGTCTTGTAAGTGTAAAGAAGCAGAATTATGTCAAGTCAGCTAAAAATAGCACTACCTGAAAGAGTTAAAGATTTGGATGAGTTCATAAAGCTTTGGTGAAATATAACCCATATTTCTTGCTTCCACACATCCACTCTCAGAATTTAGAAGCACATCGCTACCTGAAATGATAATTTATCAAAGATATTTTTTTCGAGAATATACCATGGAGAGGTGTATCAATTGTATAGAAGGGATGTAAAGGCATCAACAAGGCCAAAGAAGGCTGTTTTCTGCTGTCAATAAGAGGTCACAAATCCTCAGAAAAACGAAGGTGATTACTCTCTTACAAGCAACCAAGGGGGCACCGGCTCTGGAAATCCAAAAAACATCGCCGCGAAAAAGCTTCTCAAGGTGCCACCTATCATACTCTTCCTTGACCTTGTTCCTGATCGCGGATGCCATAGGCGTTGCCCCGTTGAAGACCGTGGCGTTTAGGTGCCTCCAAATGCACCCAAGATACATGAGCAATGGCAGTACACAGGTCGCGGTGGTGAGGCGCCGGGCAGGAGAGCGATGTCCACCACTGGAGCAGCTCTGACTGGCCGTCAGGCATCCATATGGTATATCATACTTAATCTAGTGTATCTAAGAGAATCCAGTTGGCTTTTATATGGATCTAGCTTAGTCTTGAAGTATCAAGGGTATGTATGAGTCCTAAGTAATTGTGTTCAAGTCAGTCTTGAATAGCTCTGTGAAGGAGTAGTTTTGTAATATTTTCAGCTGTTACAAGCTGGAGTTACTGTAACTAAACTGACACCTATTGTTCAGTAAATACTCACCAACCTAGAAAGCACACATAAGGATGTAACCCCTTTGTAAGAAAATCAAGCTTGTACTGCATTGAGAAGAATAAAATATAGCTTCGCCTCTTGTGTGTGTGATGACATATACCAAGAGAAATGGAGGAATGTGTGTGTGGAGCACATCTGTTTAGAAAGGGCGAGACCTGGGTGAGAGCTACTATCTAGCTCTAACAATTAGTTGTGGAGCTACATTGTGTTAGAGAGAGTGAGATATGGAGAAAGGAGAGATTGTTTCCATTCCATACGCTATGCTCACAAAGAGCACCCGTGTTAAAACTGTCTTTCATTTGGACGTTATGCTTATGAGTGTCCAAAGAAGAAAAATAAAGCATTCCGCTAAGGATCTTTGTGAAGAATAGTACTCCTGTGAGAGGGGTGATGAAAGTGCAATATTGGACAGCGTGCAGAGGCGGTGGTGTGATACCATCCTTGTAGAGAGTGTCAGTGTGACAGCTATTTTACAAGAGGCGCCATTTTTATGGGATGATGAGCCACCGGCCTTTTTATTGCGTTCTTTCAACTGATTGTAACACTATGGTCTTAAGTTAATATAAAGCTTGAAGTTTCCCTAAAAAAGAGTGCTGGTGTGAGGCTGACCACTATGGTGTGATGACATGGTCAACAGAATGGTTGGCGTGGAAGCAGATGACAGTGCTGCGATGCCATTGTCAAGTGGAAAGAGTTGGTGTGAGAGTGAGACTGACATCGGCGGTGTGATGCCATCTCATATGGGGTTGGTGCAAAGCTAACAAGCAAGGTGTGATGTCGTTGCTAGGCGATGTAAGGCCGTCACAAGATGAAGAACACGGTCCCTGGCTTATCGGATATAGATGACAACAAGATGAAGGGAGAGAATGTTGGTAGTAATCTTGTCATCATCATAACCACAATTGTGATGTCGTTGCTAGACGTGAGGCCATCAAAAGATGAAGAACATGGTACAAGTGATCTGAATTAGCGAATATAGAAGTTGACATGACAAGATTAAGGGGAAGAATGCTGGCAGTAATCTTATCATCATCATATCCACAATTGCGGTGTATCTAAACTAATCTAGTTGAGTGATAGATTGAGCTAGCTTAATCCTGAAATATCCATGATATGTGTTCAAGTTAGTTTCGAATAGCTAAGGAGCTGTTTTGTAATAGTTTACCACTATTACAAGCCGGATTGAACAACAACACCTAGAAAGCCTATAAATGATGCATCTCCTTTGTAAAATAAACAAGCTTGTAGTGCAATAAGAAGAATAAATATAGCTTCATCTAACAACCAACTGTATCTTCTTAGATACACCACAACTATGGATATGAGCATATCCATAGTTGTGGTGTATCTAAGAAGATACAGTTGGTTGTTAGATGAAGCTATATTTATTCCTCTCAATGCAGTACAAGTTTGATTTTCTTACAAAGGGGATACATCATTATATAGACTCTGTAGGTCTGTTGCCGGTTACAACAACTCTAGCTTGTAACAGCTGGAAAGTATTACAAAACTGTTTGTTTACAAAGTTATTCAAAACTGACCCGGACACCAAAACTCACAAAATCTTATTTCTACAAGGACTCCTACATACCCTGAACTCCAAGATTACCCTGTACAGAGTGTACAGGGTAATCTTGGAGTTCAGGGTATGTAGGAGTCCTTGTAGAAATAAGAGTCATGAGTCTTGGTGTTCAAGTCAGTTTTGAATAACCCTGTAAAGGAGCAGTTTTGTAATATTTTCCAGATGTTACAAGTTGGAATCCAGTAACCGACTTAGAAGGCCTATATAAGGTTGTATACCCTTTGTAAGAAAACCATGGTTGCACTTAATTGAGAAAATTAAATATAGTTTCATCTCATCTAAGACTAACATAAGAGAAAAAGAGGAAGGTGTGCGTGTGAAGCCCATCTGTGTAGGGTGAAACCTGGGTGGGAGCTAGTAGCAAGGTCTAACACATGTGACACTGCCTCGAAGAACTTCGGATAAAGGGCTGAGATTTCTGCATGCAGGAATGAACTATTTGCAGCACTTTGAATATTTGTGGCATCAGAAACTTTCAGCCAACCTCTGTAGATTTTGGTGGCCTACAAGAGAGAAGCTAGTTAACTATTACCATGAAGCTCTAAATGTCAAATGGTGATACAAAAATAAGATAAAAATTGCAACAGAAGTCTTGTACATGAGAAATTAGAACCAATGAGTCTAAGGGGTACCTCACTAGCACAAAGAAGACCAACATCGTCGAGGCAATACAAGATTTTTGCTGAATAATTAGATATGCACTTTCGTGATTCTTTTGCTATTGCATACGCTTCTTCATTCTGGTAGTTTGGTTTATTCTGCAAAGCTGTTATTAATGCATCATACTGCACAGACAAAAACGAACTGTTCTTAGACATAAAATTTCGGGCCACAGAACTTTTGTAACATGCTTGAACAATAGAGCAGGAAAACTAAGATGAGAAACCTTGGAATGTAGAAGTGCCAACTCTTCACTCAAATCATTGAAAGAAACGGTTCTCTGGTCATAGTATATTTTCAAATATTCTGGGGGAGGGGCACAAAGCTCTATCTCTTCTCTATCAGCCACTGTGTAGATCTGTTCGAGCAAATCATAAACACATATGTTCAAAACCACAAATCTGGAAACATATTTGGATATGGGTATCCGTTTGTACTTTAGTATACGAAATAGAGTGTTGCAGTGACCACAACTAGAATATCTTGCATAATTTTACGGAACATGTGCAACCAGAAAATAGGATTTACCTTCGCATTTAGAAGCTTTTCCAGTTCAGAGAACTGAACTTCACAATCCAAATCAGAAGAGACACCTATAAAGATGAAGAATAAAAATAAAAATTGTTGAACAAGATTTATGGGGTGTAGAGAGCAAATAAAATTTATGGTAGAAACTACGAAGCAAGGGGACTTCAGAAATATTGGCAGTCCATGGCAGAAGAACAACTGAAGATGATGCCCTCCAAGTGTTATTTCTCTGGTTTCATTTTTTTTTTCGCTTGGCATCACAAGTCATGATTAGTAATTTAGCACATGACCTATATGCTATTGTCAAAAAGAATGTAACAGTAAAGTTGTTCAACCTATATTTGTGTCAGCCATCTTGAATTGGTGGATACTGGGAGCTCTCTTGTCACCACTCCAACACCTTAATTTCGTTATAGTTTGCAATCAAGTTCATCTATGTCATCGTATTTATGTTTAGATATTATTTGTTTAACTTGAATTATGTATCTGACCCGATGTCCATCGGTTTATTTAATGCATATGTGACATGTAAGTAGAGAAGCAATGCAGAGTATGTGGTGCTCTGTGCAGTGTAACACAACGAAAGAGTTCTCTCTGTCTTTGTGAATGCTTGCCTTTTTTTATAACAGGTGATGCCGTCATACCGAACACCTTCGGCTTATATTCGGAGTGGTGATAGAACTCCTGCTCAGAACACGGGGATGGTGAACACGAAAATTTCAGAATGATTATTCCAAAAGGAAGTGTTGAGCGTAAGAAGGTGCTCTATTGTTTCACAATACCTTCATTATCATCGAATAAGGGTGACTGCCAGTTGCATTATGACACTCATCGAATATCATAAGATTAACCATGTCCAAGCTGAAGAAAGCTTTGCGTAAAGCGTTTAGCAACACATCTGGTATCATCACCATGACCTGCAGTTTTTCAATGACGCTCCAAAGTGACTGTAGAATCCACATACAAATGAAATAAAGTGTAGTTCTTGATCAAATTTAAGGATGGTGTAAGGAAAGGAGCCTATCTATCAGTCCAATGCATCAATAAAGCGGTAGAGAATCAGATGTATATTATTGCTCAGATGACAATTGGCAGAAGTTACGATGGATAAAGCTTCAAAAAATGATATCTTAAAATATTATATCATGGGGGGGGTAGTAGGGGAGATTAAGGACAAGTACAGATAAAAATAAAGTTCTCGCCACGACAACAGAAAGCACGAATATGCTTGTAAGTCAATTAATCATGTCACACAAGGGTATTTGTCAAGGCCTTTCAATACAAGGCGACAGGACATGAAAAAAAAAAGCATCCCATGATATAATGAATTCAGACAACCATTGTTACTAACTTGGATACAGATCCCGTTTAGAGCAAAAGGAACCACCAAGCTTGGCTCAGCACTTACCTGATGTTTCGATACTTGTTCCCTCCACCTATCACCCCCCCACTGATCGGCCCTCGTCGCACCACAATAGAGTCCCACTTCGAAATCTGTGTGGGTTTTAATCACCTTGCATTGCTATGGCAAAACAAAAAGTGTCAGAACAAACTCTCAAGTGAATGTACAACTAGCAGCTTTCATGTAGAGGCTGGGGTCATCCCCCATTTCGAAAAGAAAAAAACCCAGCTTTCATGCTTGTTGTACAACCTGTTCCACAAGCTGAACATTTGGTGCAAGGAAAATGGTGATCTTCCAATCGTCCTTGGATCTGTCGATCTCCCTCGCAAAAGCTTTCATGAGCATTACGGCGATCATCGTCTTCCCGGCTCCCGTGTCAAGCATCGCGATGGTGTTTCGCTTCTTGGCAACCTCGCAGACATCGAGCTGGTACCTGACCGAGATTTTAATCCCGCGAAGCAAAGTCCATCAGGGAACAACGTACACTCTGCCTTTCAGATCATGCTAGGATAGTGAACGCGAAAGCAATAGGAAAACAAATACCCTCTTGGAGTGTAGCCTTTCTTGTGCCGCTTCTGCGTGTCTGGTTCATCTTCGTGGGCAGATGACTCCGACTCCGACGACCTCTTCAGAGGGTTCATGTTAACTGCAAATCCAACAGCAGATCTGTTTATTATTAAAAAAGAAAGGCAAAAATCAATTTAACAATGGAGGTCAGTGGCAATCCCCTTGGCGACTAGAAAAGCCGATTTGCACAGAAAGGATTAATCCTCAAGAGGGGCCGACCAAAAAAAGAGTTATGAAAAACCCTCGCGAAAAACCGCCCAACAAAACCCAGCGAAGCAGAAACGCCGAAGTGGACGCGGCAGAAACAAACGCCGCCCGAATGTTCTGGAAGCTTCTGTGAACATCAATATGCCCCGATTCAGCACCACAGCTCCAAAAACAGGCTATGGCTCTGATTCCCCCGCAGTAACGCGAACGATTCGGGGAGATCTAGCGCGCATTACCAAGTCCCGGACCTGATCACGCCCTAAACAGCACTGCAGTGCACCCGCTAACTCGGAATCTGACACAAAAACCCCAACGGCAAAGCCAAGCAAAAGCTGCGTCTCTCGGTTAGTTTAGTTACCATCAGAGACGGCGGCGGCGGCCTCGCCGCCGGCCGTGAAACGGGTGGCCTCCGCTCTAGCTTCCGCTTCAGCCATGGATGAATCTCCCAACTCGTACGAGGCAATCGTCAAGCCAGGACGCATCTGCTTGAACGCCCTGCTTCCTGTGCTTGTATTGTACGCCTCGGTAGGTCCAGGGACAGGTTCCTGATGCGGGCTTGACAACCGGCCGGGTACGCCTTGTGGCTCTCGTACCTGTACTTGTAGATTTACTCGGGCGCCTATGTATCCGGAAACTGGCAGCTGAATTTACGGCTTTCCTTGCCCGGGAAGGCATGTGTGCCTGGATACTGAACCGTGGGGCGCTGTGGGCTGGTGATCCATTGATTGTCAATGGGCTGGGATAGAGGGGTCGCACTTCTCGGTTCTTATGTGTCTCAAAAAAAAAAAAAAACTTCTCGGTTCTTACTTCTTAGAGCAACTATATAAAGTGGATCTTCCGTATCCATCCCCCATGATTTAGACTAGCAAAGAAAGGCGCGGCGGCACGCCACGCCCATTGTGGTTGCAAGTTGAAGAACAAAAGGTAGGCCTTTTTTAGAATATGTTGCATAGTTTCAATAGGAGAAGACATTGTGAACAAAATTGTTTACTTGAGGACTTTATTTATAAAGTTACAACACATGTTGTTAAGTTTTGAACAATTTGAGTCTGCAGCCATGAAAATGAGGAATATGAAGGCAGGAAGCTATCCCATGCTTTTATCTCTTATCGGCTCATGTTGGACATGTCAAATATTAGACATCGTAATTAAGGGGAAAAGAATGGGCTATCACTGCCAATATGCCATTGAATAAATCCACAGCACATAGTGCACTGATGAATATTTATAATTGTTGCCGCAAATTGGAAGTATGAGTATTATCTTACTTATTAGTGTGTGCAATCATGCAAATTTACCGGTCGTCTCAGTATTCTTGCATGTAAAATGAAGACAGAACCATGTGCCTGGTGTGATAAAGAATCAAAAAGAGTATTCTCTATTGATGTAGCTGGAATAGAGTAAGAAACCTACTCGGGCTAAATCAATGCGAAGAGCACATGTCCTAACTGGTAGAAATAAAATACACCTCAGCTATTATTGCCTGTAGATATCTAAATATGTACTCACATCAGGTGGAAGACAAATACAACAGACACGCTGGAGGGCTACTATGTATTGTCGATTTTTTTTATACTGGAAGCGACGATCCAGTAGTGTCCAGTTCAAAAAATAAGAGCGACAGTAGATTGCAACATGAGAAATAGTTGAGGTGCTCATGGAGAATTAACTATTGAGTTTTTCTCCTGCTTTTTTACATTTTGTATGCTCGTGGAGAACTAACTAACAGTAAGGGTTTCATTAGTGATTGCACTGACCTGTCCAGCCTCAGTATCATCATCATATTCTACATGAAAGCAATAATGATTCAGAAACAGTTTCGAGTCTCACAAAGTCTAACGGGAGTAGTAAAATAAAAAAATAGCTAAATAGCTAAAAAAATGGAAGATGAACAAAACACAGCTGACTCCCACTGCAAGAGAACAATCTACATAAAAAATCAGAAAACATATGCAAGAAGAAACATGGATGTAAAGAACCTTATGGTGTTTTGGCAGGCCAAAGCCTAAGGGGCAATATATCGTGTAGGTACCATTACATCTCTATATATACTGCATAAGGTTTACGCCACGTAGTGCCTATGCGTCTTTAGTACGTATACGGTCAGTATCAACAAATGTATGCATGTGTTTGATGGCTAACAGATTATTACTGGACTGCCAAATTTCAAAATCAGTATCTCTGAACATGTGTTAGAACTAAGATGAGGCATATAATGCACGCAAGAATTAGATGAATTTCTGAACAGCTGTTAGAACAGGGACACGTATCTACACCCTTCTTGCCGGAAGTACATCTGGCTGGGGCGATGAAAAGAAGACAACGGAAGGAGAAAATGGTCGTCGACGCTGCCGGGCACCGGTGGGACAGAATGCACATGGACTTAAGACAGACCCGCGCTTGAGGCCACCGTTTCCCGTTGAGTTTTCGATGTCCAACGCCACACAGATGCCCGAGATGGCTCCGGGCGTTGCTCGAATCGCCCTGGAGCGCCAAGGCTGTCGCAGGAGGTGATGTGGCCCATGTAGCTGGTGGGGATATGTGAGGGCGCAGTGCAATGAGCTCTGCTTTGTCGCAACCCCATTTCCATACACAACACAGTTGCATTTCTATAGCTAATAACATGAACACAAGTTCTAAAACCAAGGCGGAAAGGAAGCCCTGCAAAAAAGAAAATTAAGGATATGGATGGGTTGATAGAGTGCAAAGTAAGCATAGAGAGACCTATAACACATAGATAAAACCACCCAAAAATAGTTATAGAAAAATTGGCTTGTAAAAAACTCAAAACCTATTGACGACCATAATGTATTGAATCTAAAAGGTGGATGGTAGCATAGGCAGTCATACACCATCCAAATCTCTGAGTAGATGTTTTTTATCGAAAGAAGAGTATATTAAATTGCACAGTAAGGGTAAGAAGCACACTCAAAACTGAATTACATGCTAAGAGTGTTTCCTACCTTTTGAAGCCCCCCTTTGTTTGTTGGCCTTCAGGCGATGTCTACAGCGAGGTGTGCTTCCTAACCATAGAGGAATGGTTAGGAAAGTCGGTGCGATGCCGCTCCTACCCGCGTGATACTCCCGTCGCTGATGTCCCTGTCCTCGACAGCGGCCCTCGGATAAAGCCGTAGGTGGCGGCGGCGAGGCAATGGAAAATCGGTAGGCGACATGGAAGGCGTGGGGATAGAAGAAGGAAAACATTTGTAATGAGCCGACCGATCGCGTCCGCGAAATCGGTCGCTCCAGCTCACACGCGCTCATTTCGCTTTCACCCGCGCCCCGCGTCGTGGCGCAACCTCCCGAGATGCGGCGCGCCTCGTCGTGCTCGTCGCCGGCGGCGTGGCGGAGGCTCACGCGGCGTCTGGCGGAGGAGCTGCCGGCGACTCGCGTCGTCGTGCTCGTCGCCGGCGGCGTGGCGCATCCTCCCGAGACGCGGCGCGCCTCCTCGTGCTCGTCGCCGGCGGTGTGGCGGAGCCTCCCGAGACGCGACACGTCTCCTGCTTGGCGGCGGCGTGGCAGAACCTCCCGAGGCGCGACCGTCGTGCGGCGGCGGCGTGGCGCAACCTCCCGAGGCGTGCCCTCCCGAGACGCGGCGCGCCTCGTCGTGGTCGTCGTCGGCGGCGTGGCGGAGCCTCTCGCGGTGTCTGGCGGAGGAGCTGCCGGCGACTCGCGTCGGCGCGGTCGTCTCTGGCGGCATGGCGGAGCCTCCCGAGAGGCGCGTCTCCCGAGACGCGAGGCGCCTCACAGTTCGTCACCGGCGGCGTGGCGCCTCGTCGTGCTCGCGGGCGGCGGCGTGGCGGATCCTCCGGCGGCACGATGTGCCTCCTCGCGCTCGTCGGAGGCAACCTCGCGGAGCCTCTCGCGCCGTGCGTCCTCCCCTCATTGCTCTGTCGTCTCCCACGGCGGTTTGGAGAGAGAGAAGAATATGAGTGAGAAGAGGGAGCATGTGACACGGTTGACGACCGCACCGCCCATCACATGGCTGTGGACCCTACCACGAAGAACAAAAGGCTACACACACCCAGGCCTAAAACGAAAACTAACACCACTGGAAGAATCAGACCAAACAGAACCGACCGAAAATGCAAGACGCACCAAAAACTGGACACAAAACAATAACAGAGCAGTTTAAGCCACGTGTTAGCACCACATTAATCCCAAAAAAATTCAAAAAACTGAGAAAAATCGAAGCTGTTCAGGTTTGGTATAGTAGCTAGCATGTAATGGCGCGGCAGCACGCCGCGCCTAGGTGGTACCTGCGAGTTGAAAAGCGGAGGAAATTTCATGGTATGTTGTACTTGTGAGGTGAGTACATGGCCATATTAGGAGATTATAATCTGACATAAAGAATGGGTTTAACACAGGGAGAGGGATAGGGCTCTGCTAAAATGCCATTGAGTACGCACAAGCAAATATGACACTGCAATTGTGCAAGATTTCTCCCCATGTATACACAGTCATACAGAACTGGAAAATTATATATCCTAATTATCACAAAGAAATAATTTCAGAAGTGTATACCACTCAATAATTGCACAGTTCAAATCTTGTCATGCTAAACAATAAAAGAACGCCAAACACAAACTGGCCAGATTAAACTGATAGGTCATCTACAAATACATATTGTTCGTGCCTCCAGCTATGAAAACAAGAGTTCATATACTACATGAAAATACCGTGCTAGTCATTTTTCTTATCGGCAATCCCTCACTACCGCCGGAAAAAAAACTCTTAGCCTCCCTAGAGCTTGAACAACAAACTCCATTTCCGTGCAACAGGTGACGCTGGAAATTAGTGTCCTTGCCTCCTTTCAGAATGTTGCTCAACTACAGGCTGCAATATTTGAAAGAAAAAAAGAGACATCAGTTTGGTTAGTCCTGACTGTGCACATCAAGCCAATAGCAATGATTCAAAGCCTATCTTTAGATACAATTGTACAACTCATAGCAGTAGGCAATGCCCTATTTGTGCTGGTCTAAATTCAGAAAAAATTATTGCCTATGTAATTCAGTATGTATATTGTGGTTGTGCTGAAACAGAATTGGTGACCTGGGGTCTTCTCCTTGTCCAAAAAATGAAAGTAATCCGGGTAGCATTGTACGAATTAATCAACATGTCAATCATGCATCCATTACTGTTGTATATCATTCATGGCAAAGAGTGAAGGAAGAACACTTAGCAGCTGCACAATTGAGTTATTAAGGGCAGTCTAAGGACTAAGCATCACACATGAGAAAGGGACCCAACAATGCATATCGAGGCCTTCTGCATGTTTTCATAATGAAGCAAAATTGCAATGGGAGAGCAAATATATAGTACAAAGAGGTCGCACCTCATTCCTAAGTGAACTGGTCACATAGGTTAGAGCTAGTAAAAAAGTAGAGATATGTAGAGCCGGTGGCCCTTTTATTTGTTCAGCAGTGCAGTTGGGTAAAATTAAAACGGGAGAAATTACTAATCAGATAGGAACAAAATGTAAAGGGCATAGAGATTACTCTTTGAGAGGTACATTAGAACCATGAGGAGCAACATTGTTTAGTAGTAGTAAAGAAGCAACACAATAGGATTCAACACGCATTTACCAACTCTCAGCACAGTTCAGAATAACAAAAACGACTCCAACAAAAAGATATCACGACACTATCATATAACAGGAGCCTGCAGTTACTACATAATAACAATTAAGAACCAAGCACTGCAGCGCTTAAACAAAGTGTTCAGCACCTGGAGCTGTGTCACATAGATACATCGAGGATTGGGCACTTGCAACCTCCATCAATAGAAATTTGAGTTAAATCTATCACAGGACTTCCCAGCAGGAACGGCCGCGCCCGTAGGGTTATCGTGCAGCGAAGAATAAAAGACTACAACACTTGAACTCTATAAAGGACTGATATCAGATATCTCAAGTGTTGTGTATACTCACATCTAGAGAAAAGAGATGTCAACCGGGAAGGAGAATCATCAACCCTGATAAATGTTGCCTCCCTATCCTCGGTGCAGAACAAAGTATATTGGAGTCATTTTTTGAACTCAGACATATGGGAGTTAGGCAGTCCCTGGAGTGAGGGAGATAATTCTGCGTCATGGATACAAAGGGATCATCAGGACCATGTAGCAACCATGTTCACACACTATGTGCTAAACCATTTTTGAGAATGGCAGTAAATAATTGCATGGCTTCTTCCTTTTTGTCACCCTTAAACAACAAAGGTAGCATAATTTTTGAATCTCTGCACATCATCTGAAAACTCGTCGAGCATGTTCATGCTGAGATAGATTACTCTGAAAACTACGCAGTAAATGACACACCGGCAGCTATAAGCCACTGATAATCAGTTGCGACAGTCCCATCGCAGGAACAACCTCCCCATCCAAAATATGTTACCGATTCTTTTCTCAAAACAATAGTGTGGTAGTACAGACCTTCCTAAAATATCATATGGTCTGTCATGTAACCACCTAAATACAAACTGGTAAAACTAAGCTCCATTTCTTTATACGAAAAACGACTATAGGTAGCACTAATTCTGTGCAATAATCATCTTCGGATGCATCAACTAAAACCAACTTCAGCATTACTTGTAGAAAGGAATATAAGAGTGTGCAAAGGTGAAACAAAATTATGAAATATGCAAGAAACAATACGGAAAACATGCCACTCTATACTAAAAGACGACACTTCTCAATGAATTCCAGGTTATGACGATTCCAGTCTAGGCAAATTGTGCATATGTCACGAAAGGACATGACAGTACGAATTGAGCTGACCAAAAGGTCCAAATCAGAACAACAGAAAACAAAATAGAATACTCGGATTTGTACAACAATGGATCGGACCAGCAACATGCAAATTCTGGAAGGCGGTGGAGGTGTACAAAGTAATATACCAATACGGAAAGACACCAGTATTTTTCATCTTAAACTATAAATATATAAACAAAAGAACATGAAAATATCATCAAGTAATATTTGAGGTATACATAGGTTAGCAAACGTGACTGATAAGGATGCTGACAAAGTTCACCTGAAGCAACACCGGACGAACCAAATTGCAATGAAGAGCCATAACCAGTCCAGGCATTTGCACTGATGACCCAACAACGTCACCGAAATCCGAAGTACCTACAAAACAAATTAAAGAAATAAAACATTTTTTCGCAAATCCACCTTTGGCTTTATAAATACATGATTCTTTTGTGTAATTCAAATACATGAAGCATTGAGGACAGACATTGCCGTGGAATTAACATTGTTTCTCTCATTTTAATAGCACTCAACATAATATAAGATGGTTGTTTCCAACACAAATAGGAAGTAGAACCATGGAGCCAATTAGTCAGCCGCCTGCCTTGGCGAATTTGCTAGCTGATCCTGTTAAACCGTAAAAATGACCTGACAACTCATCCATCAAACCAACCAGCCTGCAACAATTACTGCATGTTTAAAAGTGCACCTTCCCATGGCAGCCTACGGAACAGCAAATCGAATCAAGAACACACATGGATAACAGAACATCCCAAGAAATAACTCCCACGAACACTAATCTTCACCTCAACCGGGAGCAGCATGTACCAGCCAAACTAAAAAAAAACCCATGTCACTGGCGGCCGAATGCAAAAATGGGCAATCCGTGGACAACTCCAGCAGCACGGCAAGAGTGTCACCGGAAATTAGAGAAGAGGTTGTATGGCCACCTCAACTGATCTGGTATGAGCCACCAGAGAGAAAATATAATCCCGTCAGCTCGTGCACCACTCCAACTCTGCCATGCCATGCTGCGGGCTTTCTCCCTGGCCGGCCACGCTCCTGCGCGCTCCGGCGGCGCTGCAGGTTGTCGAGTGTGGGCCGACCACCCGGTAGGGTCGAGGCGCCACCGCGAGGTGATGAGCTGCTGCAGGAAGACAGGAAAAAGCTTACTATCTAACATGCAAATAATTTCTAACATCCTAATCACAACAAATTTGCTCACTGAATTGTGCAATCATCTATTTTCTCACTGAATTGTACAATCAACTATTTGCTCACTGAGTTGTACAATCATCTAATATTTGGCAAAAACAGAGACAAAACTTTGAGAGAAGGAAAAATAATCATACCTGTTTTCCGTGGTGGTTGAGGTGCTGCAGGTCGGAGAGGAGATGGTGCAGGCTGGCCACGGTGGTTGAAGCGCTGTAGGTCGGCCAGAGGAGGTGGTGCAGGTCGACCACGCTGCAGGTCTGGCAGAGGAGGTGGTGCAGGCCGACCTGCGGAAGCGTGGCTGGGGGAGGAATTGCAGGTCGATGGAGGAGAGGTGGACGGAGGAGGCGGTGCAGGTCGTCCGATGAGGCGCTTCGAGGACGTGGAAGGCGGCCGGCGGTGAGTGGCGGCGGCGCCCCTAGGGAACCTTACCGCGAACAGAGAAACCAGAGAGCGAGCCTCCCCGTTTTGCCACGAATCGCGACACCGGCAGTGGGGAGCGCCGGTCGCTGAGTGGTGGGCGTTGTGTCGGGCCGAGGTTCCCCGAGGCGAGACGGGAGAAACGGTCAGCAGGGGTGGAGCCGGTCGGAGCTGTCCGTGCGTGCCTCGACTCCGGCCGCGTCGGGCACGCACGGGCGGGCACGCCGCCGGCCGCGTCGGCCACTCGTGGGCACGGGCGAGCAGGCCCGGCCAGGCAGCAGCTGCAGCTCGGCCACGGGCGGGCAGGCGGGCGCGGTTGTCGCCGGGCGGGGCGAGCCGTGGCCGGGCGGGGGCGGCGGTCGCCGCGACGGGCACGGGCGTGGGCGGGACGGAGCTGGCCGCCGGCGTGGCCTGCCGGGACGCGGCGGAGGTCGCCGGGGCGGGGCGGGGCGAGCCGTGGCCGGGCGTGGCCTGCCGGGACGCGGCGGAGGTCGCCGGGGCGGGGCGAGCCGTGGCCGGGCGGGGGCGGCGCTCGCGGCGACGGCCGCGGGCGTGGGCGGGGCGGAGCTGGCCGCCGGCTTCGTGACGCATCTGGTCGTGATCGTGGCAGTCGACGGCGGGCCGGAGACGCAGGACCCGATCCCTCGGTCATCCCTGCCGTGGCGGCGGACGGCCGGACTGGCGAAGCCCTCAGAGACGCCGGACAAGGTCCCATGGAGTCTACTGTAGATGGAGATTGGGCAGCTCGTGAGGGACATGGGGAGGAGATTGGGCAGCTCGTGAGGAAAATTAGTGAGCGGAGGGGTAGGCAGGGGGTCCCAGGCGGGACGCGTGTTGCACTGCTGAACCATTCCTTGCACCGCTTTGACCAACTGCTGGACCGAAGCGATGGAGTTGGGAATTTTATGACTATGTCCACCCGAAGTGTACACGATGTAAAAACCACACAGGGTGAAACTAAAAAGAAACTGCAAGACGTCCCCTGAAATGCACACGAAAGATCCATGTAGCACAACAGAACACGTGTCAGCATGGCACATAGGCACAAAAATAATCCAAAATTCTGAGAAAAATGGAACTTGTTCAGCTTTAGTATAGTAGTTATTCCTTGCACCGCTTTGACCAACTGCTGGACCGAAGCGATGGAGTTGGGAATTTTATGACTATGTCCACCCAGAAGTGTACACGATATAAAAACCACACAGGGTGAAACTAAAAAGAAACTGCAAGACGTCCCCTGAAATGCACACGAAAGATCCATGTAGCACAACAGAACACGTGTCAGCATGGCACATAGGCACAAAAATAATCCAAAATTCTGAGAAAAATGGAACTTGTTCAGCTTTAGTATAGTAGTTATGTCCACCCAGAAGTGTACACGATGTAAAAACCACACAGGGTGAAACTAAAAAGAAACTGCAAGACGTCCCCTGAAATGCACACGAAAGATCCATGTAGCACAACAGAACACGTGTCAGCATGGCACATAGGCACAAAAATAATCCAAAATTCTGAGAAAAATGGAACTTGTTCAGCTTTAGTATAGTAGTTATATGTTGAGATCTCATGCCATTTATATAGAGATTGTGGTGTCCAATCTATATGGAACACGATTTATCCTTGGGCGATAGTAAATCCTAGGCAGCGATTGATCGCCGTAAGCTATGCACATAGAAAACATTTATGACAGGACGATGGATCCGAGGCAGGGATCTGTTGCCCCAAGCCACACGCATTGAAAATCCGTATGCTTGGGCGATAGATCCAAGATAGCGATTGGTCGCCCCAAGCCACAAGCATGGAAAACGTTATGCTTGGGCGATAGATCCGAGGCAACAACTGGTCGCCCCAAGTCACACGCCTCGCTTCATTTACCCGTTGTTGCTCCAGGCGGTAGACCCCCACAACTTGCTTTTTTGGCTGCTGACTAGGTCTTCACATGTAGTGGACCCCACAAACTATTTTACGCTTACTTTTTTGGCTACTCATATGCATGGTGTACTAGACCAGGACCCGTGTACCCTTATGTTGATCTGCACACATTGCTAATTCTAAATTGTTATGTATTTGGATGGATTTTAGTGTTGACCTCCTATGGCCGTTGTTTTGCTACAAGTTGGTGCATCGCTTGCGTAGGTTGGCATCACCGCTCAAGTCTAGATGGTGCAAGCCGACGTCGAAGCTTAAGGGGCCTGAGGTGACGCTGCGAGGCGTTGCGCTTCCCTCGGCGATGTTGCGAGACCGCCGATAGGGGACTATACAAGCGGCGAGAAGTTCTCACGAACATCCATCACCAATACTTCAAGGTACTGCGGCCGATGCTAGATCCTTTTCAATATTTTTGTTGTGAGATTTTGTTGTGACGCTACATAAGTGTTTCTGTTGTTGCAATTTTTTAAATTATGCTACAAACGTATGACCATTTTGCTTCGATTGTTTCTATTTTTAAGCCTTTGCTGCAATCCACATATGTTTTTTTGTTACAAAAGCAAAAAAATGTTGCAAACATACAATAATTTTGGTTCAATGGTATTGTTGTGAGTTTTGTCTATCGTACAACATCTGTGCTTTTTGTTGAAAAGGAACATAATTATGCTAAAAACATGCAATTATTTTGCTTTGATAGTTTTAGTATTTCATATGAGTTTTTGCTGCGATGACATACTTTCTTGTTGTAAAAGTGAAGAGATTATGCTACAAATATACAACTAATTTCGATCATTTTTGGTGTTTTTCTACAATGTTACATACATGCTTTTGGGCTTGAAAAGGAAACCATGCTGAAAAATACAACGGAATTTTGCTTTGATCTTTTCGATCATTGTAGTACACTTCTGTTGCAATGATGCAACTTGTAACGATGCCCTTAGGTATTTGTTGCTAATATTACATTCATGTTATACACGCTAATGTTATGAATTTTATTGTACAAGTTCAATTTTAGTTGTTGCATTGTTGACTTCAATTTATTTCTTCATGGGCATCATGTATTACATTAGATTGTGTTCGCAGATAGGAGGGAATAGTCACATTGCATGTGACTAACAACATCACGTAACTTCAGCCTGCATCGCAACTGGCGGAGGGAAAGCTACCTGACCACCCGGACATAGCATACTAGCATAGCAGCAGGAAAGCAACATGACCGAGAGAAAACAAGACTAATTTCCGAGCGTACATGGAGGTCGAACTCCCCTAGAAGAAACCAATCCTCTAAAGCTTAAGTACGTGCGTTTAAAATGACACATTTAGTTGAAATTATGACTAGGCAAGACGTGAACAAACGTGTTGGAATCATTCGTACAACTAACAGAAAGGACAACATCTATGAACTTCGGATGACCCGTTGATATGCCAGAAATGTCTTGGAACAACAAGAGCAATGCCACCACCACATGTTCCGTTGACACCCATGTTCGATTTAACTAGACACTCGAGACCATCTATATAATGAGAAAAAAGTGACTGCAAAAGTCTGTAGAACCGGTTCAATACGTCGCAATGGATCAATTTTTACGTGTTAGACGTACAAAAGGAGAATCATTTTCTTGGTTCGGCTCTAAGTGGTTTAAAGTACCAATAAGGAAGAGAGACTCATCCTGGCCATTCTACAAAGACAAGCCCAGGTATAAAAAGATAAGCAAGTGTAGAGAGTTCTTTATCTCCATGGTGTTATAGAGAGCTTGTACCTGGGCTTGTCTTTGTATACCTACCTCTCTCTCTCTCTTTGTATACCTACCTCTCTCTCTCTCTAATGATCATTATTTTTTTTATCAGTCCATAGATTCGTGACAAGGTCTACCAAAAAAAGATGCATATCAACGATGTGATTCATTTCGGCAATCGATTCCAAGTTTTCTTAATTACCATGTTTATTTTTGGACGCTTTTAGACCAATTTCAACAACAACAAAATCCGCACACGGTTGATCTTTTCAAAATACCTTGACCACTAACTTCATCATCCTACAAACTCTTGTACTGTAAATTTTAATTTAATGGGTCGTAGAGACAAACAACTGGTGATGTGTTTTTTATTTGTGTAGTGTTACTTTGTACTTACTTACGTTTGTATATCTGCACCTCTCCGCCTCTCGTGATCATTACTTTTATGTTAGTCCATATATTTGTGATGAAGTATGTTATAAAAAGATGCATATCGACGATGTGATTCCATTAGAGAAATTGACCGTGACTTTTGTTAACTGTAACTCTTTGGTTTCGTGAATATATTTAGAAGTTTTTCTAGCTAATTTCGTCAAATTCATCGCACAACGTCCGTCGTTTCAAATTTCCTCTGACAAGTAGTTATCTTATTGTTCACCATAAATCTTTGTTGCAAGTTTTTAAGGTTGGGCAGTCATAGTAAGCGCACAACCAAACACTCAAACTTTACATCACAAGAGCTCATGCAGTGAACACCGGTCTTAACTTGTTTGTGCTCTCATGCAAATCAAGTCAATACAGCCAACCAAAGAATGTGCACAATGTGGTTTATTTTTCTTCACGCGAGCAAGAGGCGTGTTTCACTTATGTGAGAAAATTGGCGCAAGTAAGAACATCTCCACCGGGAGCCTCAAATAGGCTCCGGTAGGTGCACTGGAAGTGCTTTATTGGGCGCGCTAACACCAGCTCCCCAATCTGGGGAGAGGATGCACACACCGGAGATCCCTCATGGTTAGCTGCATCGAAATTGGCGTCGTTGATCTCCTCCAGCTCTTCCTCATGGAGCCTCCAGAAGCGTTGCATGTTGAAGGAGGCCAAGATCACCTCCTGCTCCGGGTTTCCGTTGAACTACTCCTCCACGCCCCACTACGTCGCCGCCTATGCCGCCTCGACTTCTGCATCTGTTATGAATGCCTCGTTCCACTCGTCAAACTCGGAGTCATTGAAGTTGAAGTCAAACTCGGGTTCGGGCTGCGACGGTGTAATATCCCAGGTAACGGGGTTACAAAAATAGAGGAAATATATGTGTGCATTGCATTCATGCATAGAAAATCTGGGGAATTTTTGCGCTTTGAAGTAAAACAGTCACAGTAACTGAAGTTTCACTTGACCTTGGTGAAACTGAAGTAGCTCATCAAGTCAAGTGCTATAAACCTCAATGTGACTTTACTAAAATCTTGTTTTGGGTAGAGATGATTTGATCTAAGGGGTTAGATCAAATGGAATTAAAACCAACACAAGAACTTATTAATCAAGGATCAACTACTTGATCTTATTAAAGATCACAACATGATATTCCTTGCCATAACATATGATCATCCATTTAAATGGAAATCAAGTAACAATAAAATGGAGAAACCATTCTTGACTTATCTTTTCCATATCTTAAACTAATCCATGATCCTACCATGAACCTCATGGTATTCATTTTTCTTCAACATTGGAATTATAACAAGGAGATCCACTCAAGAAGTATATATATTCTTCTACATTCCAAGTTATTATACATCAAACCTAGAGAAGTGAGAGTTCTATATTACTTATTAGAGGATCAATGATAAACCTTGAACTGAACCTTGGATATACATCCATATATTCAAACCATCACCTTTAAAGAGAAACCCTAGAATATTATTCCAGACCATCCCTAGAGAGAGAACCCAATTATGTTAAACATAGATATTGATGATCACATCATTCTCTATGGAGCCCAAACTTAGGTTAGTATTAAAGTCCTTCCCCAAATAAGAGAGAGACCACTCATACCAATCTTAGCTTTACCTATTTAAGAATAAATGACAACCATTGAACTAAAGTATTAGGAGTTAAACCATTTCATTTGGGAGTGGTGAGCTAGCCAATACTATATGGAGTAAGATCATATCCATGAATTGATGAAGTAAAGTAGCAACTAATTCAACTAAGCATATAGGTGGAGACTTAACCCTTTACTATCTAATGAGATCTTGTGAACATACCATAGAACCTAGAATAACCATTCCTTTATAAGAGAGCCCAAGCTATGGTGTTACACTCAAGTAGTAGAGGCAACACTTAAATGTGAGGGAGAGAACTATCCATATACCAGATGATTATATCATCATTGATTAAGTAGAACTATAAGTTATTATCTCAGACATTCTCCTGGGATATAAATTATTGAGGTAACCATATCCATTCAGGATAGGATAAGAAAGAAACTATGTTTAGTTGATCAAGACAACACTTAATCTTGGGAGTGAGAAACCTAATTCTTGAGAGATAACTTAGGAAGCCAAACCTTGATCAATATAAATTGAGTAATGATCATAAACCTTAGAATTTGAGGTAGAAGATATTAAGAACAAGTGGATCATGCTTAAACCATGATCATGCCCTTGTGGTATGTGAGGATAAGTTAAACCCTAATAGGATAAGTAGATAGCATTCACCCATGAAATTATAGGGAAATCACTAGTAATCAAATCCAGGCTTATATCTCAATCTTAACTAGTGAATCACTTGGTGATCATCAGTAGAATTTTATCCCATTTACATTACACCTATTCTTCACTTAAGAACCACCAGAAAACCTTTAGAGTCCAACTCTATACTTTATATGGTGAGAAACCATTCATCATTATAACCAAAGTTAACTATAAAAAGAACCATAACTACTTTAGTTACTTTAATAATATATTAAGGATATAAAAGAAGTCCATAGGAATAAGGTAGAATCAATTCTCATATCCTTAACCACTGAATGAGAACAATAATAATTAAAGTAAGTAACCATCTTATTTTGGTTAAAAGAGACTAAACTCTAGCAAACACAATATGGTGTTATCTCAATTCTACAACCCAGAATTATATCTCCAACCTAGTTGTGAATCACTTGGGTGATTACAATTATAAAACCAAACCATAATGAGAGTAGTATCTACTCTAAGTATTTCAAGGTGTTATCAAAATAATAGTACCGGTATTAAACTTGAATTAGAATTAAGATAAACCTCACAAGACCTTAATAAATAAGGGCTCACATAAAATTATGTGCAAGTGACAACATTATCAAATAAGAGGTCAAGTTCTTAGAGATAAATAGCACATGAAATCATGCCACTAAATCACTTTCTTATTTGAAATCCATAAATCAGTATTACCTTGAGATTATTTCTTACAAAATGAAACCAAATAAAACTCTATATACCACTAAGTAAGAAATTTATCACTGGAAAACAATTTGAATATTTACAAAGATAATATTCAAATTCATATCCATATGGGTAATTAAATTCAAGTTCATATAATAATAACTAAACCAATGTTGTAATGCCATAATAACATTCTAATATACCATTATAGTATTTGCAGTACCTTGGATTATTCCTGGTATGATTCAAGTAAGCCAGACCTGCAGAATACAAAGGAATTCAAATTTGAATTCAAAACAGAAATAAAACCGAAACTAAATAAAAGAGAAATAGGAGATGGGGCTTACCTGGACCTTGCCAGCCGAAGGAGTCCAGCAGGAGTCCACCAACGCGGCCCAGCAACGCAGCCCAGCAGCAGCCCAACCCAGCCCACTTACCATTTCACATGATAAGACTGAAGAGAAGCTCGACGTCTTCGTCTTCGTCTCTGGGAGCACGGGAGGGTGCCACGGCGCCGAGGAGCTCCACGTCCCAGCCATAATTGAGGACCGCACGACCGTTGATGACCTCCCTAGATGCTATAAATACACGGCCGAAGCCTCCATCGCTCGTGTTCTTCTCTTTTCCCCAATTCATCAAACCCTAGCACACCGGACTCCGACTATCGACGCCGGTAGGGACCTCCCCGAGCCTCGGCGTGGTCACCATTGTCATCGCCACCCTCGACATGTCCACCGTACAAAGGGAATCGAGCCGGAACCTCCCAGAGCATCCTCACCAAGCTCGTCTCCCCGACGGCCGGAGCCATTAATTCCGGCGATCCGGACCTCTATCGACCCCATCGTCGCGTCCATCGCAACCAGGGTGAGCCACTGATGCTCAAGCACCCCCTAGCCTCTTCAATTTCGCTCTCAATCATGCCCGCACCAGTAGCCTGCGAGCGCCGCCGCTCGGCCTCGCCGTCGAGCTTGCTCCGGCGACCAATTCGGGGCGGCGTTGGCACCCGCATGTTCGCCTCGACGCGTTGAGTCTCTTAGTAAAGGGCTTGGCCGCGCAAGCGCTGTATCGCCGGCGACCACCGTCACTGGTCGCCGGTGACACACATGGTGGCCACATCACCGCCACTGAGGCAGCCAACGTGGCCACTGGCCCACGAGTCAGTCCCTGGGGGTAGCACTAGCCGGGTGCATTTAGTAGTTTTAGCCATTTTCCTTTATTTCAAATTATGTAAATTGCTGAAACTTCACATGAATTTATAAAATCCAATTTAATTCAGAAAAATACAAATAAGATATTAAAATTCTTAGAAAAGAAAACTCTATCCAATAAAAATATAAAATGAAAATTTTATTTTAATAAAAACTCAATTATTTAATACTTGTTATTTAAGCCTTTAATTTTAATTTTAAATTCAATTAAAATTCAATAATTAGGAAAAAAGGTATAAAATAAATAAAAACAGTAAAGTAAATAAATAAAACATTAAAACTAATTTTCTTTATCTGGAACTTACTAAATCTTTATTAATAGGAATTAAACCCTGATTAATAATTATCTTAATTATTAATTGTTCAAAAATAATAAAATGTCCAATGCAATATTAATTTTATTTCAAAGTTATTAACAACTTCAACTTTAACATGAAGTTATTAATCATAGAATTAAATGATAAATAGCAAACCCTAAATTCCACATGGAATGATATTACAACCCTAACATTTCATGTGAAACCAAAACCCTGATTCAATTAGGAACCCTAGTTCCATTATTACATGTGAACCCTAAATTGCTTCCAACCTAAACCCTAGGTTAGAACATGTGATCATGGTACCTTCTTTCAAAGCATAGAACAATAATAGCAACTAAATATTTGCCATGTCCACATAAAATGTAAGAACCCTATCACTAGTTAATTGCTATTCTATGTTCTCATCCAAATACAACTAGATGATCAACTAGGATCAACCAAGTGTAAAACCTAGTTTCTAACCTTAGAGATATCAACCTCTAATCATCCTTACTTAGCATCACACCATGGTGATAAACCCTAATAGTAACCATACCTATTATTTTGCACTACATACCCTCGTTCCACTAAACCCTACTAGTGTTAGATACTTATGAAACATCCTATTTAGGAACTAACTATTCCTTACTTAGTGGATCCAATAGGAAACCCTCGACAACCTCAACCTTAATTGTAATACTTCCTATTCCTTAAGAAGTATGTTCTTCAAAAGTTATTCTTTTGAAGTAAATAAAGAGTATTCATCAACCCTACCTAACAGGACCTATAAACCCTAGCCAGTCATCATTAGCAAGGTATACCAACCTTGGTAGCACCTATGTATAATGATTTGCTTAGATGTGCTTCACTAAAACCATATGATCTTTAGCTATCGATGAATCCAACATTGTTTGGATCCATCTAATCCTTACTCCAGAAACCAATTGGAACCATAGTAAACCATAGAACTCCACAAACCTTATTATTATCATACTTGTTCTTTACTAAAGAACATGTTCTTCAAAAGTTATTATTTTCAAGTATATAACAAGCAATCATCAACCGTACACTATATGACTTAAAAATTGACAACTGTCTTCTACTTATTATACAACTACTATCCTTTAATGTGTATGATTGTTACTATGCATTTTACCACTTGCTTATGATTCTAAAACAACACAACCCTAATAAGAACCTTGTTTGTGAACCACTCTAAAAGTGCAACACACCCTAAACAAATCAGTTCAACTCACTAATCCTAAATCATCGGGGTTAAGTCACGCTTAGAGCGAATGCATCTCATACTTATGCATTATTGCATCCTTGCCAATCTTTTAAACATCGTCCTTACCGGACGATGATGCTATTTCAGAATTTGGAGTTATTGCGTATCGAAGACCTTGCCTGCATAATCTTACAGTCAAGAAAGGCAAGTTCATCACTTGCTCATGTCATTTGAGTATTTTTACCAAATTACTTGCAAAGTATTATGTCTATCACTATTGCATAAAAAGCAAAACCACTATTTTCATAACTATGAATATGACTAAGTGGTGGGCAATGGAACCATGGATTGTGTTGATATGGTGGAGGTTCCATTGCAAGGGTTTATATCCATCTAGGATTAAACAACAAATGTCGTCCAGTGATTCTTGTGCCGTAATACCCGTGTTAACCATAAGATCCGGAGTGGGATGGAGTAGTCAAAAGTGTTTCCACCTCTCGTTCATCAACGGACGCGCTTTACCATAGTACACTTTTAATCCAAGGGGGCAAGCGGTGAGGCTGGGGAGTCCTAAGTCCCCACGGCATTGTCTGTAGTACACTTGTCGCCCGAAGGAGCAAGCGGTGAGGCTGGGGAGTCCTAAGTCCCCACGGTATTGCGGTCTATGAGGGGTTGCAACGACCGGCGAAGGTATCAGGCCATCGTGCCTGGTATTAGTCGAGGTCGGATGGTATCCTTTGGATACGCTGACCGGCGAGGACCCAAGGTCGGAATTGCAACAAAGGGTGGGTGTTCGAGGTAGCGGAGGAACATGATTGGCTAGACCTTATACCGGGCCTCACACCAAAGGAAGTGTGGACGAGCACGCGGCTCGGTTGGCACCAATGTTAAGATCTCTTATGGATAAAGCAACACACCTCTGCAGAGTGTAATGAATCGTGACCTGTCACTCCCTGTTCCGGGATATGGAACTGCGAACGCTGCCGGAAAGGAACTCCATGAAGTTCTAGTAAACCGGTGAAGGCCGACGGACATAGTTCTTCCGAATAAAAGCAACCTCTTGAAGAAATGGTTATGAAAACCTGCATTGGTATTAGACTTTCTGGTCTAATGCCGTAGCTAGTGCATTAAACACCTCTTTCCTATAATGAACTTGTTGAGTACGCTCGTACTCATCCCACTCTTAAATCCCCTGCTTAGACATGGAGGCGTCGAAGGAGGATATACAGTGTAACTCGAAGATCGAGGAGTCAACAACTACTTCAAGGGACAGGAACCCGTCAAAAGAGTCAATCACCACATTCATCAAGGATAAAACCTAGCTTAGCAGTAGAAAGGAACCAGTTTCCTAAACCTAGCTCCTATTTAGCTAGAATCTATTCATAGCCACTATAGCTAGTTAAATACTCTACAAATAGAGTTACTGATAAGACTAGATTACGAGTCGTTCTTCTGGAGTTTATTTGCAGTTTTACCTCATTGTAAAGTAGGAGGCTATGATGATCTTATGTAACAGAGTCAATGTTGTAATTCTATAGACATGCCTTGGACCCGCATATGTTTCTGTTGTACCACTCTGAGCGATATAATACTAGTGGAACGGTGTTTCATTGGTGTTATATCAGACTTGCATACTACACCATGTAGTTGTATGTCGGGTCACCACAGTTGGTATCAGAGCAAATGCTTTGACCCTAGGATTAAAAACCCTTTAAAGGAGACCTATAGGTTTTGGTAGTGTCTATAGGAAGTTGTCTTAGTTAAACCAAATATTCTTATGACTTGAGATGGATATTCACTTGAGAATAATCCTGACACACTTGAGTCAAATTTTCCTACCTATCTTTCCTAAGTAAAGTTAGATAACTAATCCCAAACATATAGTACACCATGAAGTCCTCAAACAATAGATGAGTAGACCCCAGTTGGTATACAATACATGGTAGTCCAAAGAGAGGATACAACCATAAGGAAGATATCCTATTGGAAGATGTGTACCAACACATGTTATGGTTAAATAGAGTTATCCAGACCTATACTAGGAGTGATATCAAGTGATGAAGATAGGTATATAAGAAGATATCCTACTAGCAGGTATAATCGTACAAGTAGTGGGTAAGTAAATTATCCAAACTTATGAAACATTTGATAGTAAGTTCGATAAAGTAGTATATACCATGATGAGTCAATCATGGGAGGTAAGGAAGAGAGATATATCAATAAAATATGCCTACTTACATGGTAGAGATAGAAATCATATATGATTCACCTGAGAATCGTTATGTGATGGACTAGAATATCATAAATACTTAGGAGGAGTTTGATAAGAAGTTAGACGTGAAACAATAGAGTAAGATTTGTGTTCCAAAACCATGGGAAGTGTGCCAAGCACATCATGACCATAATCTTATGATAATATAAACACTTGGAAATATAGGAGCTATATTTCCATAGTATGTGTTTAGAGTAGCAATGTTAGAACCTAGACATATCATGTGAGATAGTCCTCAACAAAATGGAAGTTAAGTAGTACTTCCAGAGAAAATTAGATTAACTTCAACTATCCCATGCCACTTTGTTTCAAGTTTATCTCATTGCAATTGTGCAATCCAGGTAAATGTCAAGACAAATAGTAGAATGCCAAATATATGTGCTAAGTATCACGATATAAACCTATCTTATGTGGTGTTATATACTACACATCTCAGCCTGATGTTTAGAGATGTCTTACTCAACAATCATATTCAGGCTTATGATGGTGTGTATTATAAGCACAAAGCTGAATCTTCTTGGATTTCTATTGGATTTTCATTGATTGACTAGATCCATACATGAGGTTTGACTTTGATATGCAAATGCATGTTGCACGATCAAGTTCTTACTTGATGTTAAAGATCTAGAGGGTAATGCTATTCGTGTGAGGAAGTGACGAATTCTGAATATTTTGAAGACAAGATGAAGGTTCATCAGAAGAAGGAAGAAAAGTTGTGGGAAGTAACCGCAATACTCTAAATGAAGGATTGATACGTCCAATTTGCATCACTATTTTATATCATAATTTGCTGTTATTCATAGATATATTTCATATTGGGACACAATACTTATGTTATTTCATCTATTTTGCATGTTTCATGATCATTTGGAGATCGCACACCGGAGCCGGGATTCTCGCTGGAAAAAGCACCGTCGGGATGCAATATTTCGGAAGATCAACTGTGGAAGGAAATTTTACCAAAAATCCTATTTTTCCAGATGACGAAGGAAGCCAGAAGGGGGAGCCAGCTGGACCCAAGGTGGGCCCACACCATAGGGCGGCGCGGCCCATGGCCTGGTCGCGCCACCATGTGGTGTGGGGGCCCCACAGCCCCTTTCGCCTCCTTTTCTTCGCGAAACCCTTCGTCCCGAAGACCTAAGCCACAGAGGGATCCTCACGAAGGGTTACAGCCGCCTCTGCGGGGCGGAGAACACCAGAGAGAAAAGAGCTCTCCGGCGGGCAGGAATCCGCCGGGGAAATTCCCTCCCGGAGGGGTGCTTGCTGGCGTGTAATTCACACGTTCGTTGGGAACCCCAAGAGGAAGGTATGATGCGCACAGCAGCAAGTTTTCCCTCAGAAAGAAACCAAGGTTTATCGAACCAGGAGGAGCCAAGAAGCACGTTGAAGGTTGATGGCGGCAGGATGTAGTGCGGCGCAACACCGGAGATTCCGGCGCCAACGTGGAACCCGCACAACACAACCAAAGTACTTTGCCCCAACGAAATAGTGAGGTTGTCAATCTCACCGGCTTGCTGTAACAAAGGATTAACCGTATTGTGTGGAAGATGATTGTTTGCAAGAAAACAACAAAGAACAAGTATTGCAGCAGATTTGTATTTCAGGTATAAAAGAATGGACCGGGGTCCACAGTTCACTAGAGGTGTCTCTCCCATAAGATAAAAGCATGTTGGGTGAACAAATTACAGTCGGGCAATTGACAAATAGAGAGGGCATAACAATGCACATACATGTCATGATAAATATAGTGAGATTTAATTGGGCATTACGACAACGTACATAGACCGCCATCCAACTGCATCTATGCCTAAAAAGTCCACCTTCGAAGTTATCATCCGAACCCCTTCCGGTATTAAGTTGCAAAGCAACAGACAATTGCATTAAGTATGGTGCGTAATGTAATCAATAACTACATCCTCGGACATAGCATCAATGTTTTATCCCTAGTGGCAACGAGCACAACACAACCTTAGGGGTTTCGTCACTCCCCGGATATCAATGTAGGCATGAACCCACTATGGAGCATAAATACTCCCTCTTGGAGTTACTAGCATCAACTTGGCCGAGCCTCTACTAATAATGGAGAGCATGCAAGATCATAAACAACACATAGGTAATAACTTGATAATTAACATAACATGGTATTCTCTATCCATCGGATCCCGACAAACACAACATATAGCATTACAGATAGATGATCTTGATCATGTTAGGTAGCTCACAAGATCCAACAATGAAGCACAATGAGGAGAAGACAACCATCTAGCTACCGCTATGGACCCATAGTCCAGGGGTGAACTACTCACTCATCACTCCGGAGGCGACCATGGCGGTGTAGAGTCCTCCGGGAGATGAATCCCCTCTCCGGCAGGGTGCCGGAGGAGATCTCCAGAATCCCCCGAGATGGGACTGGCGGCGGCGGCGTCTCTGGAAGGTTTTCCGTATCGTGGTTCTTCCTATCAGGGGTTTCGCGACGGAGGCTATAAGTAGGCGGAAGGGCAGAGTCGGAGGGCTGATGAGGGGCCCACACCATAGGGTGGCGCGGGCCCCCCTCTGGCCGCGCGGCCCTATGGTGGCGGCGCCTCATCGCCCCACTTCGTATCCCTTTCGGTCTTCTGGAAGCTTCGTGGCAAAATAGGACCCTGGTCGTTGATTTCGTCCAATTCCGAGAATATTTCGTTACTAGGATTTCTGAAACCAAAAACAGCAGAAAACAACAACTGGCTCTTAGGCATCTTGTTAATAGGTTAGTTCCAGAAAATGCACGAATATGACATAAAGTGTGCATAAAACATGTAGGTATCATCAATAATATGGCATGGAACATAAGAAATTATCGATACGTCGGAGACGTATCGGCATCCCCAAGCTTAGTTCTGCTCGTCCCGAGCAGGTAAAACGATAACAAAGATAATTTCTGAAGTGACATGCCATCATAACCTTGATCATACTATTTGTAAACATATGTAATGAATGCAGCGATCAAAACAGTGGCAATGACATGAGTAAACAAGTGAATCATAAAGCAAAGACTTTTCATGAATAGTACTTCAAGACAAGCATCAATAGGTCTTGCATAAGAGTTAACTCATAAAGCAATAAATCAAAGTAAAGGTATTGAAGCAACACAAAGGAAGATTAAGTTTCAGCGGTTGCTTTCAACTTATAACATGTATATCTCATGGATAATTGTCAACATAGAGTAATATAACAAGTGAAATATGCAAGTATATAGGAATCATTGCACAGTTCACACAAGTGTTTGCTTCTTGAGGTGGAGAGAGATAGGTGAACTGACTCAACATAAAAGTAAAAAAGAATGGTCCTTCAAAGAGGAAAGCATCGATTGCTATATTTGTGCTAGAGCTTTTATTTTGAAAACATGAAACAATTTTGTCAACGGTAGTAATAAAGCATATGAGTTATGAAAATTATATCTTACAAGTTGCAAGCCTCATGCATAGTATACTAATAGTGCCCGCACCTTGTCCTAATTAGCTTGGACTACCGGATCATCGCAATGCACATGTTTTAACCAAGTGTCACAATGGGGTACCTCCATGCCGCCTGTACAAAGGTCTAAGGAGAAAGCTCGCATTTTGGATTTCTCGCTTTTGATTATTCTCAACTTAGACATCCATACCGGGACAACATGGACAACGGATAATGGACTCCTCTTTAATGCATAAGCATGTGACAACAATTATTATTCTCATATGAGATTGAGGATATATGTCCAAAACTAAAACTTCCACCATGATTCATGGCTTTAGTTAGCGGCCCAATGTTCTTATCTAACAATATGCATGCTCCAACCATTAAGGTGGTAGATCTCTCTTACTTCAGACAAGACGGACATGCATAGCAACTCAGATGATATTCAACAAAGAATAGTTGATGGCGTCCCCAGAAGCATGGTTATCGCACAACAAGCAACTTAATAAGAGATAAAGTGCATAAGTACATATTCAATACCACAATAGTTTTTAAGCTATTTGTCCCATGAGCTATATATTGCAAAGGTGAATGATGGAATTTAAAGCTAGCACTCAAGCAATTTACTTTGGAATGGCGGAGAAATACCATGTAGTAGGTAGATATGGTGGACACAAATGGCATAGTGGTTGGCTCAAGGATTTTGGATGCATGAGAAGTATTCCCTCTCGATACAAGGTTTAGGCTAGCAAGGTTATTTGAAACAAACACAAGGATGAAAGGTGCAGCAAAACTCACATAAAAGACATATTGTAAACATTATAAGACTCTACACCGTCTTCCTTGTTGTTCAAAACTCAATACTAGATATTATCTAGACTCTAGAGAAACCAAATATGCAAACCAAATTAGCAAGCTCTAAGTGTTTCTTCATTAATGGGTGCAAAGTATATGATGCAAGAGCTTAAACATGAGCACAACAATTGCCAAGTATCAAATTATTCAAGACATTTTAGAGTTACTTCATGTAGTATTTTCCAATTCCAACCATATAACAATTTAACGAAGAAGAAACTTCGCCATGAATATTATGAGTAGAGCCTAAGGACATACTTGTCCATATGCTACAGCGGAGCGTGTCTCTCTCCCACAAAGTGAATTCTAGGATCCATTTTATTCAAACAAAACAAAAACAAAAACAAACCGACGCTCCAAGCAAAGTGCATAAGATGTGACGGAATAAAAATATAGTTTCAGGGGAGGAACCTGATAATGTTGTCGATGAAGAAGGGGATGACTTGGGCATCCCCAAGCTTAGACGCTTGAGTATTCTTAGAATATGCAGGGGTGAACCACCGGGGCATCCACAAGCTTAGAGCTTTCACTCTCCTTGATCATATTGTATCATACTCCTCTCTTGATCCTTGAAAACTTCCTCCACACCAAACTCGAAACAACTCATTAGAGGGTTAGTGCACAATAAAAATTAACATGTTCAGAGGTGACACAATCATTCTTAACACTTCTGGACATTGCATAAAGCTACTGGACATTAATGGATCAAAGAAATTCATCCAACATAGCAAAAGAGGCAATGCGAAATAAAAGGCAGAATCTGTCAAAATAGAACAGTCCGTAAAGATGGATTTTATTAGGGCACCAGACTTGCTCAAATGAAAATGCCCAAATTGAATGAAAGTTGCGTACATATCTGAGGATCACTCACGTAAATTGGCATAATTTTCTGAGTTACCTACAGAGAATTAGACCCAGATTCGTGACAGCAAAGAAATATGTTTCTGCGCAGTAATCCAAATCTAGTATTTACTTTTACCAAAGACTTTACTTGGCACAACAAAACAAAAAACTAAGATAAGGAGAGGTTGCTACAGTAGTAATTAACTTCCAAGACTCAAATTCAAAATAAAAATACTGTAGTAAAAACATGGGTTGTCTCCCATAAGCGCTTTTCTTTAACGCCTTTCAGCTTGGCGCAGAAAGTGTATCTCAAGTATTATCAAAGGATGATGCATCGGCATTATAACCAGGGGTGTTGGGAGTTTTCTCAACTATGCATTGTATATTATCTATGTAAGTTTCAGAGGCTCCCTTTTCATTAGTCTTAGGCTTGCTATTTTCATCAAACAAATTTTCAGGGACAAGCCAAGCATAATTATTTTCTAGTGCCTCGCACATTCCTAAGAGTTTGCATGGTATTGAGGTTTTAATATCCCCCTCATAATTAACTTGATTAGTATACTTTTGTCTATCTTTTTCCATTTTTTCAAGGGTACTGGCAAAATTGGTATAAGAGCCTAGCATATTATATTTAGTGAAGACTTTTCTAGCTTCTCTTGCTACTCCTCCAAATTCTTTAAGAAGGGTTTCTAATACAAAATCTTTCTTTTCCCCTTCTTCCATATCACCAAGCGTGAGAAACATGTGTTGGATTATAGGATTAAGATTAACAAATTTAGTTTCCAACATGTGAACTAAAGAAGCTACAACAATTTCATAAGTAGGAGCAAGTTCTACCAAGTGTCTATCTTCAAAATCTTCAGTGGTACTAACATGAGTGAAGAAATCTTCTATATTATCCTTCCCAATTATAGACCCACGTCCTACCGGTATGTCTTTTAGAGTGTACTTAGGAGGAAACATGATGAAATAAACTAAAATAAATGCAAGTAACTAATTTTTTTGTGTTTTTGATATAGAGTGCAAGACAGTAAATAAAGTAAAGCTAGCAACTAATTTTTTTTGTGTTTTGATATAAGTGCAGCAAACAAAGTAGTAAATAAAATAAAGCAAGACAAAAACAAAGTAAAGAGATTGGGAAGTGGAGACTCCCCTTGCAGCGTGTCTTGATCTCCCCGGCAACGGCGCCAGAAAATGTGCTTGCTGGCGTGTAATTCACACGTTCGTTGGGAACCCCAAGAGGAAGGTATGATGCGCACAGCAGCAAGTTTTTCCTCAGAAAGAAACCAAGGTTTATCGAACCAGGAGGAGCCAAGAAGCACGTTGAAGGTTGATGGCGGCGGGATGTAGTGCGGCGCAACACCAGAGATTCCGGCGCCAACGTGGAACCTGCACAACACAACCAAAGTACTTTGCCCAAACGAAACAGTGAGGTTGTCAATCTCACCGGCTTGCTGTAACAAAGGATTAACCGTATTGTGTGGAAGATGATTGTTTGCAAGAAAACAGCAAAGAACAAGTATTGCAGCAGATTTGTATTTCGGTATAAAAGAATGGACCGGGGTCCACAGTTCACTAGAGGTGTCTCTCCCATAAGATAAAAGCATGTTGGGTGAACAAATTACGATCGGGCAATTGACAAATAGAGAGGGCATAACAATGCACATACATGTCATGATAAATATAGTGAGATTTAATTGGGCATTACGACAAAGTACATAGACCGCCATCCAACCGCATCTATGCCTAAAAAGTCCACCTTCGAGTTATCATCCGAACCCCTTCCAGTATTAAGTTGCAAAGCAACGAGACAATTGCATTAATTATGGTGCGTAATGTAATCAATAACTACATCCTCGGACATAGCATCAATGTTTTATCCCTAGTGGCAACGAGCACAACACAACCTTAGGGGTTTCGTCACCCCCCAGATATCAATGTAGGCATGAACCCACTATCGAGCATAAATACTCCCTCTTGGAGTTACTAGCATCAACTTGGCCAGAGCCTCTACTAATAACGGAGAGCATGCAAGATCATAAACAACACATATGTAATAACTTGATAAATAACATAACATGGTATTCTCTATCCATCGGATCCCGACAAACACAACATATAGCATTACAGATAGATGATCTTGATCATGTTAGGCAGCTCACAAGATCCAACAATGAAGCACAATGAGGAGAAGACAACCATCTAGCTACTGCTATGGACCCATAGTCCAGGGGTGAACTACTCACTCATCACTCCGGAGGCGACCATGGCGGTGTAGAGTCCTCCGGGAGATGAATCCCCTCTCCGGCAGGGTGCCGGAGGAGATCTCCAGAATCCCCCGAGATGGGATTGGCGGCGGCGGCGTCTCTGGAAGGTTTTCCGTATCGTGGTTCTTCCTATCAGGGGTTTCGCGACGGAGGCTATAAGTAGGCGGAAGGGCAGAGTCGGAGGGCTGACGAGGTGCCCACACCATAGGGCGGCGCGGGCCCCCCTCTGGCCACGCGGCCCTATGGTGGCGGCGCCTCGTCGCCCCACTTCGTATCCCTTTCGGTCTTCTGGAAGCTTCGTGGCAAAATAGGACCCTGGGCGTTGATTTCGTCCAATTCCGAGAATATTTCGTTACTAGGATTTCTGAAACCAAAAACAGCAGAAAACATCAACTGGCTCTTCGGCATCTTGTTAACAGGTTAGTTCCAGAAAATGCACGAATATGACATAAAGTGTGTGATGTCTACGGGAGCTTCTATTCTTGTAGACAGTGTTGGGCCTCCAAGAGCAGAGGTTTGTAGAACAGCAGCAAGTTTCCCTTAAGTGGATACCCAAGGTTTATCGAACTCAGGGAGGAAGAGGTCAAAGATATCCCTCTCATGCAACCCTGCAACCACAAAGCAAGAAGTCTCTTGTGTCCCCAACACACCTAATAGGTGCACTAGTTCGGCGAAGAGATAGTGAAATACAGGTGGTATAAATAAGTATGAGCAGTAGCAATGGTGCCAGAAAAGTGCTTGCTGGCGTGTAGTTGATGGTGGTAGTATTGCAGCAGTAGTAACACAGTAAAACAGTATTTAGGAACAAGGCCTAGGGATTACACTTTCACTAGTGGACACTCTCAACTTTGATCACATAACAGAATAGATAAATGCATACTCTACACTTTTGTTGGATGATGAACACATTGCGTAGGATTACACGAACCCTCAATGCCGGAGTTAACAAGCTCCACAATAATGCTCATATTTTAGTAACCTTTAGTGTAAGATAGATCAACGAGACTAAACCAAGTACTAGCATAGCATGCACACCTGTCACCTTCATGCATATGTAGGAGGAATAGATCACATCAATATTATCATAGCAATAGTTAACTTCGCAATCTTCAAGAGATCATGATCATAGCATAAACCAAGTACTAACATGGTGCACGCACTGTCACCTTTGCACACATGCAGGAGGAATAAAACTACTTTAATAACACATCACTAGAGTAGCACATAGATAAATTGTGATACAAACTCATATGAATCTCAATGAGATCATTGTATTGAAGTACATGGAAGAGATATGAACCACATAGCTACCGGTACAGCCCCGAGCCTCGATGGAGAACTACTCCCTCCTCATGGGAGCAGCAGCGGTGATGAAGATGGCGGTGGAGATGGCAGCGGTGTCGATGGAGAAGCCTTCCGGGGCACTTCCCCGCTCCGGCAGGGTGCCGGAACGAGATCCTGTCCCCCGGATCTTGGCTTCGCGATGGCGGCGGCTCCGGAAGGTTTTCATGGGTTTCGTCAATTGGTATCGGGTTTTCCGATCCGGGGGCTTCTTATAGGCGAAGAGGCGGCGCGGGAAGGTCGAAGGGGGCCCACACCCTAGGGGCGCGCCCCCTTGGCCGCGCCGGGGTAGGGTTTGGTGGCCCCGCCTCCCTTCTCCGGCGGTTCTCGTGTGTTCGGATGCTTCCGGGTAAAATAGGAACTTTGGCGTTGATTTCGTCCGATTCGAGAATATTTCGTTACTAGGATTTCGAAACCAAAAACAGCAGAAAACGAGAACCGGCACTTCGGCATCTTGTTAATAGGTTAGTTCCGGAAAATGCACGAATATGACATAAAGTGTGCATATAACATGTAGATAACATCAATAATGTGGCATGGAACACAAGAAATTATCGATACGTCGGAGACGTATCAGCATCCCCAAGCTTAGTTCCGCTCGTCCCGAGCGGGTAAAACGATAACAAGGATAATTTCCGGAGTGACATGCCATCATAATCTTGATCATACTATTTGTAAAGCATATGTAGAGAATGCAGCGATCAAAACAATGTGTATGACATGAGTAAACAAGTGAATCATAAAGCAAAGACTTTTCATGAATAGCACTTCAAGACGAGCATCAATAAGTCTTGCATAAGAGTTAACTCATAAAGCAATAATTCAAAGTAAAGGTATTGAAGCAACACAAAAGAAGATTAAGTTTCAGCGGTTGCTTTCAACTTGTAACATGTATATCTCATGGATAATTGTCAATGCAAAGCAATATAACAAATGCAATATGCAAATATGTAAGAATCAATGCACAGTTCACACAAGTGTTTGCTTCTTGAGGTGGAAAGAAATAGGTGAACTGACTCAACATTGAAAGTAAAAGAATGGTCCTCCATAGAGGAAAAGCATCGATTGCTATATTTGTGCTAGAGATTTTATTTTGAAAACATAAAGAGAGCATAAAAGTAAAGTTTTGAGAGGTGTATGTTGTTGTCAACGAATGGTAGCGGGTACTCTAATCCCCTTGCCAGACAAACCTTCAAAGAGCGGCTCCCATTTTATTTTATTTTTGGATGGCACTCCTTCCAACCTTTCTTTCACAAACCATGGCAAACCGAATCCTCGGGTGCACTGCCAACAATCTCATACCATGAAGGAGTACCTTTTTATTTTAGTTTTATTATGATGACACTCCTCCCAACCTTTGCTTACACAAGCCATGGCTAGCCGAATCCTTCGGGTGCCGTCCAACAATCACATACCATGGAGGAGTGCCTTTTTTTGGTTAATTAATTTGGGACTCGGGAATCCCATTGCCGGCTCTTTTTGCAAAATTATTGGATAAGCGGATGAAGCCACTAGTCCATTGGTGAAAGTTGCCCAACAAGATTGAAAGATAAACACCACATACTTCCTCATGAGCTATAAAACATTGACACAAATAAGAGGTAATAAATTTTGAATTGTTTAAAGGTAGCACTCAAGCAATTTACTTTGGAATGGCGGAGAAATACCATGTAGTAGGTAGGTATGGTGGACACAAATGGCATAGTGTTGGCTCAAGTATTTGGATGCATGAGAAGTATTCCCTCTCGATACAAGGTTTAGGCTAGCAAGGCTTATTTGAAACAAACACAAGGATGAACCGGTGCAGCAAAACTCACATAAAAGACATATTGTAAACATTATAAGACTATACACCGTCTTCCTTGTTGTTCAAACTCAATACTAGAAATTATCTAGACCTTAGAGAGACCAATTATGCAAACCAAATTTTAGCATGCTCTATGTATTCTTCACTAATAGGTGCAAAGTATATGATGCAAGAGCTTAAACATGAGCACAACAATTTCCAAGTATCACATTACCCAAGACATTATAGCAATTACTACATGTATCATTTTCCAATTCCAACCATATAACAATTTAACGAAGAGGAAACTTCGCCATGAATATTATGAGCTAAGAACACATGTGTTCATACGAACCAGCGGAGCGTGTCTCTCTCCCACACAAGCATGATGTAATCCAATTTATTCAAACAAAAACAAAAACAAAAGCACACAGACGCTCTAAGTAAAGCACATAAGATGTGATGGAATAAAAATATAGTTTCAGGGGAGGAACCTGATAATGTTGTCGATGAAGAAAGGGATGCCTTGGGCATCCCCAAGCTTAGACGCTTGAGTCTTCTTGATATATGCAGGGGTGAACCACCGGGTGCATCCCCAAGCTTAGAGCTTTCACTCTCCTTGATCGTAGTATATCATCCTCCTCTCTTGACCCTTGAAAACTTCCTCCACACCAAACTCGAAACAACTCATTAGAGGGTTAGTGGACAATAAAAATTAACATGTTCAGAGGTGACACAATCATTCTTAACACTTCTGGACATTGCATAATGCTACTGGACATTAGTGGATCAAAGAAATTCATCCATCATAGCAAAAGAGGCAATGCGAAATAAAAGGCAGAATCTGTCAAAACAGAACAGTCCGTAAAGATGGATTTTATTAGGCCACCAGACTTGCTCAAACGAAAATGCTCAAATTGAATGAAAGTTGCGTACATATCTGAGGATCACTCACGTAAATTTGCATAATTTTCTGAGTTACCTACAGAGAATTAGACCCAGATTCGTGACAGCAAAGAAATCTGTTTCTGCGCGAGTAATCCAAATCTAGTACTTACTTTACTATCAAAGACTTTACTTGGCACAACAAAACACAAAACTAAGATAAGGAGAGGTTGCTACAGTAGTAAACAACTTCCAAGACACAAATATAAAACAAAGTACTGTAGCAAAATAACACATGGGTTATCTCCCAAGAAGTTCTTTCTTTTTAGCCGTTAAGATGGGCTCGAGCAGTTTTAATGATGCACTCGCAAGAAATAGTATTTGAAGCAAAAGAGAGCATCAAGAGGCAAATTCAAAACACATTTAAGTCTAACATGCTTCCTATGCATAAGAATCTTGTAAATAAACAAGTTCATGAAGAGCAAAGTAACAAGCATAGGAAGATAAAACAAGTGTAGCTTCAAAAATTTCAGCACATAGAGAGGCATTTTAGTAACATGAAAATTTCTACAACCATATTTTCCTCTCTCATAATAATATCCAGTGGTATCATGAGCAAACTCAACAATATAACTATCACATAAAGCATTCTTATTATGAGTCTCATGCATAAAATAATTACTCTCCACATAGGCATAGTTAATTTTATTAGTTGTAGTGGGAGCAAATTCAACAAAGTAGCTATCATTATTATTCTCATCAAGTGTAGGAGGCATAGTATAATCACAACAAAATTTACTCTCCATAGTAGGTGGCACCAAAAGACCACTATCATTATAATCATCATAAATAGGAGGCAAAGTATCATCAAAGAAAATTTTCTCCTCAATGCTTGGGGGACTAAAAATATCATGAAAACCAGCTTCCCCAAGCTTAGAACTTTCTATATCATTATCAACAATGGTGTTCAAAGCGTTCATACTAATATTACTACCAGCATGCAAATAAGATTTCATAGGTTTTTTTAATTTTCGCATCAAACAATCCATGTTTTAAATCAGGAAATAGAATAAGAAGCTCACTCTTGTACATTATGCCAAACTAGTGTAAACAAGAAACAACAAGATGCAATTGCAGGATCTAAAGGAAATAGCTTTGAGCACGCACACAACGGTGCCGGAAAAATACTTTACCTGGGACCGTAGTATGAGTGCCTTTTTACCTTTCCTCCCCGGCAACGGCGCCAGAAAAGTGCTTGATGTCTACGGGAGCTTCTATTCTTGTAGACAGTGTTGGGCCTCCAAGAGCAGAGGTTTGTAGAACAGCGAGCAAGTTTCCCTTAAGTGGATACCCAAGGTTTATCGAACTCGGGGAGGAAGAGGTCAAAGATATCCCTCTCATGCAACCCTGCAACCACAAAGCAAGAAGTCTCTTGTGTCCCCAACACACCTAATAGGTGCACTAGTTCGGCGAAGAGATAGTGAAATACAGGTGGTATAAATAAGTATGAGCGAGTAGCAATGGTGCCGGAAAAGTGCTTGCTGGCGTGTAGTTGATGGTGGTAGTATTGCAGCGGTAGTAACACGATAAAACAGTATTTAGGAACAAGGCCTAGGGATTACACTTTCACTAGTGGACACTCTCAACTTTGATCACATAACGAGAATAGATAAATGCATACTCTACACTTTTGTTGGATGATGAACACATTGCGTAGGATTACACGAACCCTCAATGCCGGAGTTAACAAGCTCCACAATAATGCTCATATTTTAGTAACCTTTAGTGTAAGATAGATCAACGAGACTAAACCAAGTACTAGCATAGCATGCACACTCGTCACCTTCATGCATATGTAGGAGGAATAGATCACATCAATATTATCATAGCAATAGTTAACTTCGCAATCTTCAAGAGATCATGATCATAGCATAAACCAAGTACTAACATGGTGCACCCACTGTCACCTTTGCACACATGCAGGAGGAATAAAACTACTTTAATAACACATCACTAGAGTAGCACATAGATAAATTGTGATACAAACTCATATGAATCTCAATGAGATCATTGTATTGAAGTACATGGAAGAGAGATGAACCACATAGCTACCGGTACAGCCCCGAGCCTCGATGGAGAACTACTCCCTCCTCATGGGAGCAACAGCGGTGATGAAGATGGCGGTGGAGATGGCAGCGGTGTCGATGGAGAAGCCTTCCGGGGGCACTTCCCCGCTCCGGCATGGTGCCGGAACAGAGATCCTGTCCCCCTGATCTTGGCTTCGCGATGGCGGCGGCTCTGGAAGGTTTTCGTGGGTTTCGTCAATTGGTATCGGGTTTTCTGATCCAGGGGCTTCTTATAGGCGAAGAGGCGGCGCAGGAAGGTCGAAGGGGGGCCCACACCCTAGGGGGGCGCGCCCCCCCCCTTGGCCGCGCCGGGGTAGGGTTTGGTGGCCCTGCCTCCCTTCTCTGGCGGTTCTCGTGTGTTCTGGATGCTTCCGGGTAAAATAGGAACTTTGGCGTTGATTTCGTCCGATTCCGAGAATATTTCGTTACTAGGATTTCTGAAACCAAAAACAGCAGAAAACAGGAACTGGCACTTCGGCATCTTGTTAATAGGTTAGTTCCAGAAAATGCACGAATATGACATAAAGTGTGCATATCACATGTAGATAACATCAATAATGTGGCATGGAACACAAGAAATTATCGATACGTCGAAGACGTATCAGTGTGCATAAAACATGTAGGTATCATCAATAATATGGCATGGAACATAAGAAATTATCGATACGTCGGAGACGTATCAAGGGGGAAATCGACGCCATCGTCACCGCCATCGAGCTGGACATCATCTCCATCACCATCATCATCATCTCCACCATCATCACCGCCGTCTCCACCGCTGTACATCGTCACCGCTGTAGCAATTTGGTTTGATCTTGATTGTTTGATAAGGGAAACTCTCCCGGTACTGATTTCTACTTGTTATTGATGCTATTGAGTGAAACCATTGAACCAAGGTTTATGTTCAGATTTTTATTCATCATCATATCACCTCTGATCATGTTCCATATGATGTCTCATGAGTAGTTCGTTTAGTTCTTGAGGACATGGGTGAAGTCTAAATGTTAGTAGTGAACTATGGTTGAGTAATATTCAATGTTATGATATTTAAGTTGTGGTGTCATTCTTCTAGTGGTGTCGTGTGAACGTCGACAACACGACACTTCACCATTTATGGGCCTAGGGGAATGCATCTTGTACTCATTTGACAATTGCGGGGTTGCCGGAGTGACAGAAACCTAAACCCCCGTTGGTATATCGATGCAGGAGGGATCGCAGGATCTCAGAGTTTAAGGCTGTGGTTAGATTTATCTTAATTACTTTCTTGTAGTTGAGGATGCTTGCAAGGGGTATAATCACAAGTATGTATTAGTCCTAGGAAGGGCGGTATATTAGCATAGGTTCACCCACACAAACACTTATCAAAACAATGAAGATTAATCAGCTGTATGTAGCGAAAGCACTAGACTAAAATCCCGTGTGTCCTCGAGAACGTTTGGTCATTATAAGTAAACAAACCGGCTTGTCCTTTGTGCTAAAAAGGATTGGGCCACTCGCTGCAATTATTTCTCTCGCACTTTACTTACTTGTACTTATTTCATCTGCTATATCAAAACCCCCGAATACTTGTCTCGTGAGCATTTACGGTGAATCCTTCATCGAAACTGCTTGTCAACACCTTCTGCTCCTCGTTGGGTTCGACACTCTTATTTATCGAAAGTACTACGATACACCCCCTATACTTGTGGGTCATCAAGACTATTTTCACGGCGCCGTTGCCGGGGAGTGAAGCGCTATTGGTAAGTGGAATTGGTAAGGAAAACCTTTACTTGTTTGTGCTGATTTTATTTCTGCCTACTGCTATAAGTCATTATGGAGAGATCTTCTCTTCAATTTCTATTTGGGAAATCTACTACTACTACAACGGTAGTGGATGAGGCGCCAGGTGAGGAAGTAATACCATATAAAATACCTATGAAAATTATTGAACGTGTTATGGATAACCGCTATGAAGGGGATGGAACTGTCCATCCTGGTGATCATTCTACTGTTTTTGCATGAATTATGCGGGTTATTCAAATGTGCAGGTATTGCTATGAATGAAGTTAGAAAGAAACTATTCTCTATATCGCTATCTGGTAAAGCGGCGCATTGGTATAAATTACTGGATAATGGGGATTCTCTTGAATGGAATGATATTGTGCCCCGGTTTTATTCTAAGTTCTATCCTCCAAGTGAAATTCACAAGGATCGGAACCGCATATATAATTTCTGGCCTCATGATGGAGAGAGTATTGCCCAAGATTGGGGGAGATTGAAGTCTTTAATGCTCAAATGCCCCATTCATGAGCTTCCTGGTAATGTTATTATTGATAATTTCTATGCAAGACTTTCTTTTCAAGACAAGACCTTGCTTGGATACTTCTTGTTCCGGATCATTTACACGCAACAAAGAAGAGTTTAAAAGGGACCTTCTTGATCGGATCCAAGAAAATATCGAAGGTTGGGAGAACGACAAGGATAGAGAATCAGGTATAATTTATGATTATAAATGCATTGAAGCTTTTATGGATACTGATAAATTTCGTAATATGAGTGCTACATATGGTCTTCATTCTCAAGTTGCTGCAAATCTTTATAAAGCTTTTGCCTCTCATTATGAATTGCCTAAGAAGAATTTTGATAAGTATCATGAACCATATAAAGATAAAATTGATTCATCTATTAATAAGTGTGTTGTAGTTGAAAATGCTGATCATGTTATTCCTGAAGCTTATATTGAAAAAACTCCTTTTCCTGCTAAAATGAAGGAGTACTCTGTTATAAATAGTGCGGTTCATAAAAGTGAAAAGAAACCTATAGAACCCGAAGAACAAATAAAAGTTGAACTCTGCTGTTGCAATAGTTAAAGATCTTGTGACTGAAAATGTGGAGGATGGTCATATTATTTTCTGTGAAGATGCTTCTAATATTGTTTCACATCCTAATAAACCCAAACAAGTTAGTGTTCCTATGCTATCTGTTAGAATTGGTGATCATTGCTATTATGGTTTATGTGATATTGGTGCAAGTGTTAGTGCAATTCCTTATGAGCTTTACACGGAGATTATGCATGAAATTGGTTCTTGTGAACTTGAATATATTGATGTGGTTATTCAGCTGGCTAATAGAGAAACTATTTCTCCAATTGGTATTGTTCGAGATGTGGAAGTTCTATGTGGTAAGATTAAATATCCTGCTGACTTTTTGGTACTTGGTTCTGCTGCTAGTGGTTATTGTCCTATTATTTTTGGTAGACCTTTTCTAAATACTTGTGGAGCTATTATAGATTGCAAGAAAGAGAAAATTTTGACTAAATTTGCTGGTGAATCTTATGAGTTTAACTTCTCTAAATTTACCAAAACTCCTTATAAAGCTGATTTGCCTAGTGATGATTTTAAAATGGAGCGAGTGTGCATCTATTGTTCTTGTTCCTAATAATCCTTTGCAGCAACATTTGGAGAATAGCGAGAGTGAAGTTTTTAGGAAAGAAAGAGATGATCTTGAGGAGATTTTTCTTCGCCAACCTATTCTCAAGCATGATTTACCGGTGGAAGATTTGGGTACAACGCCGCCACCAAAGGAAGACCCTGTTTTTGATTTAAAGCCTTTGCTCGATAATCTTAAATATGCTCATATTGATGATAAGAAAATATATCCTGTTATTATTAGTTCTAAGCTTACAGAGTTTGAAGAAGAGAGATTATTGAAAATACTGAAGAAACACCGAGGTGCTATTGGCTATACTCTTGATGACTTGAAAGGGATTTCTCCCTCTATTTGCCAACACGCCATTAATATGGAAGATGATGCGAAGCCTGTTGTTGAACCCCAGCGTCGTCTAATTCCTAAGATGAAGGATGTGGTAAGAAATGAGTTTTGCAGAGATGTGAAGAAACTAACCTTGTTCTTAATTGGGAGAAATGCCACTTTATGGTTAATGAAGGAATTGTATTGGGACATAAAATTTCTGAGAGAGGTATTGAAGTTGATAGAGCTAAAGTTGAAGCAATTGAGAAGATGCCCTATCCGAGGGATGTTAAAGGTATTCGTAGTGTTCTTGGTCATGCTGGGTTTTATAGGAGATTTATTAAAGATTTCTCCAAGATTTCAAAGCCTCTTACTAATCTTCTTCAAAAAGATGTACCTTTTGTTTTTGATGATGATTGTAAGGAAGCTTTTGAAACTCTAAAGAAAGCCTTAACAACTGCTCATGTAGTTGAACCTCCTGATTGGAATTTACCATTTGAAATTATGTGTGATGCTAGTGATTTTGCTGTAGGCGCTGTTCTTGGACAGCGAGTAGATAAAAAATTGAATGTTATTCATTATGCTAGTAAAACTCTTGATGCTGCTCAAAGAAATTATGCTACTACTGAAAAAGAATTGTTAGTTGTAGTCTTTGCTTGTGATAAATTTAGATCTTATATTGTTGATTCAAAAGTTACAATTCATACTGATCATGCCGCAATTAGATACCTTATGACAAAGAAAGATGCTAAGCCGAGGCTTATTAGATGGGTACTTCTTTTGCAAGAATTTGATTTACATATTGTAGATAGGAAAGGTGCTTGATAATCCTGTTGCTTGATAATTTGTCTAGATTGGAAAATATTGCTTATGATCCTGTTCCTATTAATGATAGTTTTCCAAATGAACAATTGGCTGTAATAAAGGTGAGCTCGCGAGACAGTCCTTGGTATGCTGATTATGCTAACTTTATTGTTTCCAAGTACTTGCCTCCAACCTTTTCAGCTCAGCGAGAGGAGGAAATTCTTTTATGACTTGAGGCATTATTTCGGGATGACCCACACTTATATAAAGAAGGAGTGGATGGTATTCTGCGAAGGTGTGTTCCCGAATATGAACAACAAGAGATATTGAGTAAATGTCATGGTAGTGCTTATGGAGGACATCACGCCGGAGATAGAACCGCGCAAAAGGTTCTACAATCAGGTTTTTATTGGCCAACTCTCTTCAAAGATGCAAGGAAGTTTATTCTATCTTGTGATGAATGTCAAAGGGTTGGTAATATCTCCAGACGCAATGAAATGCCTATGAATTATACTCTTGTTATTGAACCATTTTATTGTTGGGGATTTGACTTCATGGGACCTTTTCCCTCTTCGAAGGTAACACTCATATACTTGTTGTTGTTGATTATGTTACTAAATGGGTGGAAGCCATACCTACAAAAAGTGCTGATGGTGAGACCTCTTTAAAAATGCTTTTAGATATTATTTTTCCTAGATTTGGAGTACCTAGATATATTATGACTCGATGGAGGTTCTCATTTTATTCATGGAGGTTTTAGAAAAACTCTTGCTAGGTATGGTATTAATCATGAATTGCTTCCGCTATCATCCAAACTAGTGGCAAGTAGAATTATCAAAGAGAGATTAAATCTATCTTGTAAGATCAATATTAAATCTAGAAAGAATTAGCTAGTAAATTGAATGAAGCACTATGGGCTTATAGAATCGCTTATAAAAACTTATGGGAATGTCACCTTATAAAATGGTTTATGGAAAAGCTTACGTCATTTACCTTAGAACTAGAGCACAAAG
>NC_061512.1:154045576-154061357 GCF_022539505.1 Lolium rigidum | reverse complement strand
GATCGCGGCCCACCTCTGACTTGGTCAAATTCTGGTGATAACAGCTTATGCATTAAAGAGGAGTCCATTATCTGTTGTCCATGTTGTCCCGGTATGGATGTCTAAGTTGAGAATAATCAAAAGCGAGAAATCCAAAATGCGAGCTTTCTCCTTAGACCTTTGTACAGGCGGCATGGAGGTACCCCATTGCGACACTTGGCTAAAACATGTGCATTGCAAAGATCCGGTAGTCCAAGCTAATTAGGACAAGGTGCGGGCACTATTAGTATACTATGCATGAGACCTGCAACTTGTAAGATATAATGTACATAACTCATATGCTTTATTACTACCGTTGACAAAATTGTTTCATGTTTTCAAAATAAAAGCTCTAGCACAAATATAGCAATCGATGCTTTCCTCTTTGAAGGACCATTCTTTTACTTTTATGTTGAGTCAGTTCACCTATCTCTCTCCACCTTAAGAAGCAAACACTTGTATGAACTGTGCATTGATTCCTACATACTTGCATATTGTACTTGTTATATTACTCTATGTTGACAATTATCCATGAGATATACATGTTACAAGTTGAAAGCAACCGCTGAAACTTAACCTTCCTTTGTGTTGCTTCAATACCTTTACTTTGATTTATTGCTTTATGAGTTAACTCTTATGCAAGACTTATTAATACTTGTCTTGAAGTACTATTCATGAAAAGTCTTTGCTTTATGATTCACTTGTTTACTCATGTCATTACCATTGTTTTGATCGCTGCATCCACTACATATGTTTACAAATAGTATGATCAAGGTTATGATGGCATATCACTTCAGAAATTATCTTTGTTATCGTCTTACCTGCTCGGGACGAGCGGAACTAAGCTTGGGGATGCTTGATACGTCTCCGACGTATCGATAATTTCTTATGTTCTATGCCATATTATTGATGATACCTACATGTTTTATGCACACTTTAGGCCATATTCGTGCATTTTCTGGAACTAACCTATTAACAAGATGCCGAAGTGCCGGTTCCTGTTTTCTCGCTGTTTTTGGTTTCAGAAATCCTAGTAACGAAATATTCTCGGAATTGGACGAAACAAAGACCCGGGGGCCTATTTTGCCACGAACCTTCCGAGAAGACCGAAGAGCATACGAAGTGGGGCCACGAGGTGGCCAAACCACATGGCGGCGCGGCCAAGGGGGGCCGCGCCGCCCCGTGGTGTGGGCCCCTCGTCGAGCCCCCGACTCGCCCTTCCGCCTACTTAAAGTCTTCGTCGCGAAACCCCGAGGCGAAAAACCACGATACGGAAAACCTTGCGAGACGCCGCCGCCGCCGATCCCATCTCGGGGGATCCCGGAGATCTCCTCCGGGACCCCGCCGGAGAGGGGATTCATCTCCCGGAGGACTCTACACCGCCATGGTCGCCTCCGGAGTGATGAGTGAGTAGTTCACCCCTGGACTATGGGTCCATAGCAGTAGCTAGATGGTTGTCTTCTCCTCATTGTGCTTCATTGTCGGATCTTGTGAGCTGCCTAACATGATCAAGATCATCTATCTGTAATACTCTATGTTGTGTTTGTCGGGATCCGATGGATAGAGAATACTATGTCATGTTAATTATCAAGTTATTACATATGTGTTGTTTATGATCTTGCATGCTCCAAGAGGGAGTATTTATGCTCGATAGTGGGTTCATGCCTGCATTGACACCTGGGACAGTGACAGAAAGTTCTAAGGTTGTGTTGTGCTGTTGCCACTAGGGATAAAACATTGGCGCTATGTCCGAGGATGTAGTTGTTGATTACATTACGCACCATACTTAATGCAATTGTCTCGTTGCTTTGCAACTTAATACTGGAAGGGGTTCGGACGATAACCCGAAGGTGGACTCTTTAGGCATAGATGCGGTTGGATGGCGGTCTATGTACTTTGTCGTAATGCCCAATTAAATCTCACTATACTTATCATGTCATGTATGTGCATTGTTATGCCCTCTCTATTTGTCAATTGCCCGACTGTAATTTGTTCACCCAACATGCTTTTATCTTATGGGAGAGACACCTCTAGTGAACTGTGGACCCCGGTCCATTCTTTTAATACTGAAATACAAATCTGCTTGCAATACTCGTTTTCTTGTTTTCTCTCGCAAACAATCATCTTCCACACAATACGGTTAACCCTTTGTTACAGCAAGCCGGTGAGATTGACAACCTCACTTGTTTCGTTGGGGCAAAGTACTTTGGTTGTGTTGTGCGGGTTCCATGTTGGCGCCGGAATCTCCGGTGTTGCGCCGCACTACATCCCGCCGCCATCAACCTTCAACGTGCTTCTTGACTCCTACTGGTTCGATTAAACCTTGGTTTCTAACTGAGGGAAACTTGCCGCTGTGCGCATCACACCTTCCTCTTGGGGTTCCCAACGGACGTGTCAACTACACGCATCAGTATTAATCATAGAATTGCTTCCGCTTATCACCCTCAAACTAGTGGTCAAGTAGAATTATCAAATAGGGAGATTAAATCTATTTTGGGAAAGACCGTTAATAAATCTAGAAAGAATTGGCTAGTAAATTGAAGGATGCACTATGCGCTTATAGAACTGCTTATAAAAACCCCATGGGAATGTCACCTTATAAAATGGTTTACGGAAAAGCTTGTCATTTACCTTTAGAACTAGAACACAAAGCTTATTGGGCTGTTAGAGAATTAAATAAAGATCCTAAACTTGCCGGTAATAAGAGGTTGCTACAATTAAGTTCTCTAGATGAATGGAGAAGTGAAGCTTATGAAAATGCTAAACTCTTTAAAGAAAAAGTTAAGAAATGGCATGATAGAAGGATCATCAAAAGAGAGTTTAATATTGGGGATAAAGTCCTATTGTATCGGTCTTGTCTCAGACTCTTTGCAGGGAAATTACTCTCGAAATGGGAAGGACCATATGTTGTTGAGGAGGTGTATCGTTCAAGAGCAATTAAAATTAGCTCTCTCCAAGGCAATGCTACGCAAGTGGTGAATGGACAAAGACTCAAGCATTATATCTCGGGTGATTCTTATAATGTTGATGTTGATATTATTCAAGTGGAAACACCGGAGGCTTTCATCAAAGGACAAATTGACAGTCCGCCGAACTCGACTTTGAATAGGTAACGATGCGGTAATGAAAAGTTCGCAATTTACTTTCCGAACAATATTTTTGCTGTTTTTGGAAAATATGAAAAATTACGAGATCGAAACGGAGTGGAAAGGACGCACGAGGGCGTGCCACCATAGGCCGGCGTGGCCTGGCCTGGGCCCGCGCCGACCTATGAGGGCACCGCCTCGTCGCCCCTTTCCGACTCTGGTTCGACCTGGTACTTTCCGTTTGTTCTGAAATTTTTTATTATATAATCCCCCGGACCCCTGGAGGTCCGTATATCGTTTTCTCGACGAGTTTTGTTTTGAGCTGTTTCTGCCAGGACCTGTCTTTGATCTAGAGCACCATGACCTCCGACAACAAGGGCAAGGGGGTTTCGAAGGAAGAAGTGAAAATGGTGTCGTCAAAACAAGAGCAACAAGCTGTTGGGAGTAAGCAAATCTTGGTGGGATCTGTTGACGCTCGACGTTCTTTCTCTCATAACTTGCAGGAACCCTTACCACCAGCTCTTGGTCTCGACTCTTTTCCTGTGCTGGAAGAAGTTCTATGGACTACCGATGAGTTTTGTGATCAATATCGGGCTCTAAGAAGAGAAGTGGAGATACTCCAGGAGGAGAATTACCGACTCCGTAGATTGCTGGAATATTATTCGATACCCGTCACAAGGTCGCCACCGCCAACTTCAGATAACAATGAATCTCTTGGAGTCCTAGTGCAGAATTGCCAAGCTGAGAAGTTGAAGCTGAAGGAGATCTGTAAGAAGCGCGGGAGGAATTCATCACCATCATCGCCAAAGGAGTAATTCATCATCGGTATTGGCATCCCCTTGGTTTGTTCCAAGCTTGGGGGAGTGCCGCGGTATCACATTATCACTACCTTTTACTTTTTACTATCAAGTAGTGTCATATCATGAGTAGGGAAGTTATCGTATAAGATGGGTTGCAGTGTGGAAGTATCTCTCCTTTAGTTTGTCTATGTATCCCTTGGTGTGAGTTATCGTTATGGAATATTAATGAGAAGTCTTATCATTTACATATTGCACACTTTATTTTAGTTTGCAGTTTCTACTATATGATTGATCTTGATTTTAGTATTGGTACCACTTTGGGAGCATCGAGTAAATCTATTTGGTTTTGGCAAACTTAGCAATGGTCAATAGCAACAACACTTTGAGTTCAAGAAGAATAGAGGAAATACATGTAGAAGATGTTATTATCCTTCTTATCAGTTCTTAGCTTAGTATTCTAAAGTTAAAAATGTTTGTGCTTACAAGTAACATGCATGATTGTTTCTATCACATGTATATTTGTTTGTTTCCCTCAACTCCTATGCTTGCTAATTAACCTTGCTAGCCAAAGACCTGTACTGAGAGGGAATACTTCTCGTGCATCCAAACCCGAACCCAAACCTATGCCATTTGTGTCCACCATATCTACCTATTGCATGGTATTTTCTGCCATTCCAAGTAAATACTTCATGTGCTACCTTTAAACAATTCAAAATTTATTACTTCTTATTTGTGTCAATGTTTTATAGCTCATGAGGAAGTATGTGGTGTTTTATCTTTCAGTCTTGTTAGGCAGCCTCCACTAGTGGACTAGTGGCTTCATCCACTTATCCTATAATTTTGCAATAGGAGCTGGCAACGGGGTTCCCAGCCCCAATTAATCAACTTTCATTAATAATTCTCTTCACATGTTTTGCCCCGATTCATCGGTAAGCAACTTAATTTTGCAATAGACACTCCTCCATGGTATGAGATTGTTGGAAGGCACCCGAGGATTCGGTTAGCCATGGCTTGTGTAAGCAAAGGTTGGGGGTAGTGTCATCCTTAAATAAACTAAAGTACATGTGTAAACAAAAGAGAAGAGGGATGATCTACCTTGCTTGGTAGAGATAACGTCCTTCATGGGAGCTGCTCTTTGGAGGTCTGTTTGGCAAGGGGGTTAGAGTACCCGCTACCAGTCGTTGACAACGACAAACACCTCTCAAAACTTTACTTTTATTCTCTTTATATGATTCTAAACTGAAAAAGCTCTAGCACATGATTTAATCCATGCTTCCCTCTGCGAAGGGCCTGTCTTTTACTTTATGTTGAGTCAGTAAACCTATTTCCCTCCATCTCAAGCAAGCATTTGAGTTGTTGTGATCAAACTATTATATTGTGATTTGTTTCATCATGTCTTTACTCTTTCTTGTTTAGTACAAGCTTTACTCGAATGAATATAGCTTTGAAAGTCATCAATGATTAATATGATTGAGTATGCAAGTTTACCATAAGCTTTTAATATGAGAGCGCTGCTCAATAGATAAGTATAATTTGTTAAATGTTCTCTGACCAAGAACAAAGTTGGCCATCACCAATTATGATTTCTTATGCACCTTTATTTGTGATTACCTTATACTTGTTTCAAGTTGAGTTATATGAGGAAGTTGTTTACTATAATGTCTTGTGTGAATGAATATGATGCTTCTTGTCCGTATTTTATTTATCGACTCTTCACTCCATAAACATGTGGTCCTGTTTACCGAGTTCAGTTTCGCTTGGGGACAAGCGAAGTCTAAGCTGGGGGGAGTTGATACGTCCAATTTGCATCACTATTTTATATCATAATTTGCTGTTATTCATTGATATATTTCATATTGGGACACAATACTTATGTTATTTCATCTATTTTGCATGTTTCATGATCATTTGGAGATCGCACACCGGAGCCAGGATTCTGCTGGAAAAAGCACCGTCAGGATGCAATATTTCGGAAGATCAACTGTGGAAGGAAATTTTACCAAAAATCCTATTTTTCCAGATGACGAAGGAAGCCAGAAGAGGGAGCCAGCTGGACCCAAGGTGGGCCCACACCATAGGGCGGCGCGGCCCATGGCCTGGCCGTGCCACCATGTGGTGTGGGGGCCCCACAACCCCTTTCGCCTCCTTTTCTTTGCGAAACCCTTCGTCCCGAAGACCTAAGCCACAGAGGGATCCTCACGAAGGGTTACAGCCGCCTCTGCGGGGCGGAGAACACCGAGAGAGAAAAGAGCTCTCCGGCGGGCAGGAATCCGCCGGGGAAATTCCCTCCCGGAGGGGGAAATCGACGCCATCGTCACCGCCATCGAGCTGGACATCATCTCCATCACCATCATCATCATCTCCACCATCATCACCGCCGTCTCCACCGCTGGACATCGTCACCGCTGTAGCAATTTGGGTTTGATCTTGATTGTTTGATAGGGAAACTCTCCCGTATCGATTTCTACTTGTTATTGATGCTATTGAGTGAAACCATTGAACCAAGGTTTATGTTCAGATTGTTATTCATCATCATATCACCTCTGATCATGTTCCATATGATGTCTCGTGAGTAGTTCGTTTAGTTCTTGAGGACATGGGTGAAGTCTAAATGTTAGTAGTGAACTATGGTTGAGTAATATTCAATGTTATGATATTTAAGTTGTGGTGTCATTCTTCTAGTGGTGTCGTGTGAACGTCGACTACACGACACTTCACCATTTATGGGCCTAGGGGAACGCATCTTGTACTCGTTTGCCAATTGCGGGGTTGCCGGAGTGACGAAACCTAAACCCCGTTGGTATATCGATGCGGGAGGGATCGCGAGGATCTCGAGTTTAAGGTTGTGGTTAGATTTATCTTAATTACTTTCTTGTAGTTGCGGATGCTTGCAAGAGGTATAATCACAAGTATGTATTAGTCCTAGGAAGGGCGGTACATTAGCATAGGTTCACCCACACAACACTTATCAAAACAATGAAGATTAATCAGCTGTATGTAGCGAAAGCACTAGACTAAAATCCCGTGTGTCCTCGAGAACGTTTGGTCATTATAAGTAAACAAACCGGCTTGTCCTTTGTGCTAAAAAGGATTGGGCCACTCGCTGCAATTATTTCTCTCGCACTTTACTTACTTGTACTTATTTCATCTCGCTATATCAAAACCCCCGAATACTTGTCTGTGAGCATTTACAGTGAATCCTTCATCGAAACTGCTTGTCAACACCTTCTGCTCCTCGTTGGGTTCGACACTCTTATTTATCGAAAGTACTACGATACACCCCCTATACTTGTGGGTCATCAAGGATCAATCAAAACTCATGCTTTACCTCAACAGAGGAGTACTTTTGTACATAAGAAGCATGAGGTAAGAAATATGATGACTATGAAGAAGTAGAAGTAGAACCATAATCATTATGGAAGAGGGAATGCATGGGAAATCACTTAGGGTACTATATTCATAGTGTCAGCTAGTGGTTTTTCTGCAAAATAAACCCTGAATGAAGGAAGATTATATATGAAATCATAGCAGATATAAGAAGACCATAGTTGATATCAGAAGACCACAATTGGTATAGGATCAATACTGCGAGATAAAGCAGAAGATTTCTCGTCCAGTTGATCAAAACCTAGAATAGAGTACACTTTTAGATAACAAATAGCCACATCTGGTATCAAATAACCACACTGATATCAAATAAATCACCGTTGGTATAAGATAAACCACAACTGGTAGAACAAATAAAATTTTGCCAGTCAAATAATTAAGACCTATAAACATTTAGTCAAAGGATTCATGTTGGATGTCCACGATTGAGTGGATACATCACAAAGATTCTTCGCAAAACCTTAGAGGAATATAAATCATAAACTAGACCTAGACCAATAATCTAATCATAAGTCTAATAGTTGGAAGAAAAGGAGTTGAAGACCATAAGAAAACTCTAAGGGGTAGAGTAAAGATTGAGTTGACTGTACAATAACTCAATATTTTGGAGCAAAAATATAAGAAGAATGTCTGAACTGAGAGGAAGTTCGATCTTATTTTCATAAGATTGTTGAACAATACTTTCAGAAGGATGTCAGACCAGAAGCCGAGGTATATACCTCGAGGAAGTAAGAAGATGACTATAACTTGAGCAAGTGAGTAATATTTACTCAGAAGTACGATAACTCAAGTAAACTTAGGTAAATGAAGTTGGACGAAGAAAATACCGTAGACCAAATACAGCTCGAGAAGGCCAAAGACTGAAGGAGATTGACCATACCAAAACTAAAGTCTATTTGAAAGATTCCTTTCATGGAACCTAAATAACCCAGAATAGTTATAGGTATCAATTATAAACCATGATTGGATGGACTAAATGAGTCCAATCCATTCTTAGAGAAATAAACCATCATGATCAATTCCATGTTAAGTACCTTACTTAGTACCATTATTGCAGTTTTGGTAGTAAGGGAAAACAAAGACCTATTTACCAATTAGGAGTATGTTGTTAAATTAGTCCTCAGTTGAGACTAGCAGCATCAGAATAAGTCCCAATCATTGAATCTTCAATGCGAAAGGAAACAAGCTTATAGAGTTGAAAGACTAATTAAAGTTAGAAGCCATGGCTCAGAGACAAGTTGTTGACGTCAGAAACCCCCTGGCGGGCAGAGACGGGCAACACAGTAGAGCCGGGAACAACTAGGGCTGCGGCTGGCCCCAGTCCCTCAGAGCGACGGCCCGCAAAGCCTCCTGGTCGCACGTCCGATGCTATCGCAAGGGCGTGCCACCTGACCTATACCTGGTCGGGAAGGTGTGGATGATGCCTCGCTTAGTTTCCTGCATGGCATACACGTAAACATTAAATACGAGCCTCGATCGGCTCTCGAGGTTATCTCGTGAATCGGCTCAAAGAGCCGATCCACCCATGATTCGGACAAGGTGTCCGAATATATGGTGGTCCTGCTTGATCAAGATAAAGCTAATGAGATCTACGACGATTTAGGGTTTTCACCGCATAATCGGATCATCCTACTCACGATTGGGCCTCGCGCTCGCGCACGGTGACCGTAAGCCGATCCTAGACAGGGCCTAAAAACCAACACGAGGTTGATCCCCGGAACATCCTTTCTAGGGCTAGCAAACGTCACCCTACACGCCGCTGGATCCTCCAACCCTTTGTAAGGCCTAACTATTGCGGATGTTAAACTAATCCTTGATGAAACAAGGAGCAACCGTAACGGATCAGATCTACTAAACTATGATCAAGCGGGGTGCCGCCCCTACACCTAAGATAGGTGTAAGGGCGGCTAGATGTGCAAGGGTCGCATAACGAAAGCATGTAATTCGAAGAACAATGCTAACCCTAACACATCTAAGATAACTACGTTGCTCGCCATCAAAAAGGCTTCAGCACGAGCAACGCATGAACAACGTGGGCGGGCTTGTGCTGCCTAGATCGCAAGATGCGATCTAGGCAGCATGGTGCTTACCGGAGAAACCCTCGAGACGAAGGAGTTGGCGATGCGCCGAGATTTGTTTGTGTTGAACGTTGGTTGTTGTTTATTCCATAAACCCTAGATACATATTTATAGTCCAGGGGACTTTCTAATGTGGGCGTGCACTAAACCGTGCACGGGTAAAACTCTAACTCCTAAACCGATACATAATCTACTATCTTAAGATACACGGGCTAACTAGCCCAAACTTTGCGCATAAAGGCCGATTCACATATTTCTTCCATGTAGATTCTTCAAGTCCATCTTGATCGCGGCCCACCTCTGACTCGGTCAAATTCTGGTGATAACACATGCCCCCCTAGTTTTGGAAATGACATTTCCAAAATCATTATGCTCTTCTTTCGTCGGGTCATGTCGTGGCAGAGCAGAAACCGTCGCAGCATTTCTCATCATGACGCCCTGTTCTGGCCATCGGCACCAAAAAACCCCCAATCCTCTATAGCCATGTCCTCCTCTTCTTCCTCCCCTCGCAAGCCAACGCCGGAGTAGGGCTCGTCGGCGGAGCACGACATCCTCGCCTCGACGTCGTGGGACAAAGAGGAACATAATCCCTCCATCTGGTCGGAAAATGACAAATCCCTGACCGATGAAGAGGGCGACCTTCAAGTCCCCGTCGAATGGGGGGAAGACGACGATGACTCCCTTGAAGGTTACCCACCAACAAAGCGCCTCCACACCTGGCGGGACGACGACAGCGATGACGCTGGTGAGGAAGATGAAGTTCTCGTAAAGGGCCACAGAAGCCTTGATGAAGAATCTATCAGTAGTTGCGCCGGAGGAAGTGACGACGAGGGCAATCAAGGCCCCTAGATTAGGGATCAGTAGGAGTAGCTGGCTTTTGCCCTCTTCTCCCCTGAGCAATCGGCTCTTCGCTCGTAAGAAATTCCTCTATTGATGAAGAAAATGTCCCTCAATCAATTTCGCCCCCTTGCTGACTTTGCCGATTGTCGAATGGGGTTACCGTACGGAGAGCCGATAGCAGGACATCGGCTCACATTGCAACCTGGGGCCAAACCGTCGCTCCCCATACAGTCCAACAGGTCTTGCTAGGCCTAAACCTCGTCTAAACCATTAGCTTGAACTCTTCATCAATCCCGCATTGAACCGATTCCATTAACTTGTATCGATATCATCGTATCGGCTTTGTTATCCTGAAGTCGATACCTACACATCGGCTATATCTTCATACCGTTATCCCTGTATGTTTTCTTAAGTCGATGTCTGTGCATCGGCTGTGGGCTTAAGTCGATGTCTGCGCATCGGCTGTGGGATTCGTATACATTTTTTTTTACCGGCCGATTTTCAATCGGCCTCCAAACCTTACTGCCCATCATCCCACATACTTGGGAAATACTTCTTGAGGTGTTGACCATTGACGGCTACTGGGAACTTCTGTCCATCCAATTCTTCCAACATGTATGCATTACCCTTCAAGGCCTGGACGACTTTGTACGGACCGTGCCAATTAGGAGACCACTTGCCATATGCCTTGTCTCTAGTTCCCAATGGCAACACAGCTTCCCATACTAGATCACCAACTTGAAACTCCTTTGGTCTAACCTTCTTATTGTAGGCGCGAGCTACCCTGGCCTTGTTCTCCTTAATCTTCTCTAATGACCAAAGCCTAAGTTCTGTCGCGTCCTCAATAGTGTCACTCATCAAAGCTGCGTATTCTTCAGCTGTCAGATCATTCTGGAATGTGACACGTCTTGATCCAGCCGTAATTTCCCACGGTAATACGGCTTCCTGTCCATAGACAAGCTGGTACGGCGAAGTCTTTATAGCTCCATGGCACGACATGCGGTAGGCCCATAATGCTTCCGATAACTTCTCATGCCAATCCCTAGGGTTCTCGTCAATCTTTCTCTTGATCAGCTTGATTAAGCTCTGATTGGATGCTTCAGCTTGTCCATTAGCCTGAGCATAGTACGGAGATGATCGGATCAGTTTAATCCCCATGTCGTCGCAGAATTTCCTGAATTCTTTAGAGACAAAGACCGAACCTCCATCGGTCGTGATGGATTGGGGAATCCCAAACCTATGAATCACGTGTTCTTTCACAAACTGAATCACATCTTCTGATTTCACCTTCTTCATAGGGACGGCTTCCACCCACTTGGTGAAATAGTCTGTGATGGCCAAAATCCATTCATGTTTTTTACTCGACGCGGGATGGATCTTGCCGATCATATCCATGCCCCACCCTCGGAACGGCCAAGGCTTGATGATAGGGTTCATCGCTGATGCTGGTACCATCTGAATCTTCCCAAACATCTGGCATGCTTGGCACCCCTTGTAGTAATTGAAGCAGTCTTCAAGCATGGTGGGCCAATAAAACCCTGAGCGCCTGATTAGCCACTTCATCTTGTGAGCCGACTGATGAGTTCCACAAGCGCCTTCGTGCACTTCATGTAGGAGTCCATTAGACTCAGTTGGTCCCAGGCACTTGAGTAGTAACCCTTCCAACGTCCTGTAGAACATATCGTCACCTATGAGGACGTATTTCATGGCTTTGTATCTTATCCGTTTAGGTGCCCCCCGAGCCGAATCTTTTAAGTAATTTAAGATCTCGGCTCTCCAATCATCCTGTTCAAGGAATTGCACTTGGACTTCCGACCCTTCAGGTATATCTATGTAGCCGGACGCCATTTGTGCGAGATTGTTGGCCTCGGTGTTTTGGGCTCTTGGGACCCAATTAAAGTTGATGTACCGAAACTGTGTCATCAACTCACGGCATTCCATCCAATATGGGAAAAGCGATTCACTCTCGCACTTGTATTCGTCCGTGAGCTGGTTAATCACCAACTTGGAGTCCCCAAAAGCTCTCTCGCCTCTGCCCCGGCTTCCAATAGCAACTCCATCCCCTTGCGCACCGCTTCATATTCTGCTACGTTGTTGGTGCAAGGGGTAGATAGTCTGATGGAGAAGGAGTACTCTGCCCCCCGAGGCGACACGAGCAGAATGCCGATGCCACAACCGTCATCGCAAGCCGATCCGTCGAAGAACATAGCCCATGCACGTATAGATAGTGCCGCTATATTGGTACTGATTCGCTCAGCTATGAGATCGGCCAACGCTTGCCCTTTGACTGCTTTCGCAGGCTGATACCGGAGATCGAATTCTGACAACGCAAACATCCACTTACCCAGTCGGCCTTTCAACACGGGGGCCGACAGCATGTGCTTGACAACATCCGACTTGCATATGACGAAGATCTCTGCCGTCAAAAGGATGTGATGCAGCTTGGTGCAGGTAAAAAACAGGCAGAGGCACAGTTTCTCGACCTCAGGATACCTTGTTTCCGCGTCCAACATCCTTCTGCTGAGGTAGAAAACGACCCTTTCGACGCCCTCGTAGAGTTGCACCACCACCGAGGCAATGGACGTGTCGGCCACTGATAGGTAGATGTAGAACGGCTTGTCTTGCCCGGGCGGAACTAGCACAGGCGGCGTCGTCAGATACCTTTTAATTTCATCAAACGCCTGCTGCTGTTCTGCCCCCCAGTAAAATTCGTCGTCAGACTTGGCCTTCACCAGTGCCATAAATGGCTCGATTCGTCCTGACAGATTGGAGATGAATCGTCGGACAAAATTGATCTTGCCAATGAGACGTTGGATCTCCTTCTTCGTGGTGGGCGGCTGCATGGTGCGCACCGCCTCTTGACTCTTCAGGCCGATTTCAATTCCCCGCTCATGAACCAGGAAACCTAGGAACTGACCAGCCGTCACACCGAAGGCACACTTCTTCGGGTTCATTCTCAGTCCGAACTTCCGAGTTCGGTCTAGGACGCGTCGCAGATCTCCTAAGTGTCCCCCCATGGAGACGGACTTGACTACCACGTCATCGATGTAGATTTCCACTAACTTGCCGATCAGATCGTGAAATATATAATTCATGGCTCTTTGATATGTTGCACCAGCATTTTTCAACCCGAAGGTCATGACCACATATTCAAACAAGCCCACTGCCCCTGGTACTCTGAATGCGGTCTTGTGTATATCTTCTGGAGCCATGAAGATCTGGTCATAGCCGGCGTTGCCATCCATGAAGCTTAAAACCTTGTGGCCAGCAGCTGCATTGATCAATGTCTCCGCCACAGGCATTGGATACTCATCTTTTGGAGTGGCTCTGTTAAGATCTCGGAAATCGATAGCCACACGCCACCGGCCGTCCTTCTTTTCTACAGGAACGATACTGGAGATCCATTCAGCATACCTGCATGGCCTGATGAACCCGGCGGCCAACATCTTCTCGATCTCTTTCTTGACCTCTTCCAGGATTTCGGCCTTCATCTGACGAGCTCGCTGTTGGAACGGCCGAAATCCTTTCTTAAGGGGGAGCCGATGTTCAATGATGCTCCTGTCTAACCCAGGCATCTCTGTATAGTCCCATGCAAAGCAGTCTGGGTATTCTTTCAATAGAGCAATCATCTGGCTCCTGAGCTGTGGGTCTAACTTCCTGCTGATGAACGTTGGCCGAGGCTTGTCCCCAGGGCCGATATCGACTTCCTCTAGCTCGTCAGACGAGGTGAACCCGTACCCCAGCTTCCCGTCACCTGTGAGGTCGACGCCAAAAACTGGGAGAGCCGGTGGCGCGGATAATACGGTCTGATCGCTAGAATCGGCCTCCACCTTGATCATTACCAGGACCTCGTGGCGGTGTCGGAGCCGGTTGCGTGGATCGGCTCCTTCTTCATTCTCGTTATCAGAGCAGTTGCTCTCATTGCTACCCCTACCAGGGCGGTACCCAAGTTCTACCATGTTGATGCTGACGCCATGGGAGCGGGTTCTGTGGAAAGAGCCGATGAGTTCGGCTTCGAGGGTTGCCTTGATCTCGTCATGCTTTTTCTTGAGCTCATCAGGCAGATCCTCGTACTTGACCGGAGTGCCTTCCGCCATCTTGGATGTAGATGGCGATGTGGTGGATGTCGAAGGTGGTCCCACCGGGCGTGCCAGAATGTGTTGACGTCAGAAACCCCCTGGCGGGCAGAGACGGGCAACACAGTAGAGCCGGGAACAACTAGGGCTGCGGCTGGCCCCGGTCCCTCGGAGCGATGGCCCGCAAAGCCTCCCGGTCGCACGTCCGATGCTATCGCAAGGGCGTGCCACCTGACCTATACCTGGTCAGGAAGGTGTGGATGATGCCTCGCTTAGTTTCCTGCATGGCATACACGTAAACATTAAATACGAGCCTCAATCGGCTCTCAGGTTATCCTGTGAATCGGCTCAAAGAGCCGATCCACCCATGATTCGGACAAGGTGTCCGAATATATGGTGGTCCTGCTTGATCAAGATAAAGCTAATGAGATCTACGACGATTTAGGGTTTTCACCGCATAATCGGATCATCCTACTCACGATTGGGCCTCGCGCTCGCGCACGGTGACCGTAAGCCGATCCTAGACAGGGCCTAAAAACCAACACGAGGTTGATCCCCGGAACATCCTTTCTAGGGCTAGCAAACGTCACCCTACACGCCGCTGGATCCTCCAACCCTTTGTAAGGCCTAACTATTGCGGATGTTAAACTAATCCTTGATGAAACAAGGAGCAACCGTAACGGATCAGATCTACTAAACTATGATCAAGCGGGGTGCCGCCCCTACACCTAAGATAGGTGTAAGGGCGGCTAGATGTGCAAGGGTCGCATAACGAAAGCATGTAATTCGAAGAACAATGCTAACCCTAACACATCTAAGATAACTACGTTGCTCGCCATCAAAAAGGCTTCAGCACGAGCAACGCATGAACAACGTGGGCAGGCTTGTGCTGCCTAGATCGCAAGATGCGATCTAGGCAGCATGGTGCTTACCGGAGAAACCCTCGAGACGAAGGAGTTGGCGATGCGCCGAGATTTGTTTGTGTTGAACGTTGGTTGTTGTTTATTCCATAAACCCTAGATACATATTTATAGTCCAGGGGACTTTCTAATGTGGGCGTGCACTAAACCGTGCACGGGTAAAACTCTAACTCCTAAACCGATACATAATCTACTATCTTAAGATACACGGGCTAACTAGCCCAAACTTTGCGCATAAAGGCCGATTCACATATTTCTTCCATGTAGATTCTTCAAGTCCATCTTGATCGCGGCCCACCTCTGACTCGGTCAAATTCTGGTGATAACACATGCCCCCCTGGTTTTGGAAATGACATTTCCAAAATCATTATGCTCTTCTTTCGTCGGGTCATGTCGTGGCAGAGCAGAAACCGTCGCAGCATTTCTCATCATGACGCCCTGTCGCAGAAACCGTCGCAGCATTTCTCATCATGACGCCCTGTCGCAGAAACCGTCGCAGAAACCGTCGCAGTAAGATCACGGAATTCGAGAAAAGTCGTAGTCTGCTGATGACCCACAAGTATAGGGGGTGTATCG
>NC_061512.1:154000427-154045476 GCF_022539505.1 Lolium rigidum | reverse complement strand
GGTATCACCGTTTGAGAGGCGGCAGGGGATCGAAAGAAAAAGGCAAGTGACCAAATTTGAGGTGCCAAAAAAACTCCAAGAAAAGAAAGTTTTATAGTACATAGAGGATGACATGCGGGTCCCATTTAGCAAGCAGCGGTATCACCGTTTGAGAGGCGGCAGGGGATCGAAAGAAAAAGGAAAGTGACCAAATTTGAGGTGCCAAAAAAACTCCAAGAAAAGAAAGTTTTATAGTACATAGAGGATGACATGCGGGTCCCGATTAGCAGCAGCGGTATCACCGTTTGAGAGGCGGCAGGGGATCGAAAGAAAAGGCAAGTGACCAAATTTGAGGTGCCAAAAAAACTCCAAGAAAAGAAAGTTGATTGCACATAGAGGATGACATGCGGGTCCCATTTAGCAGCAGCGGTCTCAACGTTTCCAAGGCGGCAAGGGATCAAAAGAAAAAGGAAGTAGCCAGAAATCAGGGGGTCAAAAAAATCCAGGAATAGAAAGAATTTTGGTTCATAGAGGATGACATGCGGGACCCATGATCCTGCATCGTAAACGGCTCGATCGGAGAACGTTGAACGAGATGGCGCGATCGAGAAAAAAACAATGCAAGAGAGGCTGCCATCTGGGCCCTACATCCCTCGGCGGTGCGGATTTGCGTTGACTCGGCCGGCGAACCCGAGAATTCGCGATGCACCACGTCCCGGGCCACCATACGCGACGTTTTGGCCGCTTTCGTCGGGCTAGGTGGCCTCAAAAACGAGAAAAAAAAGTTTTGACATGCACCACGGAGGGACCCAAAATCGTCGGCCATGGTACACCAGCAACCACGGCGCGACTTCAACTTCATCGGCCATGGCAACTTTTCTTGTAGTGGACTTTGACATTGGGTTAATGGCATTATAAAATAAATGTAGGTGTCGAGGGTACTCCTCGGCAATGCCCTCCGTATGGGGCTTAGGGTAGATGGAATCCTGTAGGCTGACACAAGACATCGGTTATCAAACAAGCGGGGAGAGCGATTTACCCAGGTTCGGGGCCCTCGATGAGGTAAAACCCTTACGTCCTGCCTGTCTGATCTTGATTATGAAAATATCGAATTACAATGGGATGCCGAAGGTTTCGGTTGTGATCTCGCCGAGAGACTAAGTTCCGTAATGACCTAGCTCTGTACTTGCGGTGGCTATGATTACTATGATTGCGTATGTCCCTCGGCAGCCCCTCTCCTGGCCCTTATATTGGGAGCCAGGTCTCGAGAGATCTGCCGGGTACGACTAGGTTACAAAGAGTCCTAGGTCTAAACTTTCCTTGTATTCTTCATCTTCTTGCCTTGTTCTTCAAGAATTCTTCTTAGGAACCGACGTAGAGGCCCACCTGGCCATCGAGTGCCTTCATGGGACCCTAGTTGGGCTGCAAGAGGTAGTGCAACATTAGTTACCCGAAGGGTAATACCCACATCAGTAGCCCCCGAGTGACTGCCCGAAGATACTTCGGGCAGGGACAAAAAACATGTCTTCTATCGAACGTTCGCCTTAGCTGATAAATCTTGACCTCCTCGTAACAGTAGCGTCTTCTTTTATCGGGTGCGCGTTCAGCGCTCCCGATGGGAGTAGCCCCGAGTCTTGACACGGATGCTGGCAACCGTGTGTAGACTCAAGTTGTTCTACTCGAATATTTCCTCTGTCGAAACTTTTCGCAAACTGTTATGGTCATCCGATATATCTCCTTTCATCGGGTCTTCATTTCTTTCAAGCAAGATTTAGTACGTAAAGGATATCGAGTAACGCGCCCGATTTTACCGGTTAACTGCCGATGGCAAAACAACGTTACCCTACACAGAATCAAGTCCCCAGGCATGATTCTGGGCCGTGCCAAAAATCTTTGAATCCATAACTTTTATCGGGTGTGCATTCAGCACTCCCGATGGGAGTAGCCCCTGAGTGTGGGCGCGGATGCTTGCAACCGAGTACAGACTCAGTCCAAACTATTCAAATATTCCAGTTTTTCTTTGGATACTTCCGATGCAATCTCTAGTGCCAAAAATCTTCGAGTCCAAATTCTATCGGGTGCGCGTTCAGCGCTCCCGATGGGAGTAGCCCCCGAGTATAGGCACGGATGCTTGCATATGTGTGTAGACTCAAACCGATCCACTCGATAGTTTTTATTTCCATCGGATGCTCCGTGGGAAGTCGATACTTCTTGTGACATCATTGATGACTGATGGCGTGCAAGACACACGTCCGTTGGGAACCCCAAGAGGAAGGTGTGATGCATACAGCAGCAAGTTTTCCCTCAGTAAGAAACCAAGGTTATCGAACCAGTACGAGTCAAGGAACACGTGAAGGTTGTTGGTGGCGGAGTGTAGTGCGGCGCAACACCAGGGATTCCAGCGCCAAGGTGGAACCTGCACAACACAATCAAAGTACTTTGCCCCAACGTAACAGTGAGGTTGTCAATCTCACCGGCTTGCTTGTAAACAAAGGATTAGATGTATAGTGTGGAAGATGATGTTTGTTTGCGAAGAACAGTAAAGAACAGAGTTTGCAGTAGATTGTATTTCAGATGTAAAGAATGGACCGGGGTCCACAGTTCACTAGTGGTGTCTCTCCCATAAGATAAATAGCATGTCGGGTGAACAAATTACAGTTGGGCAATTGACAAATAAAGAAGACATAACAATGCACATACATATATCACGATGAGTACTATGAGATTTAATCAGGGCATTACGACAAAGTACATAGACCGCTATCCAACATGCATCTATGCCTAAAAAGTCCACCTTCAGGTTATCATCCGAACCCCTTCCAGTATTAAGTTGCAAACAACAGACAATTCCATTAAGTATGGTGCGTAATGTAATCAACACAAATATCCTTAGACAAAGCATTGATGTTTTATCCCTAGTGGCAACAACGCATCCACAACCTTAGAACTTTCTGTCACTGTCCCAGATTTAATGGAGGCATGAACCCACTATCGAGCATAAATACTCCCTCTTGGAGTTACAAGTATCAACTTGGCCAGCTCCTCTACCAGCAACGGAGAGCATGCAAGAACATAAACAACATATATGATAGATTGATAATCAACTTGACATAGTATTCCATATTCATCGGATCCCAACAAACACAACATATAGCATTATGATAGGCAGCTCACAAGATCTAACATGATAGCACAATGAGGAGAAGACAACCATCTAGCTACTGCTATAGACCCATAGTCCAGGGGTTAACTACTCACACATCAATCCGGAGGCGATCATGGTGATGAAGAGTCCTCCAGGAGATGATTCCCCTCTCTGGCAGGGTGCCGGAGGCGATCTCCTGAATCCCCCGAGATGGGATTGGCGGCGGCGGCGTCTCAGTATGTTTTCTCGTATCCTGGCTCTCGGTACTGGGGTTTTCGCGACGAAGGCTTTAAGTAGGCGGAAGGGTAGGGTTGAAGGCGACGCGAGGGACCCACACCATAGGGCGGCGCGGGCCCCTCCCTGGCCGCGCCGGCCTATGGGTACGGGCCCTCGTGGCCCCACTTCGTATCCCCTCCGGTCTTCTGGAAGCTTCGTGGAAAAATAAGACCCTGGGCATTGATTTCGTCCAATTCCGAGAATATTTCCTTTGTAGGATTTCTGAAACCAAAAACAGCAGAAAACAACAACTGGCTCTTCGGCATCTTGTCAATAGGTTAGTGCCGGAAAATGCATAATAATGATATAAAGTGTGTATAAAACATGTGAGTATCATCATAAAAGTAGCATGGAACATAAGAAATTATAGATACGTTTAAGACGTATCAAGCATCCCCAAGCTTAGTTCCTACTCGCCCTCGAGTAGGTAAACGATAACAAGGATAATTTCTGAAGTGACATGCTATCATAATCTTGATCAATACTATTGTAAAGCATATGAGATGAATGCAGCGATTCGAAGCAATGGTAAAGACAATGAGTAAACAATTGAATCATATAGCAAAGACTTTTCATGAATAGTACTTTCAAGACAAGCATCAATAAGACTTGCATAAAAGTTAACTCATAAAGCAATAAATTTTTAGTAGAAAGCTTTGAAACAACACAAAGGAAGATATAAGTTTCAGCGGTTGCTTTCAACTTCAACATGTATATCTCATGGATAATTGTCAACATAAAGCAATATAACAAGTGCAATAGGTAAACATGTAAGAATAAATGCACACAGTTTACACAGGTGTTTGCTTCTAAGATAGAAAGGGGTAGGTAAACTGACTCAACAATAAAGTAAAAGAATGGCCCTTCGCAGAGGGGAGCATGGATTACTATTTTTGTGCTAGAGCTTTTCATTTTGAAAACATAGAAACAATTTTGTCAACGGTAGTAATAAATCATATGTGTTATGTATAAGACATCTTATAAGTTGCAAGCCTCATGCATAGATTACCAATAGTGCTCGCACCTTGTCCTAATTAGCTTGGATTAACATGGATTATCATTGCATAACAAATGTTTTAACCAAGTGTCACAAAGGGGTACCTCTATGCCGCCTGTACAAAGGTCTAAGGAGAAAGTTCGCATTGGATTTCTCGCTTTTTGATTATTCTCAACTTAGACATCCATACCGGGACAACATAGACAACAGATAATGGACTCCTCTTTAATGCATAAGCATTCAACAACAGATCATATTCTCATAAGAGATTGAGGATTAATGTGCAAACTGAAACTTCCACCATGATTCATGGCTTTAGTTAGCGGTCCAATGTTCTTCTCTAACAATATGCATACTCAAACCATTTGATCATGAAAATCTCCCTTACTTCAGACAAGACGAACATGCATAGCAACTCACATGATATTCAACAAAGGTGTAAAAGTTGATGGCGTCCCCAGAAGCATGGTTACCGCTCAACAAGCAACTTATTAATAAATAAGATACATAAGTACATATTCTTCACCACAATAGTTTTTAAGGCTATTTTCCAATGAGCTATATATTGCAAAGGCAAAGAATAGAATTTTAAAGGTAGCACTCAAGTAATGTACTTTGGAATGGCAGAGAAATACCATGTAGTAGGTAGGTATGGTGGACACAAATGGCATAGTTTTTGGCTCAAAGATTTGGATGCACGAGAAGAATTCCCTCTAAATAGGCTAGGCTAGCAAGGTTGTTTGAAGCAAACTCAAGTAAAAAACGGTACAGCAAGACTTACATATGAACATATTGCAAGCATTATAAGACTCTATGCTGTCTCCTTGTTGTTCAAACACCTTAACCAGAAAATATCTAGACTCTAGAGAAACCAATCATGCAAACCAAATTTTAACAAGCTCTATGTAGTTCTTCATTAATAGGTGCAAAGTACATGATGCAAGAGCTTAAACATGATCTATATGAGCACAACAATTGCCAAGTATCAAATTATTCAAGACATTATACCAATTTCCACATGCAGCATTTTCTGTTTCCAACCATATAACAATGAACGAAGTAGTTTCAACCTTCGCCATGAACATTAAAAGTAAAGCTAAGAACACATGTGTTCATATGCAACAGCGGAGCGTGCCTCTCTCCCATACAAGAAATGCTAGGATAAAAAACAAAAACAAAAGCAAAAGCAAACAGACGCTCCAAGTAAAGCACATAAGATGTGACGGAATAAAAATATAGTTTCACTAGAGGTGACCTGATAAGTTGTCGATGAAGAAGGGATGCCTTGGGCATCCCCAAGCTTAGATGCTTGAGTCTTCTTGAAATATACAGGGATAAACCACGGGGCATCCCCAAGCTTAGACTTTTCACTCTTCTTGATCATATTGTATCATCCTCCTCTCTTGACCCTTGAAAACTTCCTCCACACCAAACTCAAAACAAACTCATTAGAGGGTTAGTGCATAATCAAAAATTCACATATTCAGAGGTGACATAATCATTCTTAACACTTCTGGACATTGCACAAAGCTACTGAAAGTTAATGGAACAAAGAAATCCATCAAACATAGCAAAACAAGCAATGCGAAATAAAAGGCAGAATCTGTCAAAACAGAACAGTTTGTAAAGACGAATTTTTCTGGGGCACTTAACTTGCTCAGATGAAAATTCTCAAATTGAATGAAAGTTGCGTACATATCTGAGGATCATGCACGTAAATTGGCATATTTTTCTAAATTACCTACAGAAGGGGCTGCTCAATTTCGTGACAGTAAGAAATCTGTTTCTGCGCAGTAATCCAAATCTAGTATCAACATTACTATCAAAGACTTTACTTGGCACAACAATGCAATAAAATAAAGATAAGGAGAGGTTGCTACAGTAGTAACAACTTCCAAGACTCAAATATAAAACAAAAGTGCAGAAGTAAAATAATGGGTTGTCTCCCATAAGCGCTTTTCTTTAACGCCTTTCAGCTAGGCGCAGAAAGTGTGAATCAAGTATTATCAAGAGATGAAGCATCAACATCATAAGGCTGGTGCCAACGCAGGCGTGAGTGAGGGCGGTAGCGGCGGCGGCGGGGCGAGAGGAGGGCGTGAGTGGGGCGAGATGCTAGCGGCGGGCGGTGGCGCGGGCGCCCGGCGGTAGGGGGCGGTACCGCCCGCCTATAGCCCGCGTTGGAGGCGAGAGCGGGGCGAGAGGGAGGCGATAGCGGTGCTAGTGGGGGCGGTAGGGAGGCGGTAGGGAGGAGAGAGGAAGTGAGAGCTGGTACTATAGCCCGTGCACTGGCACCGTGGGGTGAGAGTGGGGCGAGAGTGAGGGTGAGAGCTGACATGGCGAGGCTATAGTGGGGTGATGCATTGGCACCAGCCTAATTTGTTCTAATAATAGAATCATAAGGTAACTTCATTCTCTTTCTAAGGAAGTGTTCCATACCTTTCTTGAGAGGAAATTGATACTTAATATTACCTTCCTTCATATCAATAGTAGCACCAACAGTTCGAAGAAAAGGTCTTCCCAATATAATGGGACAAGATGCATTGCATTCAATATCCAAGACAACAAAATCAACGGGGACAAGGTTATTGTTAACCATAATGTGAACATTATCAATCCTCCCCAAAGGTTTCTTTATAGCATGATCAGCAAGATTAACATCCAAATAACAATTTTCCAATGGTGGCAAGTCAAGCATATTATAGATTTTCTTAGGCATAACAGAAATACTTGCACCAAGATCACATAAAGCATTACAATCAAAATCATTGACCTTCATCTTAATGATGGGCTCCCAACCATCTTCTAACTTCCTAGGAATAGAAGTCTCAAGTTTTAGTTTATCTTCTCTAGCTTTTATGAGAGCATTTGTAATATGTTTTGTAAAGGCCAAATTTATAGCACTAGCGTTGGGACTTTTAGCAAGTTTTTGTAAGAACTTTATAACTTCAGAGATATGACAATCATCAAAATCTAAACCATTATGATCTACAGCAATGGGATCATTGTCCCCAATATTTTGAAAAATTTCAGCAGTTTTATCAGTTTCAGCAGTTTCAGGCAATTTTGCACGCTTTGCACTAGGAGTAGAAACATTGCTAACACCAATTATTTTACCATTGATAGTAGGAGGTTTAGCAACATGTGAAACATCAACATTACTAGTGGTGGTAATAGTCCAAACTTTAGCTACATTCTCTTTAGCTAGTTTTTCGTTTTCTTCTCTTTCCCACCTAGCATGCAGTTCAGCCATCAATCTAATATTCTCATTAATTCGAACTTGGATGGCATTTGCTGTAGTAACAATTTTATTATCTTTATCTTCATTAGGCATAATTTTCAATTTTAAAAGATCAACATCAAAGGCAAGACTATCAACCTTAGAAGCAAGAATATCAATTTTACCAAGCTTTTCTTCAACAGATTTGTTAAAAGCAGTTTGTGTACTAATAAATTCTTTAAGCATGGCTTCAAGACCAGAGGGTACAATCCTATTATTTTTGTAAGAATTCCCATAAGAATTACCATAACCATTACCATTACTAGAAGGATATGGCCTATAGTTGTTACCAGAATTATTCCTATAAGCATTGTTGTTGAAATTATTATTTTTAATGAAATTCACATCAACATGTTCTTCTTGGGCAACCAATGAAGCTAAAGGAACATTATTAGGATCAACATTAGATCTACCATTTACAAGCATAGACATAATCACATCAATCTTATCACTCAAGGAGGAGGTTTCTTCAACAGAATTTACCTTCTTACCTTGTGGAGCCCTTTCAGTGTGCCATTCAGAGTAATTGATCATCATATTATCAAGAAGCTTTGTTGCCGCCCCTAAAGTAATGGACATAAAAGTACCTCCAGCAGCTGAATCCAATAGGTTCCGCGAAGAAAAATTCAATCCTGCATAGAAGGTTTGGATGATCATCCAAGTAGTTAGTCCATGGGTAGGGCAATTCTTCACCAAAGATTTCATTCTTTCCCATGCTTAGGCAACATGCTCATTATCCAATTGCTTAAAATTCATTATGCTACTTATCAAAGATATATATTTAGCAGGAGGATAATATCTACCAATGAAAGCATCCTTACATTTAGTCCACGAATCAATACTATTCTTAGGCAAAGATAGTAACCAATCTTTAGCTCTTCCTCTTAAGGAGAAAGGAAACAATTTCAGTTTTATAATGTCACTATCTACATCCGTATACTTTTGCATTTCACAAAGTTCAACAAAATTATTAAGATGGGCAGTAGCATCATCAGAACTAACACCAGAAAATTATTCTCTCATAACAAGATTTAGTAAAACAGGTTTAATTTCAAAAAATTCTGCTGTAGTAGCAGGTGGAGCAATAGGTGTGCATAGGAAATCATTATTATTTGTGCTAGTGAAGTCACACAACTTAGTGTTCTCAGGGGTATTCATTTAACAGTAGTAAATAAAGCAAACTAAATAAAGTAAATGCAAGTAACTAATTTTTGTGTGTTTTTGATAGAAAGAGCAAACAAAGCAGTAAATAAAATAAAGTAAAGCAAGACAAAAACAAATTAAAGAGATTGGATGTGAGAGACTCCCCTTGCAGCGTGTCTTGATCTCCCCGGCAACGGCGCCAGAAAAAGTTGCTTGATGGCGTGCAAGACACACGTCCGTTGGGAACCCCAAGAGGAAGGTGTGATGCGTACAGCAGCAAGTTTTCCCTCATAAGAAACCAAGGTTATCGAACCAAGTAGGGAGTCAAGGAACACGTGAAGGTCGTTGGTGGCGGAGTGTAGTGCGGCGCAACACCAGGGATTCCGGCGCCAACGTGGAACCTGCACAACACAATCAAAGTACTTTACCCCAACGTAACAGTGATGTTGTCAATCTCACCGGCTTGCTGTAAACAAAGGAATAGATGTATAGTGTGGAAGATGATGTTTATTTGCGAAGAACAGTAAAGAACAGAGTTTGCAGTAGATTGTATTTCAGATGTAAAAAATGGACCGGGGTCCACAGTTCACTAGTGGTGTCTCTCCCATAAGATAAATAGCATGTCAGGTGAATAAATTACATTTGGGCAATTGACAAATAAAGAAGGCATAACAATGCACATACATATATCACGATGAGTACTATGAGATTTAATCAGGGCATTACGACAAAGTACATAGACCGCTATCCAGCATGCATCTATGCCTAAAAAGTCCACCTTCAGGTTATCATCCGAACCCCTTCCAGTATTAAGTTGCAAACAATAGACAATTGCATTAAGTATGGTGCGTAATGTAATCAACACAAATATCCTTAGACAAAGCATTGATGTTTTATCCCTAGTGGCAACAACACATCCACAACCTTAGAACTTTCTGTCATCTGTCCTAGATTCAATGGAGGCATGAACCCACTATCGAGCATAAATACTCCCTCTTGGAGTTATAAGTATCAACTTGGCCAGAGCCTCTACTAGCAACGGAGAGCATGCAAGAACATAAACAACATATATGATAGATTGATAATCAACTTGACATAGTATTCCATATTCATCATATCCCAACAAACACAACATGTAGCATTACAAATAGATGATCTTGATCATGATAGACAGCTCACAAGATCTAACATGATAGCACAATGAGGAGAAGACAACCATCTAGCTACTGCTATGGACCCATAGTCCAGTGGTGAACTACTCACACATCATGTGGTGACCCTGCATACCACTGCATGTTGTAGTATGCCAGTCGTTGATATAACATTCACGAAGTACCATTCCGCAAATATTACATCCCTCAGAGTAGTACAATAGAACATAGCAAGGTCCATAACTCATTCACATAATATTACAATTAACATACACACGTCGTCTTGGAGCTCCTCTTGGGTCCTAAGAGGAATACTCCTGGGTTCGAGGTGAACCCAACTTAACTTACAATACCAGAGTTTCATTAAACTAAACATTTATTTCCCCGAGCAGCTAAATGATAGAGTTCGGGCTGCTCGGTTACTACTACTACTCAACAGATATCTTTAGGCTTGTTCTCCTCCGGAAGCCTCCCCGGATCCGTAGACGATGATGTAGTCTACGCCTTCAACACCTCCTGAGAGGTCTGGTTCCTCGTAGCCGATGATCTCGGCTCCATCATTGTTGTCGTAGTCCTCCTCCGGATGATTCGGACAATCTAAGCGGGGATTTAAGAGTGGTATGAGTACGAGCGTACTCAACAAGTTCATTATAGATAAGAGGTGTTTAATGCACTAGCTACGATATTAGACCAGAAAGTCTAATATCAATGCAAGTTTTGATAAACATTTCTTCAAGAGATTGCTTTTATTTTAAAGAGCTATGTCCGTCAGCCTTCACCGGTTTACTAGAACTTCATGGAGCTCCTTTCCGGCCGCGTTCGCAGTTCCTCAATCCCGGAACAGGGAGTGACAGGTCACAGTTCTTACACTCTGCAGAGGTGTGTTGCTTTACCCATACGAGATCTTAACCTTGGTGCCAACCGGGCAGCTTTCCCGTCCACACTTCCTTCGGTGTGAGGCCCGGTATAAGGTCTAGCCAATCATGTTCCTCCGCTACCTCGATCACCCACCCTTTGTTGCAAGCCCCGACCCTGGGTCCTCGTCGGTCCCATTATTCCCGTAATTTCAGGGTGGACCCCGACCACGACGACAGTCTGGGATCGAACCAAACTCCTTCGTCGGTAGCTGCAACCCATCATAGACCGCAATACCGTGGGGACTTAGAATGGGTTCCCCACCCACAAGTTGTTCCGCAAGCCGCAACCGCTACGGTATGCACAGCATAACCGTGGGGACTTAGAATGGGTTCCCCACCCACAAGTTGCTCCGCAAGATACAACCGCTACGGTAAACGCATCCGTTGATGAACGAGAGGTGGAAACACTTTTGACTACTCCGTCCCACTCCGGATCTTATGGTTAACACGGATATTACGGCACAAGAATCACTGGTGACATTTGTTGTTTAATCCTAGATGGATATAAACCCGTGCAATGGAACCTCCACCATATCAACACAATCCATGGTTCCATTGCCCACCACATAGTCATATTCATAGTTATGAAAGTAGTGGTTTTGGTTTTTTATGCAATAGTGATAACCATAGTACTTTGCAAGTAATTTGATAGAAATACTCAAATGCCATGAGCAAGTGATGAACTTGCCTGAACACTGCAAAGTGCTACAGTTGGAGGGTATGGACTGACCCTTGTCCTCTTGTTCTGAAAAATAGCATCATTGTCCGATAAGGGCAATGGTTAAAGAAGCAATTATGCATGATTCCAATTTTTAGGGTTTGTCCCCCCTTCCGATGTCGTTATTATTTCATGTAAGAGGTTAATACTAAGAATAATTTGGGAATACTTGTTTAAAAGTAATATGCAACCTTGAAATGTTGTCAAGGTGTTTTTAAAATCCAAATTCATTATTGGACTTATTTTCATTATTGAAAATTAGGTGTGTGCTTTAAATGATTATTTAAATCCTCAAAATAGGACTTATTCTTAATTGTCTTCAAAAATTCTCTTTGATATTTTATTTAAATAGAGAATTTTATGCTGATCCTTTTTCATATTTTTAATTTATTTTTAAGAGCTTTTATCAATTTTCTATTGAATTTTAAAATTTCATGTTTTCATTGAATTATGAAATACCTAAAATACCCTTGGGCCCCACCTGTCAGGTGGCCCAAAGGGTTGAGTCAAACCCGAGCCGCCCCAACCGGCTCGGTCGGACTCAGACGCGCTCCCCTCTCCTCGCACGCGAAACCCTAATCTCTCTCTCTCGCTCTGGCGACCAGAGTCGCCTCCGCCGTCGCCGATTTAATCCCGCCGCCCCAGGCCGTCGCTGGCGACGATGTGCTGCTGATCTGGGTCGCTGTTCGACGGCGAACCAGATGGTCCGCGCCGATCTGTCGCGGGTGTCGCCGTTCGCTCGCCATCGTCGCTCCAGTGCGCCAAATCGTTGGCGTCCGCCGCCGCCGCGCGTTGGAGAGACCGTGGTCCTTCCTCCAGGCGCCTCCCCCTGCGCGTGGTGCAGCGCTAGGTGCGGTGGTGCTGTGGTGCCACCATGGCTTGGCTTGGCCTGGCGCCGCCGCGCTCCGGCGTGTGCCGCCGTGGCCGCCATGGCTACGACCGTCTGCTCTACCCCGGTAAGTGCACCACCCCTCTTCTTCTATGTGTTCTGCTTCTTCTCCTCCTTCTCCTCTTCGCCTAACCTGGTCACTGGCCTGCCTCTACTCATAGAGGCGCGGCCATGCCGTGATGCTGCTGCTGCTTTACTTATGTTGCTGTGCTGCTGTGCTATGGTGCTGCTGCTATCTACCTGTGCTGTGATTGCTAGCTGTGCTGCTATCATGGCCATTGCTTATGGATCCGTGCTTGTGCTTGTGTTGCTGCTTCCCTGTACCCCTGTTCTTGATGCTATTTCAGCTAGATCATCAAGTGTATTCAATTACTTGCCCTGGCTTGATTGATGTGTGTGATCCTTGCAAATTTGCAAGAACCAATGCTAACTGTGTAGTGCTCTTGGGGTTTCTTCACTGTAAAGCTCTGTGTGGCTTGTGTATTGGCTAATTAACTCCACATCTTGTTGGTGTTCTACTGGATACAATTGTAAAACATGTATTTTCTTATATGTGATGCAATTATTCATGATCTGTGGCTGTTTAACTCATATGATCTATGGTTGGTGCTAGGCTTGGCTCCAGCATGCTCTGTCAAGCCCTGATGATCTTATGATCATCAGTTGCTTGATGAATGGCTGCTATTTCATGCTTGTGTCTAGCTAGTGCTCTCCTTGTGTCTGTGTAACATACTAGCTTGTGCTGGTACACATTTGTGTTTGCTCAAGCCACTGCTACTGTCTGCAATGATCCATTGGATCATCTGCAAGGCCTGGTGCATGGTTTACTTTTCTGTTTCATTTATCTGTGTAGTTTTGGTTCATTAAATAGATAAATGATGTGAACTGCTTTGCAGTGATGATCAAATAAGTGAACTTAGTAGAGCTATAGGGATGCCAATAATTTATTGGGGACCCTAGCTTTATTTGAACCCTTCTGGGTAATGATATATATGCTGGCTTGGTGGTTTGATTGCTTAAGTGGTAGAGGTGGCCTCAACAGCCATTCCTGGCTGTTCAGGAAGCTCCCACACTTGTTGCCTTGAGTTGTATGGACAAGTGCTCTCTGGCCTGACCATATTTGGTTGCCAGATGCTTTTAACGTTGACAAACATAGATAGACACCTAATGGTCTATCTGTCTGATGGTTTAGCTGGCTATAGGTTGTCAAGTGAACTTGTGTAGCTAGCTAGGGATTAAATCCATGTTGGATTTCTCTGATTGTGTCCCTGTGTGGACACAATCAGTGTTCCCTGGATAATCTAGCTGTGGCTGTTTCTATGTTTGCTTGTACCAAATGGCTAGATAGCCATATGATGACACAAACATGGCTTCCTACCCTTTTGGTGTGCTTGAGATCATGCACTGTGCAATTTATTGAACAAAACCATCTGGTTTGTTCATGATGATGTGTATACCTCACTCCAGCTCCTAGAAATTTTGGTGTTGGTGTAGAGGTTTTGCTTCTGGTGGTCTTTTGCTTGCCCTGCTCCTCCTAGCAAGCTTGAGGTCTTGGTTTAATTTCTGGTGATTGTAAATAGATGAAACAGCTCTAGCTGTTCATCTGTTCTTGGTGTTCTTGGCTGTTCTTGATACCTGGTGACTTACCCTGCTGCTTGGTCGATGAATGAGCTAGGGTTTGTGGTGGAAAAGTTTTTATATGGTTGGCTCTTGTTCCCCTGGTCGACAGCTCCACCTTTCCCTTTGGGTGACTCACTCTGTATGTGTGCTGCATGCACACAGCCTTGTGAGCAGGCTGTGTGTGTGTGTCTACCAGATACTTTGCACTTGGGACATTGAGAGGATCAGCTCGGCAGAGTTGAGCATATCTTCTCAATTTCTCATTTTTTTGCTAACCTGCCAAGTGGTTTTACCACTTGGCATAACTTCTTTTTGTTGTGTTTGTGTGCAGGGATCTTTGGAATGATCAAGATGAAGATTTAACTTATCTTATAGAATTTAGGATAGATCATTTACTTTGTAATTTTCTTTTCTCTTTCTTTTAATATTCTATTTCTGTCCAATTCTTGTAATATGTTGTAATGTTCATATTTTATTACTGGATATTGTAAAAACAATGTATCTTGTGTGTTTATCAATAAAGCTCCAATTTTTCTCTATTGAGCTTTATATATTAATTGTTCTATTTATATCTTAATTATTAAAGATTGTTTATTAAATTATCTCAAGTTTGAATTATGAGATAATAGCTTGATGTTTGAATTTGAAATTCAAATTCAAATTTGGTTTGAGCTTGATCAACCATCTTAACTTAGAATTCAATCATGCAACTTAAATTGGTGATTCAAACTCTCCCCTCTCAACTCAAAACCCTAATCTAGTTAAGTGAGATGCAAGTTTGTCGCACTCTCGAAACCCTAACCCTGTAAGGTGTCGAGAGAGAAACTTGTCCCCCTCCGATGCAGTTTTTGTTTAAAAGCGCGAAATTTCCCCAGAATTTGTAATGCAATGCACATCCCTTTCTAAAATCTACCCCTCGATCGTCTCTAAACCTGGGACATTACAGCGCTGACGGACATAGCTCTTTAAAATAAAAGCAATCTCTTGAAGAAATGTTTATCAAAACTTGCATTGATATTAGACTTTCTGGTCTAATATCGTAGCTAGTGCATTAAACACCTCTTATCTATAATGAACTTGTTGAGTACGCTCGTACTCATACCACTCTTAAATCCCCTGCTTAGATTGTCCGAATCATCCGGAGGAGGACTACGACAACAATGATGGAGCCGAGATCATCGGCTACGAGGAACCGGACCTCTCGGGAGGTGTTGAAGGCGTAGACTACATCATCGTCTACGGATCCGGGGAGGCTTCCGGAGGAGAACAAGCCTAAAGATATCCGTTGAGTAGTAGTAGTAACCGAGCAGCCCGAACTCTATCATTTAGCTGCTCGGGGAAATAAATGTTTAGTTTAATGAAACTCTGGTATTGTAAGTTAAGTTGGGTTCACCTCGAACCCAGGAGTATTCCTCTTAGGACCCAAGAGGAGCTCCAAGACGACGTGTGTATGTTAATTGTAATATTATGTGAATGAGTTATGGACCTTGCTATGTTCTGTTGTACTACTCTAGGGATGTAATATTTGCGGAATGGTACTTCGTGAATGTTATATCAACGACCGGCATACTACAACATGCGGTGGTATGCGGGGTCACCACGGTTGGTATCGAGCAAAAGCTTTGACCTTAGGTTGGAACCTAGTAAATGGGACCAAACGTTAGGAGTCAAATAGGACTAATAAAGAATTCTCTAAAAATATGGTGTATATTCAATTGAGAATACAACAATCATATCTTTTAGTGCGATAATTCTTTATTATCTCTATTATGATGCATTATTACTAATCTCATAATCTTTCTATTTCTACAGCCAACATGGCAAGTTCACGACCAGGGAGAAACGTGGAAGTTATGGATTCCACACTGAACGAGTACCAAGGAGGACTTGCAGATATCCTACGAGCCATTCTACTAGAATTTGGGTGCGATCCCCAAATTCCAGTAAAGAAATACATGTTCTATGATGGTCCAGTATTGGCCAAGTGCAGAGTAGGACTGCGACTTCCCGAATCTTTGGGAATGAGCGTAGTCATGCCAGCTGGAGAAGCGAGGACAACCAATACAGCTTATCATATAGCTGTTATGAGAGCCATATCCGATATTCGGGAGCATAAGACGAAAGAGCTTATGGGTTCCGAATTCACACACATTCCTCATATGGAGGAGGACAATGATCTCATGCTCAACCACTACAAATATGCTAAACGCAAACCTATAGCAGCGGCAAAATATATGGATAATAGCCGCAACTTCATATCATTACTCTTTCAGTTGAACCATCATCTGATAGGAGCAATTGATACGATGCTTGAGGAATTCACTGAACCCAAGGAGGAGAGTAGGGGCAAAGAACCTATGGAGAATGTGGTGCACACACCAGTTTATTCAGCCGGTGACTACATCAGTATTGATCCACTTGCACGTGAACCCACACCTGTTACACCTGGGAACTACCTGGGTAGTTCTTATGGGGGATACGAAGGCGGAGAGGAATCCGGAAACAATCAGCGTTCCGAGACTCCAATCGAGAATTCTAGGGGTTGGCGTTGGGGATCGGATACTGGAACACATAGTACCACAGCGTATTATCATGGAGAGATGAATGATGATGCAACAACCTAGAACCAGAGCTATCCTAGTAATGAAGGAGTGGATGGAGGATATCCGACACAGGTAGAGTCGGGAATGGGTTTAGGTAATCCTTATGGTGGGGCTACAGGAGAATACACCCGATGGGTGGACTATGATGCACTCAACGATCAGTTTGTGAACACTGATTTCTCCTTAGGATCATCATCGGATTCGGATTACAAGCCAATGGGGAGACCTTATGTTCCAGGGTCTATCAGGAGAACGACACGTTCGACCGGATGGAAGCCTGGAATGTACCGGGAGTGAAGAACGATTAGAGTCCACCAAGGGAGGCGAGGCTATAATACACAAGTACCACGTGTATTATAGTTTGTAATATTTGTATAAATTTTGTACATATACTTTAATAAGTGAGTTTGCATACTCACATCGACTTGAGTATTGTAATAAGACCACTTATGTATGTATATACAGGGTATATGTTTTGTATGATTTGGATTTGCTTCTTGATTTCCATTGCGTGACTAGTTCTGTGCACAATGTTGAGCTCGGAAAACTTGCGCATGGAGTAATTATGAGTATCAGCTTGTGTTGCAGAACTAGGGGGATTATGTCGGGAACGTTAGGAAACGAGACTGAAGCGCAGCGCATGGAGCGCGAAGCAAAAGAAAAGGAAGAGGCTGAGGGTGCAGCCAGAGATCAGTTTCCACCACCACCACCCATGACGCAGCAAAACTTTATCCAGTACATGCAGCTGGTAGAGGAGCGACAGCGTATAACACTGGAGCAGCAGAACAAATTCTTTTAGGATCTGTTGCAGCAAAACAGGGTGGAGAGACCCGAGAACCCGGGAGTCACACTAGCAGACTTCCAGAACACTAAGCCAATATCTTTTGCATACGCGGCCGAGCCAATGGACGCGGAAGACTGGCTCATGGACACTGAGCGAAAGCTCAACACTGTTGGATGCAATGATCAGGAGAAGGTCCGTTATGCCACACATCTGTTATGTGGACCCGCCACATCATGGTGGGATAACATTGTAGCCGTTTACCCGGCTGGAAAGGTATTTACCTGGGAGGAATTCGCAAGGAAGTTCAGGGAATCCAATGTCCCTGAAAGTATTGTGGAACTGAAGCGTCGAGAGTTCGAGAGTCTCAAGCAGAAGGACAAGGCAATCCTGACCTATGTCAGGGAGTTTTCAAAGCTGTCCCGGTACGCTGTTGAGGAAGTCAACACCGAGGACAAGAAGAAGAGATTTCTGAGGGGGTTAAGTCCCCAGTTTAAGGTACAGCTACGTATGATGAGAGCAACAGAATTCCAGGAGTTGGTGGATGCAGCCATCACTCTGGAAGATGATTTCAAGCAATTGCAGGAGGAGAAGCGGAAAAAGGCCAAGTTTGAGCCTAAGCGATATGTCAGTAACAAGCCTAATACTGGTTTGAGTTTCAAACCAAGGTACAACAACAACAACAACAACAACAACAGCTACAATAATAGGAGGAACCAAGGAAACCAAGCCGCAAACCAGATTGTTTGCCGCATTTGTGGGTTTAAGGGACATCTTTCACAAGATTGCCGGAAACCCAAGATCATATGTTTTGGGTGTCGTCAGGAGGGGCACATGCTGAAGGACTGCCCCAAGAAAAATAGTGGAGGAGGTCAGTCAGGAGGAGGAGGAGGTCGAGGAGGAAACACCGGAGGCAGCTGGAAGAATAAGAAGCCCTTCGGCAAGCTGAACTGTACCAGTCTGGAGGAGGTGGTCAACTCTGACCAGGCGGTGATAGGTACGCTCCGGATACTCACTCATCCTGGCAAAGTACTTTTTGATACTGGTGCAACTACATCATTCATTTCTCAACAATTCATCATCAAACATGGGATTAGTTGCACTAAGTTAGATACACCCATAACCATACTTTACGGGGGGGAACGATAGTAGTAACCCATGTCAAACAAAAACAAGTCATTATGATCAATAAGTGCGCGTTTGACGCGGACCTGTTCATTTTACCGATGAAGGACATTGATGTCATTCTTGGTATGAACTGGTTAGAAGCTAATGGAGCATTGATCGACTGTGTAAACAAGACGGTGTCTTTGAAAAGTCCCGATGGAAGTAGAATGATCTACCAAGGCGACAAACATACACAGATTGAAGTTGAGCTAAAGCTGAATAGCATGAAGGAGGTGAAGTTAGAAGATATACCTGTAGTAAATGAATTCCAGGATGTGTTTCCTGCGGAATTACCTGGTATGCCACCAGATAGGGAGATAGAATTCACTATCGACCTAATTCCAGGAACAACTCCGATTGCTAAAGCACCATATAAAATGGGGCCTAAGGAATTGAAAGAACTGAAGGAGCAATTGGATGACTTGGAACAAAAGGGATTCATTCAAGAAAGTGTTTCACCATGGGGATCACCTGTGATCTTCGTGGATAAAAGGGATGGAGGAAGAAGGATGTGCGGAGACTACAGAAATCCGAACAACGTCACAATCAAGAACAAGTATCCACTTCCAAGGATACAAGATCTATTTGATCAGGTTAGAGGAGCGGGAGTCTTTTCCAAGATTGATCTAAGATCGGGTTATCACCGGATAAAGATCAAGAAGGAGGACGTTCGAAAGCTGCCTTTGTCTCAAGGTATGGACATCATGAATACCTTGTAGTACCTTTTGGATTAACCAATGCCCCGGCAATATTCATGAATCTCATGAATAAGATCTTCATGCCATATCTAGACAAGTTTGTCATCGTATTCATCGATGATATCTTGATATATTCCAAGAACAAGGCGGAACATGCCGAACATTTGAGGTTAGTGTTGCAAGCACTAAGGGAACACCAACTCTACGCCAAACTCAGCAAGTGTGAATTTTGGCTAGATCAAGTGGAATTTCTTGGTCACGTCATTAGTAAAGATGGAATAGCTGTTAACCCGAGTAAGGTAGCAGCAGTTATAGAATGGGAAGCACCCAAGACTGTCAAGGAAATCCGAGGATTCCTAGGAATGGCAGGATATTATCGGAGATTCATTGAAGGATTCTCTAAGATAGCAGGACCAATGACAAAGTTGCTAAGGAAGAACACACCATTCGTGTGGTCAGAGGAGTGTGAGAAGAGTTTTCAAACTCTAAAAGAGAAACTCACCACGGCACCGGTGTTAGCGGTTCCGGAAGTTGGCAAGGATTACACCGTGTACTGTGACGCATCCAAGCACGGATTGGGTTGCGTACTCATGCAAGATCGGAAAGTGATATCTTACGGATCGAGACAACTCAGACCTCATGAAGTGAACTATCCAACACATGACTTGGAATTAGCAGCGGTCGTTTTCGCACTCAAAACTTGGAGACATTTTCTCTATGGAGCTAAGTGTGAGCTCTATACAGATCATAAAAGCCTCAAATATTTCTTCACTCAGAAGGAACTCAACATGAGACAGAAAAGATGGCTAGAATTGATCAAGGATTATGATCTGACAATCAATTACACACCAGGGAAGGCTAATGTTGTAGCGAGATGCCCTGAGTAGGAAAAGCACCGGAGGAGTGGAACAAGAAATATCACCGGAGTTGAGGAAGGAAATAAGTCAAGCCCAAATACAACTTTGGGAGAAGGAAGCCCATGAAGGATTATCGGCGTTGCAAGTAGCCGATGAGTTGAATGTCAACTTGAAGAATGAGATAATGATGGGTCAAATGGACGATCCATTCATTGTTGAGGAGATGAGAAGAAAAGATGTACATGGACCTAAAGGAACTATTCTGGTGGAATAACATGAAAAGGGAGATAGCACAATATGTGGCAGAATGCCATACCTGCCAGCGAGTGAAGGCGGAACACCAAAGTCCGGCAGGGAAGTTACAACCTTTACCTATTCCAGAATGGAAATGGGAGGAGATAGGAATGGATTTCATCACCGGACTACCCATGACTAATAAAAAGAAGGACATGATATGGGTAATCGTGGACCGGTTAACAAAAAGTGCACACTTCTTAGCGGTAAATCAGCAGGACAAAGGAGAGAAACTCATTGATCTTTACATCAAGGAGATCGTGAGTAAGCATGGAGTACCTAAGAAGATAGTATCGGATCGAGGATCCGTGTTCACATCAGCATTCTGGAAGCAACTTCATGAAGCTTTAGGATCCAAGTTGGACTATAGTACTGCTTACCATCCACAGACAGGTGGACAAACCGAGAGAACCAACCAGATCTTAGAGGATATGCTTAGGGCTTGTGCCCTAGACTTCGGAGGATCATGGGAAGAACACCTACCACTAGCAGAGTTTTCATACAATAATATCTATCAAAGCAGCATCAAGATGGCACCATTTGAAGCTCTCTATGGAAGGAAGTGTAGATCACCGATATGTTGGTATGAAGCCGGAGCAAGCAAAGAGTTCAACCCTGATTATGTCAAGGAAAAGCAACAAATAATTGACATTATCAGAGATAGGTTGAAAATAGCCCAAAGTCGGCAAAAGAGTTACGCCGATCAGAAGAGGAGAACTTGGGAGCCACAAGTTGGAGACATGGTATATCTCAAGGTAAGCCCGATGAAAGGACTTCAGAGATTCGGAGTAAAAGGAAAGTTGAGCCCTAGATACATAGGACCTTTCAAGATACTGAGTCAGAATCGAGGTTTAGCCTTTGAATTGGATCTACCTGGAAGGTTAGCACAAGTACATAATGTATTCCATGTGTCGCAACTCAGAAAGTGTTTAAGGACCCCAGATGAACCAATTTCACATAATAAGCTGGAGTTACAACCAGACTTGACTTACATCGAGAAACCAGCCAAGATTCTGGAGGAAAGCTGGAAACAACTCAGGAATAAGGCGATCAAGTATTGCAAGATCCAATGGAAGCATCACCCTGAGAGGGAAGCCACCTGGGGAAAAGAGGAAGACCTGAGGAAAACATACCCCGAACTGTTCAGGTATTACAACCCCAACTTCGGGACGAAGTTTTCTTTAAGGGGGAAAGGCTGTAATGTCCCAGGTTTAGAGACGATCGAGGGGTAGATTTTAGAAAGGGATGTGCATTGCATTACAAATTCTGGGGAAATTTCGCGCTTTTAAACAAAAACTGCATCGGAGGGGGACAAGTTTCTCTCTCGACACCTTACTGTAAGGGTACATTGCCCCTATGTGTGGTTTTGGTAATTAATGACAACCCCTATGGACTAATGTTCTCATTGAGTTTATATGAAGGAATATTCCATAGGTACTACTTGCTCTCCATGTGTTGGATTCAAGTATGGATGCCATGAAGATAAAGGTATATCTTGTGTATTGGCATTAAGATCATCGGTATGAAGATATATATATGTGATATGATCAATAAGAAGAAATGAAGATGGAGTTCTTATGTGGAACTCAATATTAGCCATGCTCTAACTTAAGTGAGTATGAGAAGATACAAGGTTGATTTGGGCAAGTTCAAGATGAGCATCTCAAGTGGATCACATGCTTGAAGCTTGCCGTCCATTGGTGATAATGGACATGTGAAGATGTATATCTATGGAGCTTTCCCATCATGGTGTATGGGGGAGCATTTGTGAGTCTTCACGAAGCAACGATGATCAAGTTGAGGCATACCGGCTTGTATGGAGCTTGAAGAGCTATCATCAAGATCAAGCGGGATGCGCAAGGCAAAGGTATGGCTTTGCTAGGTTTTTCCTTTTACCGGTCTCAAGGTGGTTGATGGGAGACCGGATTATAGGATACATAGCCGCACTATTAAGAGGGGCTTTCGGTTGGGTAACTTGATCACATCGTCTTAGGGAGCTCTTCCTTTGCATACTTTGCATATCCTTATTGCTTCTTGGTGTCTATCTGTGTGAGGTTCTTGAGCTTGTTGCTAGCTTTACAACAAGCCCAAGTTCATCGAAAACGGAATCCGCATGCATCTTCTATTGCGTTTTCGAATTTGGACGTCTTCACCGTTTCTTGACGGTGGGAGACTCTCTCTCTAAAATCATCAAAAAATGTTCTGTGAGGAGTCTCTATATTTCCAGTTTTTGTTGGGGTTCTATTCGTCGTTATCTTTCCAACAAAATTGGTTTCATGTCAATCGGGGTCCGGACACAAAAGTTATCACAGTTTTTGTATAAGCATGTTTTCCTGCTCACCCGGTTTGGGACCCGGTCGGACCGGCCCGTGCGCCGGACTAGCTCCGGCCTGCCGCCCGGTCAGCCGGCCTACCAACCGGCCTGGCCGGCGTGCCGACCGGTCAACCGGTCGGCAACCGGGCGCCAACCGTGCGTGGAACTGATCCGGTCTGCTGCCCGGTCTGCCGGACTACTGACCGGCGGGCTCGGCGTATCGTCCGGTCGACCGGTCGACAACCGGGCGCCAACCGGATGAGCTCCTGGAAGACGCAAAGTGACCCCGGTCGAGGTCCGGTCTGCCTCCCGGTTTGGACCGGCTGGTCCGGTCTATGGCCCGGTCTGACCGGGCCCTGGACCGGACGGCCCGGCCCCAGGCCCGGTTGACCGGCTTCCTCGATGGTTTTCTCAGCCCAACTTTTCCCCAACGGTTATATTTGCTCTTGGGCTATAAATAGCCCTTCTTCCACCTTGGGCTGAGTTAGTTCTTCCACTCTCTCTCCTCCATTGTTGCCTCTGAAGAACTTGCCCTCTCTCTTGATTCCTCCCATGATTCTTGCTCATTCTTGAGGGATCTAAGAGAGGAGATCTAGATCTACAATCCCCACCAATCCATTTCTCCTCTAAGTGAGGGGAACCCCTTGGATCTAGATCTTGGAGTCATTTGTTGATTTCCTCTTTGTTCTTCCTCTCCAATCTCATCCTAGCATTCGTTGCTTTGGTGGGATTTGAGTGTGAAGGATTTGAACACCTCTAGTGTTCTTGCTTTGCATCATTGCATAGTGTTGAGCTCTCCACCACGATTAGTTCGAGTGAGAGCCCGTGAGCTTGTTACTCTTGGAGGGAAACCTCCTAGTTGGCTTGGCGGTTGGTGCTCCGGTGATCTCTTCAAGAAGATTGTGAAGAGGCCCGGGCTTCTCCTTCGTGGAGCTTGTGAAGTGGTTGTGGAGCTTGCCATCTCCGGAGCGGAGGAAAAGCTAACCATAAGGAAAGGGCCATTATCCTTCGTGGGTGTGGTTCGGAGAATAGGGTGAGCCTTCGTGGCGTGGGGAATCCTTCGTGGGACCTCCACCCCTCCAAACGTGACGTACCTTGTTGCAAAGCAAGGGAACACGGGAATACATCCTCGTCTCCGCGTGCCTCGGTTATTTCTATACCCGAGCTCTCTTTCCTTGTGATAGCCATCGTGCTTGAAGTACATATATCTTGCTATCACTTGTGCTACATATATCTTGTGCCTATCTTGCTTAGCTCTAGTTGCTATTGTTACACCTAGTTGAGCTTAGCATATTTAGGGTTTGTGCTTGTAAACTAAACGATAGTTTAATTCCGCATTATTACAAGACAAATCCGTAAGAGTTTTTAATTGCCTATTCACCCCCCCTCTAGGCGACATCTCGATCTTTCACTTACAGGGTTAGGGTTTCGAGAGTGCGACAAACTTGCATCTCACTTAACTAGATTAGGGTTTTGAGTTGAGAGGGGAGAGTTTGAATCACCAATTTAAGTTGCATGATTGAATTCTAAGTTAAGATGGTTGATCAAGCTCAAACCAAATTTGAATTTGAATTTCAAATTCAAACATCAAGCTATTATCTCATAATTCAAACTTGAGATAATTTAATAAACAATCTTTAATAATTAAGATATAAATAGAACAATTAATATATAAAGCTCAATAGAGAAAAATTGGAGCTTTATTGATAAACACACAAGATACATTGTTTTTACAATATCCAGTAATAAAATATGAACATTACAACATATTACAAGAATTGGACAAAAATAGATTATTAAAAGAAAGAGAAAAGAAAATTACAAAGTAAATGATCTATCCTAAATTCTATAAGATAAGTTAAATCTTCATCTTGATCATTCCAAAGATCCCTGCACACAAACACAACAAAAAGAAGTTATGCCAAGTGGTAAAACCACTTGGCAGGTGATGACCCACAAGTATAGGGGATCGCAACAGTCTTCGAGGGAAGTATTACCCAATTTATTGATTCGACACAAGGGGAGACAAAGAACACTTGGAAGCCTTAACAACGGAGTTGTCAATTCAGTTGCACTGGAAACAGACTTGCTCGCAAGAGTTTATCGAGTAGTAACAGTTTTATAGCAGATAGCAGTAGTGAAATAACAGCGAGCAGAGTAACAAAGACAGCAGTAGTGATTTTAGTAAACAGCAGGATTAAAATACCGTAGGCACGGGGACGGATGACGGGCGTTGCATGGATGAGAGAAACTCATGTAACAATCATAGCAGGGCATTTGCGGATAATAATAAAACGGTGTCCAAGTACTAATCAATCAATAGGCATGTGTTCCAATTATAGTCGTACGTGCTCGCAATGAGAAACTTGCACAACATCTTTTGTCCTACCAGCCGGTGGCAGCCGGGCCTCAAGGGAAACTATCTGGATATTAAGGTACTCCTTTTAATAGAGTACCGGAGCAAAGCATTAACACTCCGTGAACACATGTGATCCTCACATCGCTGCCATTCCCTCCGGTTGTCCCGATTTCTGTCACTTCGGGGCCATTGGTTCCGGACAGCGACATGTGTATACAACTTGCAGGTAAGACCATAAACAATGAATATCATGATGAAATAATAACATGTTCAGATCTGAGATCATGGCACTCGGGCCCTAGTGACAAGCATTAAGCATAACAAGTTGCAACAATATCATAAAAGTACCATCTACGGACACTAGGCACTATGCCCTAACAATCTTATGCTATTACATGACCAATCTCATCCAATCCCTACCATCCCCTTCGCCTACAGCGGGGGAATTACTCACACATGGATGGGGGAAACATTGCTGGTTGATGGAGAGGCGTTGGCGGTGATGGCGGTGATGATCTCCTCCAATTCCCCGTCCCGGCGGAGTGCCGAACGGAGACTTCGGCTCCCGCGACGGAGTTTCGCGATGTGGCGGCGTTCTGGAGGGTTTCTGGCGACTTCGACTTCTCTCCGTGCGTTTTTAGGTCGAGGCGAATAAGTAGTCCGAAGGAGGGCGTCGGAGGCCGGCCGAGGGGGCCACACCACATGGCCGCGCGGGCCCCCCGGGCCGCGCCGCCAGGTGGTGTGGGGCCCTCGGGCCTCCACCTCAATTGCCCTTACGGCTCCGTTAGTTTCCTGGGAAAATAGGGCCTTCGCATAAATTCCGAGGTTTTTCCCGAAAGTTGGATTTCTGCACAAAAACGAGACACCGGAGCAGTTCTGCTGAAAACAGCGTTAGTCCGTGTTAGTTGCATCCAAAATACACAAATTAGAGGCCAAACAATAGCAAAAGTGTTCGGGAAAGTAGATACGTTTTGGACGTATCAACTCCCCCAAGCTTAGCTTATTGCTTGTCCTCAAGCAATTCAGTTAACAACCGAGCGATAAAAGAACTTTCACGAACACATTTGCTCATATGATGTATATATTCTCATGATATGGCTAATACTTGAGCAGTTCATAATAAGGTACATGCAAATAAGATCATCTAACAGCTATGTCAATCATGAAGAGGTACCAACAATTAATAATAAGCATCATGAATCATGTATATAAGCAGGATTGCAATGTTCATAAGAGAGTATGATAAAGTGGTATCTCGCTTGCCCGTATTTGATTGGCAAAACATAAATGCCCGGGCACCTCCGGAGTTCATAGAAAGACTAGAAGTAGTGATTGTCAAAGATAAAAGCATCAAAGTTATACCACAATCAATCATATTTTGAGACAAGCATATTATACTAAGAATGACAGTTGTGCTCTCAAGAAAGTGCTCAAAGAAAGGATGGAGACACAACATAAAAGTAAAAGATTGACCCTTCGCAGAGGGAAGCAGGGATTAACATGCGCTAGAGCTTTTCATTTTTATAAATCAGGAGTAAAATTATTTTGAGAGGTGTTTGTTGTTGTCAACGAATGGTAATGGGTACACTAACTACCTCGCCAACCGGACTTTCAAGAGCGGCTCCCATGAATTATTGCATATTTATTTGGCACTCCTTCCAACCTTTCTTGCACAAACCATGGCTAACCGAATCCTCGGGTGCCCGCCAACAATCTCATACCATGAAGGAGTGCCTTTTTATTTTAGTTTTATTATGATGATGACACTCCCCCAACCTTTGCTTACACAAGCCATGGCTAACCGAATCCTTCGGGTGCCGTCCAACAATCACAAACCATGGAGGAGTGTCTATTTAAGTTTAATTAATTCGGGATCGGGAATCCCATTGCCAGCTCTTTTTGCAAAATTATTGGATAAGCGGATGTGCCACTATTCCATATGAGAGTCCGTCAAAAGTAAATGACAAGGTTGAAAGCTAAACACCACATACTTCCTCATGAGCTATGAAACATTAACACAAATTAAGAAGCATTTTGAAGGTTTTAAAGGTAGCGCATGAGAATTTACTTGGAATGGTTTGAAATGCCATGCATAGGTATTTATGGTGGACACTCTGGAATAACTTGGTTTTCATGTGTTTGGAGGCACGAGCAGCGTTCCCGCTCAGTACAAGTGAAGGCTAGCAAAAGACTAGGGAGCGACAAATCAAGAGAGCAAGTAATCGTCATAATCATGCTTGCGGCAAAATAAATTAACTGAGGCATAAAAGTGATACAAGAACTCTGAAGCAATGTAAATCATTGAGGCTTAATTGACTCTTGTTCAGTCATATGCATGCGTGAGCATGTGCCAAGTCAATATAAATGAATTATTCAGAGGAGGATACCACAATGCCATACTTACTTATGAATAAAACAATGCAAGCAAACATCCATGACATGCTACTCATATTAATAAATTGGAGCTAAACATGAGAGATCATGAACTACTAGACTTTCTTAAATAACATATACCTCACATGAACCAACTAAGCATGCTCACATGGATGAGTATATGTACAAAAATGAAAACAAATAGAGTTCATACCAGCCTCTCACCACAATCAGATTGTCGTAGATCGTCATTATTGCCTTTTCACTTGTGTAGCTTGGATAATATGAAATGAAAACCACGCTCCAGCCACCGAAGACCATTGAACTCATAAAGAACTTTACAAACCAAAGAAGAACAGCAAATATTTTTGGTGTTTTCAAATTGCAAATAAGAACAAGAGGAAACAAGCAAACAAAGCAAAATCTTTTTGGGTTTTCTTATAGCAAACTAGCAATAGCAAATAAAGCGAAACAAATGCAAGAAACCAAAGCAAACAAATGGTGAAGAGAAACAACAGAAATATTTTTGGTCTTTTTGTGTTTTGGAAAGAAACAAAGCAAAAACAAGAAATAGCAAACTAAAAGAAACACAGAAAAGCGAGATGGCAGAAATCTGCCAAAACTTGACAGCAGTACAGAAATCGATTTTTACAAAAATCTTACGTTGCTCAGTTCAAAAAGTGTTCAACTAATGAAAGTTAGATAACAACCTGGGGAACCTGCACAAAAATTTTCAACTCAAAATAACGTTCTGGCTGTGCACACGAATTTTTACGGTAACAGCCCAGAATCTGTTTTCAGGCAGCACTTCCCCAAATATCATCTTCCTCTCATTAGAAAACCACTCAAAGAGACTAAACAAGTATATACAAGTATCCAGCAATCATAATATGCAAAGAATGAGTGATGCCGGTATACCTCCCCCAAGCTTAGGCTTTTGGCCTAAGTGGAGTTCAACCCCAACGAGGGTCGTTCCTCGCCGGTGGGTAGTCCATGGAGTAGTCATAGTAAAGCTCCTGCGCAGAAGAAAAGCGTGGAGGCTCCGCATATCCACCATGTTGATGCGAGGAACTTGCTGCATCGGATGATGAGTCGAGGTGCTCCTCGACCTCTATGTCGTCTCTTGCATGTTGGCCTCCTCTCTCTATATGTGCATCCAGTGCACCTTCTGTGACCGACCAATCTCCCCGGAATCAAGGTTAGACAAAACAGGCGCAGGCAATCTTACTAGTTTCTCAGTTTTCTTAGTTATTCTCCAAACTTTCTTATAAAATATCATCTTATAATACAGGTTACCCAAGTTGGAGGAATCTGAAACAAATTCATGTTTAATCATAGAGGCTATGTCAAGTTTTTCTATGGGGAACGGAATATCAAAATGATGAGGTTCTACATTATGAAAAGCTAGTAAACGGGAGGCGATGAGGCCTCCACACATTCCACCTTTCTCACGGTTAGTAGCAAGTCTATAAGCTATTAATGCCCCCAAATTATAAGACCTACTATTTTGCAGTGCTGCAGCTAGAAAAGCCAAATCCGGGATAGAAAGTTTACTACCAATCCTTTTGGCGAGAACGCATTTGGTAATAAAATAAGCAAAGTAGCGGATAGCCGGGAGCTGAATACTAGTGATTTTACCACTTTCACCTGAGAAACTCCTTCCATCGCAAATCATCTTGTAAAGATCCGAGAGTTCTTGCGGCGATCCCCTTATCTTCTCGCACGACCCCCATTGCGGTATTCTAATTGCTGCACAAAAAGCACTAAATGGCAAGTTGACAGTTTTATTGTAAATTTTATACTCGGACCGTGGGGTTAGATCGCGACCAATTAAACTTGAAGTCCTGCACAAAAGCCATAGTTAATTTTACATATTGTCTTGGCTCTCCTTCAACAAAGTCACTCAGCCCTGCACGAGAAATTAGAGTTTGAACATCTTCAAATATCCCCGCGCTTCTCATGAAATCCGCGCACGGGTAGTAAGAGGGGTATACTCCCTCTTCACGATTGACTATCATAACTTGTTGGACTTCCAATTCTTGCTGGTTCAAGTGATATCTATTCCATTCCATTTTCTGAAATTTCAACAACCAATATAAAAATTTGATTTGGTGACATAAAATTGAGGGAAACTACCATAGGAACTTGCTAGAGTACTAATCATGCATCAAAACTAGTTTCTACCACTTAGAACAAGCATGCAAGCTCACTAAACATGTTACCTACAGCAGCAAAATATTCAAGATATACTCAACCAAACAAAATTCTACTTGGATGGGTGGAGGAGTCACATACCGAAGAGCAAATGTGCCAAATTTCGGACGAAATCTGGGCTGAGCAAAGAGATCGAGAAATCTGGAGCTCCGGAGCAAAAACGCGAGAGAGATGAACTTGGTACGAGTTTTTTCGGGAGAGAGAAGGTGCTCGGGAGGAAGAGATGGCAAAGTGGGGCAAGGAGGGGCCCACACCACATGGTGGCGCGGCCACCTCCTTGGCCGCGCCGGCCGGTGGTTTGGCGCCCTCTGGTGCCCCACAGGTCATCCTCTGGTGCTCCCAGTGCCTCGTCGAAAAATAGGACCAACGGTATAATTTTCGCGAATTTTTGAAAACTTTGAAAAATGCACATTTTCTGGGTATTAAGTTTATTATTACTGGCCAGGAAAATTTTTGAAATCTCAAATCAACTAAGAAACTTTGCAAATTAAAAGTGCTACAGCAACTAAAGCAAGTGGAGAAAGAAAGAGATGTTGTTTACCTCCTCTATGCATATAAAAGGTATTTGTTAACAAGGTTGATCAAGTCTTGCCACCAAATAAATTTTACATAGCATATGAAGAAATAAACCTCAAATCAATCATGTTACCTTGAATTGTATTGATATGGATCCAATCACAAGAGTTTGATATTCTTCTTTAGGCTCATATATAGGACAATCGATGGTTCCCACTTTGATAGTTCTCACATGAGAAATAGTATTAACTCCGCACGCTTTTTCAATCCTCTTGGGGAAATAGACGGTGTGTTCCTTATCATCAACATTGAAAGTAACCTTTCCTTTATTGCAATCAATAACAGCCCCTGCGGTGTTAAGAAAAGGTCTCCCAAGAATAATAGACATATTATCATCTTCAGGCATTTCCAACACAACAAAATCAGTTAATATCAAGCCGTTAGTAGTAACTTGAACAGGGACATTCTCACATATACCAACAGGAATAGCAGTAGATTTATCAGCCATTTGCAAAGATATATCGGTAGGTATCAACTTATCTAAGTAAAGTCTCTTATAAAGAGAAAAAGGCATAACACTAACACCGGCTCCCAAGTCACATAGAGCAGTTTTAACATAATTATTCTTAATAGAACAAGGAATAGTAGGTATACCGGGTCGCCCAACTTCTTTGGAATTTTGCCATTGAAAGAGTAATTAGCAAGCATAGTGGAAATTTCCTCATTGGGGATTTTCCTTTTGTTAGTAACAATATCTTTCATATACTTTGAATAAGGAGGCAATTTAATAGCATCAATTAAAGGGATTTGCAAGAATAAAGGTTTCATCCAATCACAGAATTTATTATAGTGTTCTTCTTCCTTTGATTTTAGTTTCTTAGCAGGAAAAGGCATTGGCTTTTGCACCCAAGGTTCTCTTTCATTACCATGTTTCTCAGCAATAAAATCTTCTTTAGTATACTTTTTATTTTTAGCATGCTTTTCAGGTTCTTCTTCAACCTCTTCTTTATCGGGAGTATCATTCTTATCATTATCTTCACTATTATCATGTTCATTACCACTTTCGGTTTCAGCATCGAAATAGAAATACTATTAGGATCATTAACAGGTTCGGAGGATTCTACAACATTTTTATGTTTCTTCTTCTTTTTCCTAGAATGAGCTCTAGGTTCAATGCGTTGAGAATCTTGTTCAATTCTTTTGGGATGCCCTTCGGGATATAGAGGATCCTGGGTAGAGACACCACCTCTAGTTGTTACTTCATAAGCATGTTTTTCTTTAGCATTATTTCCTAACAAGTCATTTTGCACTTTAGTGAGTTGATCAATTTGAGTTTGAATCATATGAAAATGTTTAACAAGCATCTTAACATCATTGGAGGTTCTCTCCACAATATCATGCAATTGACTAATAGCTTGAGAATTTTCCATTAGATGATTCTCTACTCTCATATTAAAATTTTCTTGCTTAACAATATAATTATCAAACTCATCTAAGCATTGCGCAGGAGGTTTTGAATACGGAATATCTTCCCTAGTAAAGCGTTGAAGGGAATTTACCTCAATCATGGATGAAGGGGAATTATCTCACATATATCTTCTATAGGAGGTAGATTCTTCACATCTTCAGATTTAATACCTTTCTCCTTGAGAGACTTCTTGGCTTCCCTCATATCTTCATCATTCAATTTAATTAAACCCCTCTTCTTCACTATTGGCGTTGGAGTTGGTTCGGGCGTATTCCAATCATCATAATTCCGGCCTATTTTAGCCAATAATTCTTCGGCGTCGTCCGGAGTTCTTTTCCGAAAACACAACCAGCACAACTATCCAGGTATGCCCTAGACTCAATGGTTAGTCCACTATAAAATATATCAAGTAAATCATGCTTTTCTAAATCATGGTCAGGCAAAGCTCTAATAAGAGAGCAAAATCTCGCCCAAGCCTCAAGCAATTTCTCCTCATCTCCCTGATCAAAATTATAAACTCTCTGCAAAGCAGCATGTTGAGCACTAGCAGGAAAGTATTTGCGGAAGAAAACATCAAGCAATTCTTTCGGACTTTTAATAGAATTAGGTGGCAAATTATTATACCAAGTTTTAGCGTCATCCTTCAATGAGAATGGAAATATTTTAGCAACAAAGTAAGTACGCTTCTTAACATCATCAGAAAACAAGCTACTCAAAGTAGATAACTCAGTCATGTGTTCAACGAGCACTTTCTTTTTCAGTACCACAAAAAGGTGTTTTCTCAACAATAGCTATATGAGATAGATCAAGAGAAAAATCATAATCTTTATCCCTAATGTTTATAGGAGATGTGGCAAATTTAGGATCGGGAGACGAGTTTATATCTAACGAGTGTGTTCCGCAAGCAACTTTTTAATTTTTCTTGCATCGGTAGTAGCATTGCATTTTTCAATAAAATCATCATCAAGCTCCACATAATCTTCCTCAAGATCATCACTAGAGTATTCAAGTTCAGGTGAACTAACAGGTGTAGTAGCATTAGGAGTTTCAGTATTTTCAATTTGTCTAGATTTAGCAATTGTAGCATCTAGAAAAGATCCCAATGAACCACTATCATCAAGCACAGCAGAAACATTATCAATATTATGAGAGTGTTCAGATTCAGCAGATGTACCCGCATGCGAAGCATGTGGCGGTGAAACAAGTTTATCAATCACGGATGGTGAATCAAGTGTAGCGGAGGTACTCGAATTGTACCTTTTCTTGTAGTGGATGGTAATATGGCGATCTTAGTATCGCGAGGTTTACCCATGATGGAGAATTTGCAGCGAACAATATTAATCCAAGTGAACTTCCAAATAAAGCTATGCTCCCCGGCAACGGCGCCGGAAAATAGTCTTGATGACCCACAAGTATAGGGGATCGCAACGAGTCTTCGAGGGAAGTATTACCCAATTTATTGATTCGACACAAGGGGAGACAAAGAACACTTGGAAGCCTTAACAACGGAGTTGTCAATTCAGTTGCACTGGAAACAGACTTGCTCGCAAGAGTTTATCAGTAGTAACGGTTTTATAGCAATAGCAGTAGTGAAATAACGCAGCAGAGTAACAAAGACAGCAGTAGTGATTTTAGTAAACAGCAGGATTAAAATACTGTAGGCACGGGGACGGATGACGGGCGTTGCATGGATGAGAGAAACTCATGTAACAATCATAGCAGGGCATTTGCGGATAATAATAAAACGGTGTCCAAGTACTAATCAATCAATAGGCATGTGTTCCAATTATAGTCGTACGTGCTCGCAATGAGAAACTTGCACAACATCTTTTGTCCTACCAGCCGGTGGCAGCCGGGCCTCAAGGGAAACTACTCGGATATTAAGGTACTCCTTTTAATAGAGTACCGGAGCAAAGCATTAACACTCCGTGAACACATGTGATCCTCACATCACTACCATTCCCTCCGGTTGTCCCGATTTCGTCACTTCGGGGCCATTGGTTCCGGACGAGCGACATGTGTATACAACTTGCAGGTAAGACCATAAACAATGAATATCATGATGAAATAATAACATGTTCAGATCTGAGATCATGGCACTCGGGCCCTAGTGACAAGCATTAAGCATAACAAGTTGCAACAATATCATAAAAGTACCATCTACGGACACTAGGCACTATGCCCTAACAATCTTATGCTATTACATGACCAATCTCATCCAATCCCTACCATCCCCTTCGGCCTACAGCGGGGGAATTACTCACACATGGATGGGGGAAACATTGCTGGTTGATGGAGAGGCGTTGGCGGTGATGGCGGTGATGATCTCCTCCAATTCCCCGTCCCGGCGGAGTGCCGAACGGAGACTTCGGCTCCCGCGACGGAGTTTCGCGATGTGGCGGCGTTCGGAGGGTTTCGGCGACTTCGACTTCTCCCCTGGCGTTTTTAGGTCGAGGCGAATAAGTAGTCCGAAGGAGGGCGTCGGAGGCCGGCCGAGGGGGCCACACCACATGGCCGCGCGGGCCCCCTGGGCCGCGCCGCCAGGTGGTGTGGGGCCCTCGGGCCTCCACTTCAATTGCCCTTCTGGCTCCGTTAGTTTCCTGGGAAAATAGGGCCTTCTGCATAAATTCCGAGGTTTTTCCCGAAAGTTGGATTTCTGCACAAAAACGAGACACCAGAGCAGTTCTGCTGAAAACAGCGTTAGTCCGTGTTAGTTGCATCCAAAATACACAAATTAGAGGCCAAACAATAGCAAAAGTGTTCGGGAAAGTAGATACGTTTTGGACGTATCAGCAGGTTAGCAAAAAAATGAGAAATTGAGAAGATATGCTCAACTCTGCCGAGCTGATCCTCTCAATGTCCCAAGTGCAAAGTATCTGGTAGACACACACACACAGCCTGCTCACAAGGCTGTGTGCATGCAGCACACATACAGAGTGAGTCACCCAAAGGGAAAGGTGGAGCTGTCGACCAGGGGAACAAGAGCCAACCATATAAAAACTTTTCCACCACAAACCCTAGCTCATTCATCGACCAAGCAGCAGGGTAAGTCACCGGGTATCAAGAACAGCCAAGAACACCAAGAACGGATGAACAGCCTAGAGCTGTTTCATCTATTTACAATCACCGGAAATTAAACCAAGACCTCAAGCTTGCTAGGAGGAGCAGGGCAAGCAAAAGACCACCGAAGCAAAACCTCTACACCAACACCAAAATTTCTAGGAGCTGGAGTGAGGTATACACATCATCATGAACAAACCGAGATGGTTTTGTTCAATAAATTACACGAGCATGATCTCAAGCACACCAAAAGGGTAGGAAGCCCTGTTTGTGTCATCATATGGCTATCTAGCCATTTGGTACAAGCAAACATAGAAACAGCCAGCAGCAGATTATCCAGGGAACACTGATTGTGTCCACACAGGGACACAATCAGAGAAATCCAACATGGATTTAATCCCTAGCTAGCTACACAAGTTCACTTGACAACCTATAGCCAGCTAAACCATCAGACAGATAGACCATTAGGTGTATATCTATGTTTGTCAACATTAAAAGCATCTGGCAACCAAATATGGTCAGGCCAGAGAGCAGTTGTCCATACAACTCAAGGCAACAAGTGTGGGAGCTTCCTGAACAGCCAGGAATGGCTGTTGAGGCCACCTCTACCACTTAAGCAATCAAACCACCAAGCCAGCATATATATCATTACCCAGAAGGGTTCAAATAAAGCTAGGGTCCCCAATAAATTATTGGCATCCCTCTAGCTCTACTAAGTTCACTTATTTGATCATCACTGCAAAGCAGTTCACATCATTTATCTATTTAATGAACCAAAACTACACAGATAAATGAAACAGAAAAGTAAACCATACACCAGGCCTTGCAGATGATCCAATGGATCATTGCAGACAGTAGCAGTGGCTTGAGCAAACACAAATGTGTACCAGCACAAGCTAGTATGTTACACAGACACAAGGAGAGCACTAGCTAGACACAAGCATGAAACAGCAGCCATTCATCAAGCAACTGATGATCATAAGATCATCAGGGCTTGAAAGAGCATGCTGGAGCCAAGCCTAGCACCAACCATAGATCATATGAGTTAAACGACCACAGATCATGAATAATTGCATCACATATAAGAAAATACATGTTTTACAATTGTATCCAGTAGAACACCAACAAGATGTGGAGTTAATTAGCCAATACACAAGCCACACAGAGCTTTACAGTGAAGAAACCCCAAGAGCACTACACAGTTAGCATTGGTTCTTGCAAATTTGCAAGGATCACACACATCAATCAAGCCAGGGCAAGTAATTGAATACACTTGATGATCTAGCTGAAATAGCATCAAGAACAGGGTACGAGGAAGCGAGCAACACAAGCACAAGCACGGATCCATAAGCAATGGCCATGATAGCGAGCACAGCTAGCAATCACAAGCACGAGTAGATAGCGGCAGCACCATAGCACGACGAGACACGGCAACATAAGTAAAGCGAGCGGCGAGCATCACGGCATGGCCGCGCCTCTATGAGTAGAGGCAGGCCAGTGACCAGGTTAGGCGAAGAGGAGAAGGAGGAGAAGAAGCAGAACACATAGAAGAAGAGGGGTGGTGCACTTACCGGGGTAGAGCAGACGGTCGTAGCCATGGCGGCCACGGCGGCACACGCCGGAGCGCGGCGGCGCCAGGCCAAGCCAAGCCATGGTGGCACCACGAGCACCACCGCACCTAGCGCTGCACCACGCGCGGGGGAGGCGCCCGGAGGAAGGACCACGGTCTCTCCAACGCGCGGCGGCGGCGGACGCCAACGATTTGGCGCACCTGGAGCGACGATGGCGAGCGAACGGCGACACCCGCGACGGATCGGCGCGGACCATCCGGTTCGCCGTCGAACGAGCGACCCAGATCAGCAGCACATCGTCGCCAGCGACGGCCTGGGGCGGCGGGATTAAATCGGCGACGGCGGAGGCGACTCTGGTCGCCAGAGCGAGAGAGAGAGATTAGGGTTTCGCGTGCGAGGAGAGGGGAGCGCGTCTGAGTCCGACCGAGCCGGTTGGGGCGGCTCGGGTTTGACTCAACCCTTTGGGCCACCCGACGAGGTGGGGCCCAAGGGTATTTTAGGTATTTCATAATTCAATGAAAACATGAAATTTTAAAATTCAATAGAAAATTGATAAAAGCTCTTAAAAATAAATTAAAAATATGAAAAAGGATCAGCATAAAATTCTCTATTTAAATAAAATATCAAAGAGAATTTTTGAAGACAATTAAGAATAAGTCCTATTTTGAGGATTTAAATAATCATTTAAAGCACACACCTAATTTTCAATAATGAAAATAAGTCCAATAATGAATTTGGATTTTAAAAACACCTTGACAACATTTCAAGGTTGCATATTACTTTTAAACAAGTATTCCCAAATTATTCTTAGTATTAACCTCTTACATGAAATAATAACGACATCGGAAGGGGGGGACAAACCCTAAAAATTGGAATCATGCATAATTGCTTCTTTAACCATTGCCCTTATCGGACAATGATGCTATTTTTCAGAACAAGAGGACAAGGGTCAGTCCATACCCTCCAACTGTAGCACTTTGCAGTGTTCAGGCAAGTTCATCACTTGCTCATGGCATTTGAGTATTTCTATCAAATTACTTGCAAAGTACTATGGTTATCACTATTGCATAAAAAACCAAAACCACTACTTTCATAACTATGAATATGACTATGTGGTGGGCAATGGAACCATGGATTGTGTTGATATGGTGGAGGTTCCATTGCACGGGTTTATATCCATCTAGGATTAAACAACAAATGTCACCAGTGATTCTTGTGCCGTAATATCCGTGTTAACCATAAGATCCGGAGTGGGACGGAGTAGTCAAAAGTGTTTCCACCTCTCGTTCATCAACGGATGCGTTTACCGTAGCGGTTGTATCTTGCGGAGCAACTTGTGGGTGGGGAACCCATTCTAAGTCCCCACGGTTATGCTGTGCATACCGTAGCGGTTGCGGCTTGCGGAACAACTTGTGGGTGGGGAACCCATTCTAAGTCCCCACGGTATTGCGGTCTATGATGGGTTGCGGCTACCGACGAAGGAGTTTGGTTCGATCCCGGACCGTCGTCGTGGTCGGGGTCCACCCTGAAATTACGGGAATAATGGGACCGACGAGGACCCAGGGTCGGGGCTTGCAACAAAGGGTGGGTGATCGAGGTAGCGGAGGAACATGATTGGCTAGACCTTATACCGGGCCTCACACCGAAGGAAGTGTGGACGGGAAAGCTGCCCGGTTGGCACCAAGGTTAAGATCTCGTATGGGTAAAGCAACACACCTCTGCAGAGTGTAAGAACGTGACTCGTCACTCCTCGTTCCGGGATTGAGGAACTGCGAACGCGGCCGGAAAGGAGCTCCATGAAGTTCTAGTAAACCGGTGAAGGCTGACGGACATAGCTCTTTAAAATAAAAGCAATCTCTTGAAGAAATGTTTATCAAAACTTGCATTGATATTAGACTTTCTGGTCTAATATCGTAGCTAGTGCATTAAACACCTCTTATCTATAATGAACTTGTTGAGTACGCTCGTACTCATACCACTCTTAAATCCCCTGCTTAGATTGTCTGAATCATCTGGAGGAGGACTACGACAACAATGATGGAGCCGAGATCATCGGCTACGAGGAACCAGACCTCTCAGGAGGTGTTGAAGGCGTAGACTACATCATCGTCTACGGATCCGGGGAGGCTTCCGGAGGAGAACAAGCCTAAAGATATCTGTTGAGTAGTAGTAGTAACCGAGCAGCCCGAACTCTATCATTTAGCTGCTCGGGGAAATAAATGTTTAGTTTAATGAAACTCGGTATTGTAAGTTAAGTTGGGTTCACCTCGAACCCAGGAGTATTCCTCTTAGGACCCAAGAGGAGCTCCAAGACGACGTGTGTATGTTAATTGTAATATTATGTGAATGAGTTATGGACCTTGCTATGTTCTGTTGTACTACTCTGAGGGATGTAATATTTGCGGAATGGTACTTCGTGAATGTTATATCAACGACTGGCATACTACAACATGCAGTGGTATGCAGGGTCACCACACATCAATCCGGAGGCGATGATGGTGATGAAGAGTCCTCCGGGAGATGATTCCCCTCTCCGGCAGGGTGCCGGAGGCGATCTCCTGAATCCCCCGAGATGGGATTGGCGGCGGCGGCGTCTCAGTATGTTTTCTCGTATCGTGGCTCTCGGTACTGGGGTTTTCGCGACGAAGGCTTTAAGTAGGCGGAAGGGTAGGGTTGGAGGCGGCGCGAGGGACCCACACCAAAGGGCGGCGCGGGCCCCTCCCTGGCCGCGCCGGCCTATGGGTACGGGCCCTCGTGGCCCCACTTCGTATCCCCTCCGGTCTTTTGGAAGCTTCGTGGAAAAATAAGACCCTGAGCGTTGATTTCGTCCAATTCCGAGAATATTTCCTTTGTAGGATTTCTAAAACCAAAAACAACAGAAAACAGCAACTGGCTCTTCGGCATCTTGTCAATAGGTTAGTGTCGGAACATGCATAATAATGACATAAAGTGCGTATAAAACATATGAGTATCATCATAAAAGTAGCATGCAACATAAGAAATTATAGATACGTTTGAGACGTATCAATGACGTAATTACTGTTGCAATCTGACTGACAGGACGTGACCTAGCGGGCCCGCCCTACTTTTGCGCAGTTTAGTTTGGGGAATGACCAGTATTTGTGCAGTTACCAAGACGTTTCCTCGATTTCCACGCACAGCAACGAAAAAGATCCTTTAATAAATTAGAAACAACGACATGTGGTCGTCTAATCTCAAACTTCCTTTAGTTTATAACCGCAGAGGGTAGAATTTACCCTTTTCACCCTCTCTTATCGCATCCCTTCTTCCTCGCTCATCCTCCTTACTCACAACTGCTGCGCCGCCGCCGCCGTTCTTTAAACCTTCTTCAGATCTCTCTCACGATGGTGAAGAAGAGGAATCTCACTCTAGCCGCCAGCTCCACGACTAGCGGCGCCGCCACTAAAGCTTCGCCAAGCGCACCGAGGAAGGGTGCTTCGGATGCCTCCGCCCTAGCTCCTGCGCCGCCTGCGCCGGAGAGCTCCATGGCTGGTCCTGCGCCTGGTGATTGGCAGCTTCCACAACCACCAAGCGTGACGAGAAGAAGGCTCGGAGCCTTGGTATAATTTCATCCGACGAGGGGAACGTCATTCTCCCAGGTGCGGCTTCATGCCCCAATCCCCCCGCTGGTTTTACTGTGATGTTCTTGTCTTTCCTTTATCGCGGTCTTTCCCTTCCTGCTCATGAATTCCTCCGACGCCTCCTTCGTGTGTACGAGATCCAACTGTGGCAATTAACCCCCAATTTGATCCTCCATCTGGCTATCTTAATCACCTTATGTGAGGCTTTCCTGGGCATCGAACCTCATTTCGGTTTATGGAAGAAGATCTTCTTCGTAAAGAGATACAACTGTAGTAGCGAGTCCTTCGCACCGGCGGAGTTGGATTCGTTGACCATAAAGAGGTTAATTACTTCAATTTTCCAATGAGGGAATCTGTCCAAGGTTGGAGGTTGAAGTGGTTCTATATCAAAGATTCATCAACATCCGACATGCAACTACCACGATTTACCGATGTCCTCGAGGCCGTGCCCAGGAGATCTTGGAGGAATATTCTTTTACCCGAAGAAAAACCAACAATCGACAAATTATTTGGGAGAGTTCTTCGAATCAAAGAATCCGATGGCCAAACCATGATAGGTACCGAGATAGCCGCCGTTTTCTGGAAACGTCGAGTCCAACCAATTATGTCTAGGGCCCACCCGATGTGGTTGTATTCAGGCCCCAAGGACGAGACTAGAGTGAACGTTGCCGAACTATCCGAGAAAGAACTGCTTGATGAAGTTAGGCGCTTGACTCATTTTAGTCAAGAAGACTCGATTCCGCTTCTATCTCTTCAATTGCCTTTCGATGGTGACCACCCGCCGAACGAGGTAATTTCCCCTTTGTGTTTGTATTAACTTATTGCTTCCAAACTTATATTTTTCATTATTCCTACTTCATTCTTTCGACAGATCCTGATAGCTCCCGAACATTTTCACGATATGTCGGATGACAACCCTGAAGAAAGAAATCCTTCCATTCATGTAGAATCCCGCACCGAAGAAAATATAGATCCAGAAAATGAAGACAATGACCCGATGAATCTCGAAGCTTTTTCCATAGATCCTAAATCCCTTGTTGATGATACAAGTGATACAGCGGAGTCGATCCCTGATGATGATGCTGATCGTGCTGCCTTTGTTGATGCAGCTGCGGAGAAGGCGAATGTGCTGCCCTCAAAGAGGTCGTCTGGCGGGTTTGCCGATGAGGATGATCTGTTTGAACTGCGAGTGCTTCCCCCCGCTTCGAACTTCAAGATTTTATCTTGTATTGAGTTCTCATTTTGCCCGGTTCACACGCTTACAGTGATGAGGGCTTCATAGAGCCTCCTCTGAAGAAATCCAAGACAATTTCTAGCAAGCAAGCTTTGGCAGCTTCTGAAGCCTCGGCTCCCGCATCAACTCCTGCTGCTTAGGTTTCGACAACTTCTTCCCTTTCTAAGGGGAAGGAGATTCCTTCGGCTGCCTCCCTCACAACATCTCCCCTTCCTGAAAAGCCTGTAAGCTTTCTTAATATCACGCCTGCTTTTGACAGTTTCTGAGTTTTTATTAACTTCTTGAAAGGATCCCATTGCTATTAATAACTACTCATATTCGTTTCTTCAGGATATTCGACCAGTCATTTCTTCTCTGGAGTCCTTCGCCACTCAATTCACCTCACTCGAAGCTGACAAGGTTCGGCTTCAGGGGGAAATTGATTCAACTTCCTCAAAGCTTGATAATGTAATCAAAATGGCTGCCGAAGCTCGTCAGAACGCTGATTCTTTGAAGGGAGAGCTTGAGCAACTGAAGAAGAAACTGAAAGATGAAGAAGCTTCGAAGGCCAATGCCGAAGCTCAAAAGAATGAAAAGGACAATCTTCTTCGCCAACCATTTTGGTCCTGCGCAGTAATTCTTATCGGCTCAGCCTCTTTTTTAATTTTTTCTTTCTTGACTCAATTGTAACTTAACAAAATTTTCCTTTTCGTTCTTTGCAGAAGTTGCCGACATCCCTGCTGATGCCTTAGAGAAGCTCCCGGATAACTCCCCTGTCAAAACTTTGTCATTGACCCTTGAATCTCACAAACTTATTCAAGCTCTTCTCCAGAAGAATAAAGGAGTCATGCGGAGGATGCACACGATGATTTTTCCCAAGGTCGACCAAAACAAAACTTTGGAGCAGCTAACAGATGCTTTTGCTGTCGACACGAAGGAAGTTATTGAGGTATTCAAACACACTTCACGCACCTACGATGCTCTCCTAGCTTTTCAACTTACGGTGCGAAGCAGAGATTCCTCAAGTATAAGACGCGGGAAGGAGCCAACAAGAAAAGTTTAGAGATAGATCTACCGAAACTAGTCACTCGATTAGACCTTCGAGACCGCCTCTATATAAAGGCCAGGAGAGGGGCCATCGAGGACACACCGAATCTTAGTTGATCTTGTACTATCAAGCTGAACGGAAGCACTTGTAGTACCTCAGCTATATCTCGACAAGATCTCAGCCGAACTATTTAAAATTCCCATTGTAACCTGAATATCATCATAAATCACACTAAGCAGGTGACGTGGGCAGTTTCACTTTACGAGGGCCCCAACCTCGGTAACCGCTTCTCCCCGCTTGTCCGTGAACTGACAAGTTCCGCTGCTGCATTGCAGGATTCCATCAACCCTAAGCCCCTAACGAGGGCATTGCCGCGAGAGCACCTCGACAATTGGCGCTGGCTCGTGGGAAACCATGGGCACAAGGCGTGGTGCACGGCGATACTGGGCCAGGACCCCAGTGTCGTGGGTTTCAAGTCGTCAACAACGCCCTGTATCCAAAGGACCTGATTCGCCGCGGATCCTTCGAGTTCGTACCACACCATAAACCGCCACACTCCGATTCCTTCGCAGATCGTGTGATCGACATGACCGCCGCATGGAGGCGTTCACTTCATCATCGGACTCCGAGGCTTTCTTCCCCTCCCTAGGACAAATACATCTCGGATTCGGGGGCCCTCAGCTGCAGCAGATGATACCCCGGGCAAAGCACTCGAAATCCCGCCCGAAGCGCGCGCAAGGAGGCAGCCGAGGAAGTTTCGATCTCACGAATCGTGATCTGAAAGAAAAGGCAAAGGGACTTGCACCATGGAGAAGAAGAACGAGAAGCACACCCCGCTATCCGAACGGGATAGCGAGGTGTGTGCAACCATCCACAGCCGCTACTGTCACCGATGCATCGCCACAGAGGCACTTTGATGCTTTGTATGGCACCTACCCACATCACCCATATTCGAGAGAGAAATCAATACCATTGAGAACCATACTTCCCTGAGATTCGGACAGCTCTTGGTGATGATCCTGTGGAGCCGAAGCTATACTCAAGAGTTCACATAATGGAGAAGAGGGCAAGATCTTACACCGGAGCCACTCAGAACTGATGTGTGCCAGAGTCAGTATGAACCAATGGAGAAGGACGAGTATGTACCAACGAGATATTCCTGCAGCCACGCGGGCAGGTCAACATGATCCATAACCAGCTTTCGGGGAAATCAAGAAATTTTCGCGAGAAGTGAAGTACGCAGGTCGCCATGTTTGACACAATTCAGAATTCATCAATCCACTAATAAAGCATCTCTTGATATGATGGGACTGTTCAAAGTCATTCTCAGACCAGAATGCAGCCCATCTTGAGGCTGGATCAGAGGGTACAACATGAGCAAAGTATTCATGGATATGAAGTGCTTAAACCTACTATTCGCCAACACAATGAGAGCAATGGGTTTAATTACTGATATGCTAAGAGAATCGACACAGATTCCACAGCATTATACCGCTCCCACCATTGATTTCTTCGGAAAAGATCATTGGAATGAGTCTTGACGTCACCAATTTCAGCAAAGAAAAGATCACCCAAGTAGTCGACTGGAGCCTCAATATCACGCCATCTCCTAACAGCTCCACGCTTACAAAATTTACAATGTCATCTTCAATATGCGTACTCTAAAATCAAGATGCAGTAACAATCTGACCCCAATAATCATCCATGGAGTTTTGCTTGGATCGTACACTCTGTGACAGAGTTCCAGGCATCCCTCAAGTTCGCGCCAAGGAGGAGCTCAATGCGATCGATGCTGCCATAGATCATACGCAGCCACCGCCTGACAACCAAACGTAAGATCCAATGAAATAGATGGCACAAGGAAGCCAAGAAACTCAGCAGTACATCCCATCGACCCAAAGAAAACGGTCACTATATCAAGGATCTGCCATGATATGAAGGCGTGGCCCACGAGTTCCTCCGTGAGCCGGGAGACATTTGCATGGGAACCATCCGACATGCCGTATCCCTGTGTGAACTCAGCCACACGCCCTTAATGTTGACCTGGATAATAACTAAAGGCAAAGAACACACTGATTCTCCAACCAAAGAGGAGCAATTGGTGAGGAAATCAATCAATTCAGAAAGCAAGATTCATCCAGAGCCTCGGGCGAAACTGAGTGGGTGGCCAACCCTGTCATGGTGCCCAAAAGACACCACCGCCCGGCGTATGTGTGCAATATCATTACACCACCTCAACAACACTCAAAGATCACTTCCCGCGCATCGTAATTGGACTTATAGTTGATTCCACAGGTCGGGATCCGGCCGCCTCTCCTTCCTCGATGTGACTCTGATATAATCTGACTAAACCTAAGAAAGAAGACCAGAGCTAACCGCTGCTCACCGACTCCACACGGCGTTTCACAACACACAGACCTTCAGTTGAAAACCTAGACACCTGCACAACGCTGTATGCAAGCTTCTGCCTTATGGAGAGCAGATCGGGAGCAGTCATCAAGTCTATATCGACGATATCGTGTGAAAACGAAGTTAACAATCGCCACCCTCGTCAATAGACCTGGAGACTTTTTGATAACTGACACAGGAAATCAAGTTGAACCCCAAAAAATGTCGGAGTACCAGTGGGGGCAAGTGCTAGGGTACTTCATCTCAAGCGTAGGGGATCGAAGCCAACCCTTTGAAAATCAAAGTCATTCTCGACATGGAGCCGCTTAAAGAATTTGCACCAAGTGCAGCAACTGGCAGGGATGATTGTAGCGCCGCTCAGTGTGTTCATCGCTAAGCTAGGAGAAAAGC
>NC_061512.1:153947816-154000327 GCF_022539505.1 Lolium rigidum | reverse complement strand
GAGATAAGGAAGAGAGATATGAATAAAATATGACTACTTACATGGTAGAGATAGAAATCATATATGATTCACCTGAGAATCGTTATGTGATGGGCTAGAATATCATAAATACTTAGGAGGAGTTTTATAAGAAGTTAGACGCGAAACAATAGAGTAAGATTGTGTTCCAAAACCATGGGAACTGTGTCAAGTACATCAGAACCCTAATTATATGGTAAGAACATATGAAAGCATATGAGCTATATTTCCAGAGTTATGTGTTTAGAATAGCAATGTTAGAACCTAGACATATCATGTGAGATAGTCCTCAACAAAATAGAAGATAAGTAGTACTTCCTAAGAAAATTAGGTTAACCTTAACTATCCTAGACCACTTTGTTTCAAGTTTATCTTAGTGCAAATGTGCAATTAAGGTAAAGGTTGAGACAAATAGTAGAATTCCCTATATTCGTGCTAAGTATCACGATATAAACCTATATTATGTGGTGTTCTATACTACATCACGTAGCCCGATGTTTAGAGATGTCTTACGCAACAATCATATTCAGGCTTATGATGATGTGTATTACAAGCACAAAGCTGAATCTTCTTGGATTTTATTGGATTTTCATTGTTTGACTAGATCCATACATGAAGTTTGACTTTGGTATGCAAATGCATGTTGCTATATCAAGTTCTTACTTAATGCTATAGATCTAGAGGGTAATGGTATTCGTGTGGGATGTAACCACAATACTCTGAATGAAGTACAATCAGAAACTAATGCTACCTCAACAGAGGAGTACTTTTGTACGAAAGAAGCATGAAGGTGAGAAATATAATGATTATGGTGAAGCTGAAGCAGATCCATAGTCAACATAGAAGAGGGAATGCATGGAAAATCACTTAGGATACTATAATCATAGTGTCGACTAGTGGTTTTCTTGCAAAATAAACCACTGAATTAAGGAAGGTGATATATGAAATCATAGCAGACATAAGAAGACCATAGTCGATATCAGAAGACCACAATTAGTATAATATCAATACTGCGAGATAAAATAGAAGATGTCTCGTCCAGTTGATCAGAACCTATAATAGAATCCATTATTTAGATATCAAGTAGCCACAGTTGGTATAATAACCACAGCTGGTATCAGTGGGTATTACTAATAGTCCACGATTTAATTATTTGTAACAAAAGTTTGTTAACAAATAAAAATCTTGTCAGCCAAATAGCTAGATCTATAATCATTTAGTCGAAGGATTCACAATGAATGTCCACAATTGAGTGGATACACCATAAACATTCTTCGCGACACCTTAGAAGAAGTAAAACCCATAAGTTAGAACTGTGACCCAATATTCCAAACCATAAGTCCAATAGTTGGAAGAAAAGGAGTTGAAGACCATAAGAAAACTCTATGGGGTAGAGTAAAGATTGAGTTGGATGTACAATAACTCAATACTTTGAGCATAATAGAAGAAGAAGGTCTGAACTGAGAGGAAGTTCGATCTTATTTTCATAAGATTGATGAACAATACTTTCAGAAGGAAGTTAGACCAGAAGCCGAGGTTCATACCTCGAGGAAATAAGAAGTGGACTATAACTTGAGAAAGTGAGTAATATTTAATCAGAAGTACGAAAGCTCAAGTCAGCTAATGTTAATGAAGTTGGACGAAGAAAATACCATAGACCAAATACAGCTCAAGAAGGCCAAAGACCGAGGGAGATTGATTATACCAAAACTAAAGTCTATTTGAATGATTCCTTTCATGGAACCTAAATAATCCAAAATAATTATAAGTATCAACTATAAACCATGATTGGATGGACTAAATGAGTCTAATCCATTCTTAGGGAAATAAATCATCATGATCATTTCCATGTTAAGTACCTTACTTAGTACCATTATTGCAGTTTTGGTAGTAAGGGAAAAACAAAGACCTATTTACCAAATAGGAGTATGTTATTAAATTAGTCTTCAGTTAAGACTAGCAGTACCAGAAGAAGTCCTAATCATTGAATCGTCAATGAGAAAGGAAACAAGATAATGATATTGGAAGAAATCAAAGAATCAAAGTAAGAACCATGGTTCAGAGACAGATACTAATGGATTCCAGGTAGAATCTGGACAAGAGATATATTCAATTATATCTAGTGAGATCACCACGGAGTTCGAGAGAAGCCGTAGTGCACGAACGATAGATCCACACTCCGGAAACGTGAGAGAGTTCAAACTTCGAGGATGAAGTTTAGTTTAAGGGGTAGAGACTGTAATATCCCAGGTAACGGGGTTACAAAAATAGAGGAAACAAATGTGTGCATTGCATTCATGCATAGAAAATCTGGGGAATTTTCGCGCTTTAAAGTAAAACAGATCACGATGAATCGAAGTTTCACTTGACCTTGGTGGAATTGAAGTAGCTCATCAAGTCAAGCGCTATAAACCTCAATGTGACTTTACTAAAACCTTGTTTTGGGTAGAGATGATTTGATCTAAGGGGTTAGATCAAATGGAATTAAAACCAACACAAGAACTTATTAATCAAGGATCAACTATTTGATCTTATTAAATATCACAACATGATATTCCTTGCCATAACATATGATCATCCATTTAAATGGAAATCAAGTAACAATAAAATGGAGAAACCATTCTTGACTTATGTTTTCCATGTCTTAAACTAATCCATGATCCTACCATGAACCTCATGGTATTCATTTTTCTTCAACATTGGAATTATAACAAGGAGATCCACTCAAGAAGTATATATATTCTTCTACATTCCAAGTTATTATACATCAAACCTAGAGAAGTGAGAGTTCTATATTACTTATTAGAGGATCAATGATAAACCTTGAACTGAACCTTGGATATACATCCATATATTCAAACCATCACCTTTAAAGAGAAACCCTAGAATATTATTCCAGACCATCCCTAGAGAGAGAACCCAATTATGTTAAACATAGATATTGATGATCACATCATTCTCTATGGAGCCCAAACTTAGGTTAGTATTAAAGTCCTTCCAAATAAGAGAGAGACCACTCATACCAATCTTAGCTTTACCTATTTAAGAATAAAGGATAACCATTGAACTACAGTATTAGGAGTTAAACCATTTCATTTGGGAGTGGTGAGGTAGCCAATACCAAATGGAGTAAGATCATATCCATGAATTGATGAAGTAAAGTAGCAACTAATTCAACTAAGCATCTAGGTGGAGTGATGTCTACGCACGCTTCTATTCATGTAGACAGTGTTGGGCCTCCAAGAGCAGAGGTTTGTAGAACAGCAGCAAGTTTCCCTTAAGTGAATCACCCAAGGTTTATCGAACTCAGGGAGGTAGAGGTCAAAGATATCCCTCTCAAGCAACCCTGCAATCACGATACAAGAAGTCTCTTGTGTCCCCAACACACCTAATACACTTGTCAAATGTATAGGTGCACTAGTTCGGCGAAGAGTATTCTGTGAAATATAGCCTAAGAGACCCACACGGTGCACACACTGTCACCTTTACACACGTGGGACAAGGAGTCTCCGGAGATCACATAAGTAAAATCCACTTGAATAGCATAACGACATCTAGATTACAAGCTCATCATATGGATCTCAATCATGTAAGGCAGCTCATGAGATCATTGTATTGAAGTACATAGGAGAGAGAGATTAACCACATAGCTACCGGTACAGCCCTTAGCCTCGATGGAGAACTACTCCCTCCTCATGGGAGACAACAGCGGTGATGAAGATGGCGGTGGTGTCGATGGAGATGCCTTCCGGGGGCACTTCCCCGTCCCGGCGGCGTGCCGGAACAGAGACTCCTGTCCCCCAGATCTTGGCTTCGCGATGGCGGCGGCCCTGGAAGGTTTCTCGTGCCGTGGCTTTTTCGTCTCGAAGATTTAGGTCAGGGGGCTTCTTATAGGCGAAGAGGCGGAGTCGGAGGGGCTACGGAGCCGCCACACAATAGGGGGGCGCGCCCCCCTTGGGCCGCGCCGCCACCCTGTGTGGGCCCCATGTGGCTCTCCTCTGGTCCCTCTCGGGTGTTCTGGAAGCTTCGTGGAATTCTAAGATGCTGGGCGTTGATTTCGTCCGATTCCGAGAATATTTCCTTACTAGGATTTCTGAAACCAAAAACAGCAGAAAACAGCAAGCGGCCCTTCGGCATCTCGTCAATAGGTTAGTTCCGGAAAATGCATAAATATGACATATAATGTGTATAAAACATGTGAGTATCATCAATAAAGTAGCATGGAACATAAGAAATTATAGATACGTTTGAGACGTATCAAGCATCCCCAAGCTTAGTTCCTAGTCGCCCTCGAGTAGGTAAACGATAACAAGGATAATTTCTGAAGCGACATGCTATCATAATCTTGATCAATACTATTGTAAAGCATATGAGATGAATGCAGCGATTCAAAGCAATGGTAAAGACAATGAGTAAACAACTGAACCATATAACAAAGACTTTTCATGAATAATACTTTCAAGACAAGCATCAATAAGACTTGCATAAGAGTTAACTCATAAAGCAATAGATTCTTAGTAAAAAGCTTTGAAACAACACAAAGGAAGATATAAGTTTCAGCGGTTGCTTTCAACTTCAACATATTTATCTCATGGATAATTGTCAACACAAAGTAATATAACAAGTGCAATAGGTAAACATGTAAGAATCAATGCACACAGTTGATACAAGTGTTTGCTTCTGGGATAGAAAGAAGTAGGTAAACTGACTCAACATAAAGTAAAAGAATGACCCTTCGCAGAAGGAAGCAGGGATTAAATCATGTGCTAGAGCTTTTTAAGTTTTGAAATCATATAGAGAGCATAAAAGTAAAGTTTTGAGAGGTGTTTGTTGTTGTCAACGAATGGTAATGGGTACTCTAACTACCTTATCAACCAGACTTTCAAGAGCGGCTCCCATGAAGGACGTTATCTCTACCAGGCAAGGTAGATCATCCCTCTTCTCTTTTGTTTACACATGTATTTTAGTTTCATTATTGATGACACTCCTCCCAACCTTTTGCTTACACAAGCTATGGCTAACCGAATCCTCGGGTGCCTTCCAACATTCACATACCATGGAGGAGTGTCTATTTGCAAAATTAAGTTGCTTACTGATAGATCAGGGCAAAGCATGTGAAGAGAATTATTAATGCAAGTTAATTAATTGGGGCAGGGAACCCCATTGCCAGCTCTTTTTGCAAATTTATTGGATAAGCGGATGAAGCCACTAGTCCATTGGTGAAAGTCTGTCCGAAGTAAATGACAAGATCGAAAGATAAACACCACATACTTCCTCATGAGCTATAAAACATTGACACAAATAAGAGATAATAGCTTTTGAATTGTTTAAAGGTAGCACATGAAGTATTTGCTTGGAATGGCAGAGAAATACCATGTAGTAGGTAGGTATGGTGGACACAAATGGCATAGTTTTTGGCTCAAGGTTTTGGATGCACGAGAAGAATTCCTCTCAATACAAGGCTAGGCTAGCAAGGTTGTTTGAAGCAAACTCAAGTATAAAATGGTGCAGCAAGACTCACATATGAACATATTGTAAGCATTATAAGACTTTACATCGTCTTCCTTGTTGTTCAAACACCTTAACCAGAAAATATCTAGACTCTAGAGAACAATCATGCAAACCAAATTTTAACAAGCTCTATGTAGTTCTTCATTAATGAGTACAAAGTACATAATGCAAGAGCTTAAACATGATCTATATGAGCACAACAATTGCCAAGTATCAAATTATTCAAGACATTATACCATTTACCACATGCAACATTTTCTGTTTCCAACCATATAACAATGAACGAAGCAGTTTCAACCTTCGCCATGAACATTAAGAGTAAAGCTAAGAACACATGTGTTCATACGCAACAGCGGAGCGTGTCTCTCTCCCATACAATCATGTATTTATTCAGAGAATGAAAATAACAAAAACAAAAATAAAAGCACATAGACGCTCCAAGTAAAGTACATAAGATGTGACCGAATAAAAATATAGTTTCAAGAGAAGAAACCTGATAAGTTGTCGATGAAGAAGGGGATGCCTTGGGCATCCCCAAGCTTAGATGCTTGAGTCTTCTTAAAATATGCAGGGATGAACCACGGGGGCATCCCCAAGCTTAGACTTTTCACTCTTCTTGATCATAGTATATCATCCTCCTCTCTTGACCCTTGAAAACTTCCTTCACGCCAAACTCAAAACAAACTCATTAGAGGGTTAGTGCATAATCAAATATTTCACATGTTCAGAGGTGACACAATCATTATTAACACTTCTGGACATTGCAAAAAGCTACTGGAAGTCAATGGAACAAAGAAATCCATCCAACACAGCAAAAGAGGCAATGCGAAATAAAAGGCAGAATCTGTCAAAACAGAACAGTCCGTAAAGACGAATTTTTTAGATGCACCAGACTTGCTCAGATGAAAATGCCCAAATTGAATGAAAGTTGCGCACATATCTGAGGATCACGCACGTAAATTGGCAGATTTTTCTGAGTTACCTACAGAGAGGCATATTGAAATTTGTGACAGCAAGAAATCTGTTTCTGCGCAGCAATCCAAATCTAGTATTGACTTTACTATCAAAGACTTTACTTGGCACAAAAAATGCAATAAAATAAAGATAAGGAGAGGTTGCTACAGTAGTAACAACTTCCAAGACTCAAATATAAAAGAAAATTGTTGTAGTAAAATAAAGACATGGGTTATCTCCCAAGAAGTGCTTTCTTTATAGCCATTAAGATGGGCTCAGCAGTTTTAATGATGCACTCGCAAGAAATAAGAGTTGAAGCAAAAGAGAGCATCAAGAAGCAAATTCAAAATAAATTTAAGCCTAAACCACTTCCTATGAAAAGGAATCTTATAAATAAACAAGTTCATGAAGCATAATGCAACAAGCATAGGAAGATAAAACAAGTGTAACTTCAAGATTCTCAACATAGAGAGGGGAAACTTAATATTATTAAGATGCATATAACCGTGTTTCCCTCTCTCATAATAACTTTCAGTAGCATCATTGATAAAATCCACAATATACCCATCACTTAAAACATTCTTATCATGGTTCATATGCATAAAAGTATCATTAATTTTGGCATAAGAAGAGTTCTTCTTATTAATAGTAATTGGAGCAAGATTATTATCAAGAATTTGAACATGGTAAACAAGTTGCATATTAAGGGAATTGTTTTTAGCAATCCAATCATAACTATGACAAGTTTAATAAGGATAGTTATAACCTATATCATAGCATTCTTTATAATAATCATCAAAGATTGGAGGCATAGTGTCATCATAAGAAATAGAATAGTTATCTTTCACAGTATGTTCATCTGTGACCATACCATCGTTGTTACTAGAAGGAGATGTATCAAACATATAATGATCAGTAGCAAAAGGATTTTCAAACACCTCATCCCCAAGCTTAGAGCTTTCTATATCATTATGATAGGAAGCATGGATAGTACTGATACTATGGCAATTATTAACATCATCATTTTCAGAATTAGTTTCCCAGATATTTCCAATATCAAAAGTAGTGTGCTCTTTCAAATCATGAGCACTAATGTAGGTAAAGGGCATAGGAAGATCATTGTACTCAGATTCATTATCATAATAATCATTAGGAGCAACATACTTACGGTTACCCATCGTTATCTCATACACGCGGGGATATGCCGTTACCTCTTTCTCTTTATTCCCCTTCTTCTTCTTCTTACTTTCCTCGTTCCCTTCTTTAGCGGGGAGAGGCTTGATGAGGGGCTCCTCCACATAACCTGATTTATTTCCAGAAACAATAGAAGAAACTTGGGAGGATTCCTCCTTTTCATTAATAAGTTCAAAACACACAGCGGTCCTATCATATTTTGGAAAAGTGTCCTCTTCTAAAATATTTTGTATGTAAGTATTTGTATGGCAATTATCAATGCAATAAAAAAGACACCCATGCAGGACATAATCAATATCAAGATCACTCATATGTAAAAAAGAGATTTTTCTTGATAACTCTTCACACCACAAAAATAAAGTAAGTTCATCATGCTGATTAGGAGTAATTTCATCATTACAATACAAATTTGCAGCACTCATGGGGTGCGAATTATCATTGGAGGAGCATTGAAAATTAAAATGACCCACTTTATGACAAAGTTCACAAATAAAAGGATAGCTGGCACAAACTTTTTTACCAAGATCATCTAGAGCCCTAGACCACTTTCTAGTTTTTTCATTAATATGGTGGATACAATATTGATCTTCGATTTGATTAATTCCACAAGGTCTATGCATTCCACAAAAATTAACATGCTTATAGGAAATAGCATTCTTAGGAGTTTGAGCCTGTTTATTGCAATCATTAACAACAATTTCATCCTTCATGCAAGCATCTTTAAAAGGTTCATGATACTTATCAAAATTCTTCTTAGGCAATTCAAAATGAGAGGCAAAAGCTTTATAAAGATTTGCATCAACTTGAGAGTCAAGACCATAAGTAGCACTCATATTTCGAATTTTATCAGTATCCATAAAAGTTTCAATGCATTCATAATCATAATTTATACCCGACTCTTTACCTTTGTTGTTCTCCCATCCTTCGGTATTCTCCTGAATCCGATCAAGAAGGTCCCTTTTAAACTCTTCTTCATTGCGTGTAAATGATCCAGAACAAGTAGTATCCAGCAAGGTTTTATCCTGAAAAGAAAGTCTTGCATAGAAATTATCAATGATGATATTACCAGGAAGCTCATGAATGGGGCATTTGCGCATTAAAGACTTCAATCTTCCCCATGCTTGGGCAATACTCTCTCCATCATGAGGCCAGAAATTATATATGCGGTTCCGGTCTTTGTGAATTTCACTTGGAGGATAGAATTTAGAATAAAATAGAGGCACAATATCCTTCCAATCAAGAGAATCCCCATTCTTCAGCAATTTATACCAATGCGCCGCTTTACCAGACATCGATATAGAGAATAGTTTCTTCCTCACTTCATCCATAGAGATACCTGCACACTTGAATAACCCGCATAATTCATGCAAAAACAGTAAATGATCTCCAGGATGGACAGTTCCATCCCCTTCATAGCGGTTATCCATAACATGTTCAATAATTTTCATAGGTATTTTATATGAAACACTTTCAGCAGGTGGATTTAAAATATCAGAAGCATCACTAGAGTTATCGCATATGGGAGATAAAGCATTATCAGAGCAAAATATTTCTTCCAAAGCTGAGGAGCAAAAAAGATTATTTTTATATAAACTAGCTTCCCCAAGCTTAGACTTTTCCATAGAATTAGCAGTAATTGCATTCATACTAATAACATTGCTACTATCATGCAGATAAGGTTCCATAGGTTTTTTAATTTTCGCATCAAACAATTCATATCTTAACTCAGGAAATAGATTAAAAAGCTCATTGTTGTTTTCCATTATGCCTAACTAGTGAAAAATAAAAACAAGAAACAAAAAGATGCAATTGCAGGATCTAAAGGAAATAGCTTCGAGCACTCACACACCGGCAACAAGACTAGGAAATAACTTAGTAGTCGGAGGATGTGAATACCTTTTACCTTACCTCCCCGGCAACGGCGCCAGAAAAGTGCTTGATGTCTACGCATGCTTCTATTCCTGTAGACAGTGTTGGGCCTCCAAGAGCAGAGGTTTGTAGAACAGCAGCAAGTTTCCCTTAAGTGAATCACCCAAGGTTTATCGAACTCAGGGAGGTAGAGGTCAAAGATATCCCTCTCAAGCAACCCTGCAATCACGATACAAGAAGTCTCTTGTGTCCCCAACACACCTAATACACTTGTCAAATGTATAGGTGCACTAGTTCGGCGAAGAGATAGTGAAATGCAAGTGGTATGAATGAATATGAGCAGTAGTAACAGCGCCAGAAAATAGCTTGCTGACGTGCAGTTGATGGTAGTAATATTGCAGGAAGTAAAGATGCAGTAAAACAGTAAATAAGCGATGATTGCAGTATTTGGAAACAAGGCCTAGGGATCATACTTTCACTAGTGGACACTCTCAACATTGCAATCATAATTGAATATAAATATAAGCACTTCACTATGCTACTCGAATTACTCTCCGGCAAGATAACGAACACTAATTCATCATGTAGGCAAACCTTAAAGATGTATTCCCAAGTACTAATAAACACCCCGCGCTGTCACTCGTGAGCATTCATAGGAGGTACTAACACACCACAATTTCATAGAGACATCCAACTCAAATCATAACTCAGTGAATAAGTATTCTGTGAAATATAGCCTAAGAGACCCACACGGTGCACACACTGTCACCTTTACACACGTGGGACAAGAAGTCTCCGGAGATCACATAAGTAAAATCCACTTGAATAGCATAACGATATCTAGATTACAAGCTCATCATATGGATCTCAATCATGTAAGGCAGCTCGTGAGATCATTGTATTGAAGTACATAGGAGAGAAATTAACCACATAGCTACCGGTACAACCCTTAGCCTCGATGGAGAACTACTCGCTCCTCATGGGAGACAACAGCGGTGATGAAGATGGCGGTGGTGTCGATGGAGATGCCTTCCGGGGGCACTTCCCCGTCCCCGCGGCGTGCCGGAACAGAGACTCATGTCCCCCAGATCTTGGCTTCGCGATGACGGCGGCTCTGGAAGGTTTCTCGTACCGTGGCTTTTTCGTCTCGAAGATTTAGGTCAGGGGGCTTCTTATAGGCGAAGAGGCGGAGTCGGAGGGGCTACGGAGTCGCCACACAATAGGGGGGCGCGCCCCCCCTGCGTCGCGCCGCCACCCTGTGTGGGCCCCCTGTGGCTCTCCCCTGGTCCCTCTCGGGTGTTCTGGAAGCTTCGTGGAATTCTAAGATGCTGGGCGTTGATTTCGTCCGATTCCGAGAATATTTCCTTACTAGGATTTCTGAAACCAAAAACAGCAGAAAACAGCAACTGGCCCTTCGGCATCTCGTCAATAGGTTAGTTCTGGAAAATGCATAAATATGACATATAATGTGTATAAAACATGTGAGTATCATCAATAAAGTAGCATGGAACATAAGAAATTATAGATACGTTTGAGACGTATCATGGAGACATAACCCTTTACTATCTAATGAGATCTTGTGAACATACCATAGAACCGAGAATAACCATTCCTTTATAAGAGAGCCCAAGCTATGGTGTTACACTCAAGTAGTTGAGGCAACACTTAAATGTGAGGGAGAGAACTATCCATATACCAGATGATTATATCATCATTGATTAAGTAGAACTATAAGTTATTATCTTAGGCATTCTCTTGGGATATAAATTATTGAGGTAACCATATCCATTCAGGATAGGATAAGAAAGAAACTATGTTTAGTTGATCAGGACAATACTTAATCTTGGGAGTGAGAAACCTAATTCTTGAGAGATACCTTAGGAAGCCAAATCTTGATCAATATAAATTGAGTAATGATCATAAACCTTAGAATCTGAGGTAGAAGATATTAAGAACAAGTGGATCATGCTTAAACCATGATCATGCCCTTGTGGTATGTGAGGATAAGTTAAACCCTAATAGGATAAGTAGATAGAATTCACCCATGAAATTATAGGGAAATCACTAGTAATCAAATCCAGGCTTATATCTCAATCTTAACTAGTGAATCACTTGGTGATCATCAGTAGAATTTTATCCCATTTACATTACACCTATTCTTCACTTAAGAACCACCAGAAAACCTTTAGAGTTCAACTCTATACTTTATATGGTGAGAAACCATTCATCATTATAACCAAAGTTAACTATAAAAAGAACCATAACTACTTTAGTTACTTTAATAATATATTAAGGATATAAAAGAAGTCCATAGGAATAAGGTAGAATCAATTCTCATATCCTTAACCACTGAATGAGAACAATAATAATTAAAGTAAGTAACCATCTTATTTTGGTTAAAAGAGACTAAACTCTAGCAAACACAATATGGTGTTATCTCAATTCTACAACCCAGAATTATATCTCCAACCTAGTTGTGAATCACTTGGGTGATTACAATTATAAACCCAAACCATAATGAGAGTAGTATCTACTCTAAGTATTTCAAGGTGTTATTAAATCAATAGTACCAGTATTAAACTTGAATTAGAATTAAGATAAACCTCACAAGACCTTAATAAATAAGGGCTCACATAAAATTATGTGCAAGTGACAACATTCTCAAATAAGAGGTCAAGTTCTTAGAGATAAATAGCACATGAAATCATGCCACTAAATCACTTTCTTATTTGAAATCCATAAATCAGTATTACCTTGAGATTATTTCTTACAAAATGAAACCAAATAAAACTCTATATACCACTAAGTAAGAAATTTATCACTGGAAAACAATTTGAATATTTACAAAGATAATATTCAAATTCATGTCCATATGGGTAATTAAATTCAAGTTCATATAATAATAACTAAACCAATGTTGTAATGCCATAATAACATTCTAATATACCATTATAGCATTTGCAGTACCTTGGATTATTCCTGGTATGATTCAAGTAAGCCGGACCTGCAGAATACAAAGGAATTCAAATTTGAATTCAAAACAGAAATAAAACCGAAACTAAATAAAAGAGAAATAGGAGATGGGGCTTACCTGGACCTTGCCAGCCGAAGGAGTCCAACAGGAGTCCACCAACGCGGCCCAGCAACGCAGCCCAGCAGCAGCCCAACCCAGCCCACTTACCGTTTCACAGGATAAGACTGAAGAGAAGCTCGACGTCTTCGTCTTCGTCTCTGGGAGCACGGGAGGGTGCCACGGCGCCGACGAGCTCCACGTCCCAGCCGCAATTGAGGACCGTACGACCGTTGATGACCGCCCTAGATGCTATAAATACACGGCCGAAGCCTCCATCGCTCGTGTTCTTCTCTTTTCCCCAATTCATCAAACCCTAGCACACCGAACTCCGACTATCGCCGCCTGTAGGGACCTCCCCGAGCCTCGGCGTGGTCACCATCGTCATCGCCACCCTCGACATGTCCACCGTACAAGGGGAATCGAGCCGGAACCTCCCAGAGCATCCTCACCAAGCTCGTCTCCCCGACGGCCGGAGCCATTAATTCCGGCGATCCGGACCTCTATCGATCCCGTCGTCGCGTCCATCGCAACCAGGGTGAGCCACTGATGCTCAAGCACCCCCTAGCCTCTTCAACTTCGCTCTCAATCATGCCCGCGCCAGTAGCCTGCGAGCGCCGCCGCTCGGCCTCGCCGTCGAGCTTGCTCCGGTGACCAATTCGGGGCGGCGTTGGCACCCGCATGTTCGCCTCGCGCGCTGAGTCTCTTAGTAAAGGTAGCTTGGCCGCACAAGCGCTGTATCGCCGGCGACCACCGTCACTGGACGCCGGTGACACACATGGTGGCCACATCACCGCCACTGAGGCAGCCAACGTGGCCACTGGCCCACGAGTCAGTCCCTGGGGCTAGCACTAGCCGGGTGAATTTAGTAGTTTTAGCCATTTTCCTTTATTTCAAATTATGTAAATTTCTGAAACTTCACATGAATTTATAAAATCCAATTTAATTCAGAAAAATACAAATAAGATATTAAAATTCTTAGAAAAGAAAACTCTATCCAATAAAAATATAAAATGAAATTTTTATTTTTAATAAAAACTCAATTATTTAATACTTGTTATTTAAGCCTTTAATTTTAATTTTAAATTCAATTAAAATTTAATAATTAGGAAAAAAGGTATAAAATAAATAAAAACCAGTAAAGTAAATAAATAAAACATTAAAACTAATTTTCTTTATCTGGAACTTACTAAATCTTTATTAATAGGAATTAAACCCTGATTAATAATTATCTTAATTATTAATTGTTCAAAAATAATAAAATGTCCAATGCAATATTAATTTTATTTCAAAGTTATTAATAACTTCAACTTTAACATGAAGTTATTAATCATAGAATTAAATGATAAATAGCAAACCCTAAATTCCACATGGAATGATATTACAACCCTAACATTTCATGTGAAACCAAAACCCTGATTCAATTAGGAACCCTAGTTCCATTATTACATGTGAACCCTAAATTGCTTCCAACCTAAACCCTAGGTTAGAACATGTGATCATGGTACCTTCTTTCAAAGCATAGAACAATAATAGCAACTAAATATTTGCCATGTCCACATAAAATGTAAGAACCCTATCACTAGTTAATTGATATTCTATGTTCTCATCCAAATACAACTAGATGATCAACTAGGATCAACCAAGTGTAAAACCTAGTTTCTAACCTTAGAGATATCAACCTCTAATCATCCTTACTTAGCATCACACCATGGTGATAAACCCTAATAGTAACCATACCTATTATTTTGCACTACATACCCCTGTTCCACTAAACCCTACTAGTGTTAGATACTTATGAAACATCCTATTTAGGAACTAACTATTCCTTACTTAGTGGATCCAATAGGAAACCCTCGACAACCTCAACCTTAATTGTAATACTTCCTATTCCTTAAGAAGTATGTTCTTCAAAAGTTATTCTTTTGAAGTAAATAAAGAGTATTCATCAACCCTACCTAACAGGACCTATAAACCCTAGCCAGTCATCATTAGCAAGGTATACCAACCTTGGTAGCACCTATGTATAATGATTTGCTTAGATGTGCTTCACTAAAACCATATGATCTTTAGCTATAGATGAATCCAACATTGTTTGGATCCATCTAATCCTTACTCCAGAAACCAATTGGAACCATAGTAAACCATAGAACTCCACAAACCTTATTATTATCATACTTGTTCTTTACTAAAGAACATGTTCTTCAAAAGTTATTCTTATGAAGTATATAACAAGCAATCATCAACCGTACACTATAGGACTTAAAAATTGATAACTGTCTTCTACTTATTATACAACTACTATCCTTTAATGTGTATGATTGTTACTATGCATTTTACCACTTGCTTATGATTCTAAAACAACACAACCCTAATAAGAACCTTGTTTGTGAACCACTCTAAAAGTGCAACACACCCTAAACAAATCAGTTCAACTCACTAATCCTAAATCATCGGGGTTAAGTCACGCTTAGAGCGAATGCATCTCATACTTATGCATTATTGCATCCTTGCCAATCTTTTAAACATCGTCCCTACCGGACGATGATGCTATTTCAGAATTTGGAGTTATTGCGTATCGAAGACCTTGCCTGCATAATCTTGCAGTCAAGAAAGGCAAGTTCATCACTTGCTCATGTCATTTGAGTATTTTTTACCAAATTACTTGCAAAGTATTATGTGTATCACTATTGCATAAAAAGCAAAACCACTATTTTCATAACTATGAATATGACTAAGTGGTGGGCAATGGAACCATGGATTGTGTTGATATGGTGGAGGTTCCATTGCAAGGGTTTATATCCATCTAGGATTAAACAACAAATGTCGTCCAGATGATTCTTGTGCCAGTAATACCCGTGTTAACCATAAGATCCGGAGTGGGACGGAGTAGTCAAAAGTGTTTCCACCTCTCGTTCATCAATGGACGCGCTTTACCGTAGTACACTTGTAATCCAAGGGGGCAAGCGGTGAGGCTGGGGAGTCCTAAGTCCCCACGACATTGTCTGTAGTACACTTGTCGCCCGAAGGAGCAAGCGGTGAGGCTGGGGAGTCCTAAGTCCCCACGGTATTGCGGTCTATGAGGGGTTGCAACGACCGGCGAAGGTATCAGGCCGTCGTGCCCGGTATTAGTCGAGGTCGGATGGTATCCTTTGGATACGCTGACCGGCGAGGACCCAAGGTCGGAATTGCAACAAAGGGTGGGTGTTCGAGGTAGCGGAGGAACATGATTGGCTAGACCTTATACCGGGCCTCACACCAAAGGAAGTGTGGACGAGCACGCGGCTCGGTTGGCACCAAGGTTAAGATCTCTTATGGGTAAAGCAACACACCTCTGCAGAGTGTAATGAATCGTGACTCGTCACTCCCCGTTCCGGGATATGGAACTGCGAACGCTGCCGGAAAGGAACTCCATGAAGTTCTAGTAAACCGGTGAAGGCTGACGGACATATTTCTTCTGAATAAAAGCAACCTCTTGAAGAAATGGTTATGAAAACCTGCATTGGTATTAGACTTTCTGGTCTAATGCCGTAGCTAGTGCATTAAACACCTCTTTCCTATAATGAACTTGTTGAGTACGCTCGTACTCATTCCACTCTTAAATCCCATGCTTAGACATGGAGGCGTCGAAGGAGGATATACAGTGCAACTCGAAGATCGAGGAGTCAACAACTACTTCAAGGGACAGGAACCCGTCAGAAGAGTCAATCACCACATTCAACAAGGATAAAACCTAGCTTAGCAATAGAAAGGAACCAGTTTCCTAAACCTAGCTCCTATTTAGCTAGAATCTATTCATAGCCACTATAGCTAGTTAAATACTCTACAAACAGAGTTACTGATAAGACTAGATTACGATTCGTTCTTTTGGAGTTTATTTGCAGTTTTACCTCATTGTAAAGTAGGAGGCTATGATGATCTTATGTAACAGAGTCAATGTTGTAATTCTATAGACATGCCTTGGACCCGCATAAGTTTCTGTTGTACCACTCTGAGCGATATAATACTAGTGGAACGGTGTTTCATTGGTGTTATATCAGACTTGCATACTACACCATGTAGTGGTATGTCGGGTCACCACAGACGGGGCCACGGGCTCTGACTACGGTGGTGGTTGTGGCGACGCTGACAGCGTGCGGCTGTTCCGGCCTAGCATAGGGTAGTTGGTCGCGAGACGGCACAACATCGTTGTTGGTAGAGGTGTGTTCGGTGGAGGCAGAGGAGAAAGGAGGTGGTGGAGAGGATAGTGTGGCGGAGGTGAGCGGAGAGGGTGGACTAAATAGGCGGTGGCGACTAGCCGCAGAGCACTCGAGGCGGCGCATTTACGGCGGCGTCTCCGCATGGAGAACCAATTGATTCATTAACGGCAACCCACTTCAGAGCATACGAGGCATCGCGTTTAAGTATGGAGTATGGAGCCGGCTGTAGAGTCGCTGACATGCCGGTCCCGCCCTTAGAATCCGACGTGGCATTATGTGCCAGTGCGTCCGTTCGGCATCCCGTGTGAAGAGACCGCCGCGGGGTTGCCGGTGATTTTATTAGGCTCTGAACGGTGTCGATGCATTATTGAGCACCGGTGTGGCCTAAAAAAACTTCGAACCCCTAAAATTGCTATATTGGATTTGCCCGTGGAGATGCTCCAACAAACACATCCTAAGCGAGGCCCCATGGGACTATGTTTCACTTGTGCAAGAAATCGGTGCAGCTACACGTCCTTAGTTAACCACTTGCAGCAGGTAGATATGCAGAGAAATTAAGTTGTCAAACCTCTGGGTCACGACGAGGCAGCAGCACGGGGCACGCAAAACAGCTGGAAGCTCGGCGGGCCCCGGTTCCGAGCACAAAACGTTTACAACTACCAACAAGGGGGAATATGCACCGAATATGCAGCGCAGGCGTGCGGGGACGCAAAACCCGTCCGTCGCCCAAACCAACGAGCCGATCCTCTTCATCCTCCCACACCCCGGCGCCGTCCCTCCGTCGAGGTATGACACAGGAGGGCGCCGCCGCCACCAGCCTAGTGCTAACCCAGGACGCCCGGAGCCGCAAAGACCACCACCACCACCGCCCGCCGCCGCCCGAGGAGGACGACGACACGGGCGCCATGCCCCCGCCGTCCTGCACGACGATCCTGCTGCGCCGGGAGGGCGAGGCGGCGGCGGCGACGGAAGGCGAGGAGCCGCCGCAGCTGGTCCCGCCGCTCAACTTCGCCATGGTCGACCACGGCGTCTACCGCTCCGGGTTCCCCGACGCCTCCAACCTGCCGTTCCTCGAGTCCCTCCGCCTCCGCTCCGTCCTGTAAGTGCTACTACTGCTCATCTACTTCTACGTGTCTTCTCTTCGTTGTTGCGGTGGCGGTGTACGGCGTGGTTTTGATTTGTTTGTTGGGTGCGCGTCGTGTACTTCCTTCCTCCGGCCAGGTACCTCTGCCCGGAGCCGTACCCGGAGGCCAACCAGGAGTTCCTCCGTGCCCGCGGGATCTGGCTGTTCCAGTTCGGAATCGACGGATCCAAGGTGAACAACTTCAATCCATATTCGTTTCCTCACGGTCTGACATGGACATCCATATGAATAAATTTCTTTCTTCGAAGCTATATATGGCTCGTTGTCATTTGCCCTTTGGTCTTTTTCTTTTCGTTCACGCGCCCTCCATTTTGAGGATCGCGATGGTTGTTCTTGTTTCGAAGAAATTAAAAATGAAATGGTAAGCAAGGAAGAAAACATGCCCTATTACCTAACTAGTTAATAAAGAACTACTGCTGTTTTCGTTATCTCCTGCTGTTTAGTTGGGTTTATTGATTAACTGTTTAGTTTCCATCTGACCTGTAATATCTCTTTAACGCTAGTAGTTGGGTTATCTTCTGATAATGAAAATCGATCTTATGGTTGGATCGCTTGAAAAAAAAAGTTAATAAAGAAAAAGGATTGCGATGGTTGTTCTTGTTCCGGATTAGTTGATTATCTTGATAGCACACCATACTTAATTTCTTATTGATTAGTCATGCTTATTTCCTGAAAATCATTAATTATACATGCTTTCCTGATTACTCACGGATTCCTTGCTAACGTTTGTCCACACGGTAGTGAAAGCTGCAGTGGCTCTATCTTCACGAATCTTCTCGATAGTACTTGACTACTTGTGTGCGGACACATCATAGTACGCCTTTCCTGCAGAGTTGCCTTGTCAAAGTTGAGCTTCTCTATAGACGCTTTTAGCTGAAAACGTCTTTCTACCAAATCACAAATCGAATACACCTTCAACACTTGATGTAGTTAGGAAGATGACTTATATTGCTGAAACTAGGGATTAGCTGGATACCTGGTTTAACTGTCCACTGTCGAGTAGTTCCTGGTAACTAAGGTCGGAATTTGGGGGACTTAATTCATATGGTAGGAGTATATATTTTAGTAGCAACCTATGTGCGAGGAACTGTTCTCTTTATCCCCTTTTATGCATTTGCAATTTTACCATGATATAAATAAGAACAGTTTCTATTTTTAACATCTCGGATAATTTAAACTTTCAAAATAAATGCGCGTGCTGGAAGAATTAGAAGTACCGAACCTGAGAAGGAGAAGCTTGTTGGAATTTGGATCCGGTGTTCGACTTGGCAAAGATTTTTCTTCACATGATAAAACTTGGAATACACTTCATAGGGTAATGTCCGGCCCTACACACATTCAGGCTGTTCGATCAGCAAAATGAGGATGTCAGTGTCTGCCTAAAAACTTTAAATGTTCAACTCATGATCTTGTTTGTAACTCGATCTGGCTCATTTTTTACAAGCTGATGGGAACTGTCTGAAACTTGAGCTGTTATGCTACTGTGGTCCTTGGGCATGCGGTGTTGTACTTCGTTGCGTTGCATCACTTTTTGTTATGATAACCATTTTATGCTTAAGATTCAGGCATAGGACTTCCCATATCTTTTTTTCTTCATTAACCGGATTACATGTATATATGTCATCAATAATCCTAAAGGTACAGTATACTTCTTTCTCTAACCTGAATAAGTAAAGTAGTAAAAGATGTTTGTATCTACTGCATGCAATAACCTTTTTTTGGTTCCCTGATGCAGTGGAGCTTTTTTAAAAATAAGAGACTATCTGGGGACTTTTTGTTTTGTCAAGTGCATGAGGCCTACACTCCGTATCAGTTAGAAGTATGAGTGTCTAGGTACTTCCACTTCGCAATTTCGTGAAGTGGAGTAAGGCACATGGAAGCTGAAAGTGTGCAAGATAAAAATGGAACCAGATTCTTCTATCTGGATTAGATTGTTTATTTGGTACTTTGGTGATGCACCTTGTAAACCAAAATCCAACTTCTGAGATTTATTTATTATATATATATTATCAAAAATTGGCAAACAAAAACTTCAGGTGTCAACACACACTAAAACTGACCCCGCTATTCTGCACGGGTAATTTCAAGCTAAAATGGTGTTATTTCTAGTCCTCAGACCATTTTTGTGTAGTATAACGGATCAATCCACTGCTTGTGATAGTAAGTCAGGAACTACTGTTACCGGTTAGTATTTTTTAAAAGCTTCAAGTACATAAATTATAAATATTATGGCTTACGAATAATAAGAGGATAACTCCTGACGATTTCAGCTGTTGATCAGAACTTTCTTGTGTGGTAACTGATGTTAGTATGTCTTAAAACATCGTCCAGACAGTAGATTTAGTTGAAGGTTCAAGACTGGGATCATAGGGCAGAGTTCAGAATTATTTATTTATTTGTGAAAATGGGGGAAAAAGATTTTGCCTCCATTCATTAAATAAGTGGGAGAGTCTTAACAAGACAAAATAAAACGAACAAAGAAGTTCCTAAAAGATTACTCTCCCGCTATTACAAAACTCAAATGCTTGGCACCCACGGCGATCCAAAGCTTAGCCTCATCCTTGATGATTTGAAGTAAAATGGTTGGGGAGTTCAGATTTTGAACCTTGATGTTTAGATTCAAAGAAAATCGTTCGATGCTTGGCAAGTATAAGAAAGCTGCTTGAAGTTGTTGTGGTCTTGTATGTGTTGGTCATTTCCTCCTTTTGAGAATGACCAGAGGGTCAGATGGTTAGCTCGAGTTGGTGGCTACCCCGCAACCCGGGTTCGAATCTTCTCGGACGTGGATTTGCGGCTCATTGAGCTTCTTCTATAAGAATAAGCCCTGGGTGCTAGTGCCCATGGGTCTCGTTTTTTTTTTTTTTTTTTTTTTTATTTCCTCCTTTTAGGGCAGCAATGATTTCATTTTTCTCTTGCCACCTAAGATGGTTTCATAGAGTGGCATTTCTTATATTCAGGACCTTACTGAAAATGGATGTTGTGATTTCAGGAGCCTTTTGTGAACATTCCTGAAGACAGAATCCGTGAGGCTTTAAAGGTTGTTCTAGGTACTAAAATGTTCTACCGATTCATTTTGTGTCTCAGTCATCTTTTCTCAGTCGCTTCTTCCCTGACGAGATATCAAATTATTGCGTAGACACAAGAAACCACCCGGTGCTTATTCACTGCAAGCGGGGAAAGGTAAAAGAACAGGATTGCTTTTCAGCTTGCGTTACTGCTTGATTAGCCTCTGAAAATTGATATAACATCTGAATTCGACTGTGAACACAAAAAAATGTGCAGCATCGAACTGGCTGCGTGGTTGGATGCTTGAGGAAATTGCAGCGCTGGTGTCTAACTTCGGTATTCGACGAATACCAGCGTTTTGCCGGAGCGAAGGCAAGGGTGTCTGATCTAAGGTTTATGGAGCTCTTTGACATCTCAAGCTTAAAGCATTTACCAGCATCTTTCTCGTGTTGAGAAAGATCGAAGCACAGAGTAAGCGGCCTGTGGAGTGTGGACATGTCAAGAACTCAAGATTGACATTTCTTTCTAGAACTTTCTGAGTCCTGTGTATCTTGTAGCATGGCTAGCACGCTAAGAAATGGAGTAACTGTTAGTACTATTGTACTACTTTTGTGTCTGCTACAACTGTCATATTACCAAGTTGACTGAGGAGCTTTAACATTATCAGACACTTTTTTGGAACTTAGGCATGTACGAGTTAGGATAGGTAGGCGACATGAGTTGTATACTTGCAGTTTGCTGCATTTAGCATTATCAATAATGGGTTTGCTGGCATTGTGTAAACTTCTGGAGTTGTAATTATGTTATGTTTATGAAAATAAAACACGTCTGGCAAGGAAAACCTCATGCACCATCTCAGTGGTTTGTCGATTGGATCTGTGCAATTCTTTTGTATCTCCAGTTTTGCATCGCCAGTTTGTAAATACTGGTTAAATTGCCACTAATACAACCAGCAATTTTTTTGCGAAAATATGTCTATTTCATGTAGGTTGGGGATAGTTCATGGCTTCCTTCTTACATAGGTTAAGCGATGTGAGACATTACTTATGGCCATGCTCCTTTACTTGAAATAATATAGGGGTTCCGGGTGAATCCAATCCCTAGCACAGGAACAAAGGGACGACAGGTCAGATGATTTCTACGGACATGGCATCATGCAAAGTTTCCCAAGTCTTGCATTTATCCTCTCCTGAGAGTCGAGGTCCATGTGAAGCATCCAAACACAGTTGTAGAATTAACCTATCCAAAAAGTGGTTGCTGAGATTGGCCAGTTCAATGGAGAGGACATTCAGATTTGAGAACAAATATCTAGTCACGAGAAAGGTGGTGATTAGTCAGCGACAAGTGCAGCTTGTACCTTGTAGTTGAACAGGAGACCTAACAGGAATCAGCCAAATAGCAGAACACGTGTCAACACTCAACAGGACAATCACAAGCAATATCAGTGGATCAAATATAAACTAAATTCAACATCAGAATGAACAGTATACTCCCCAACAGCATGTGCATATAGAGCGCCAAACCCCCCACAGTAGTTATTCAATGAGACACTGGATCAAACACTTGCTTCATTCCAAATCAACACACAAACAATTACTTCACAAGTCGGGTGAGGAATAAATGAAGAAAATGAAAAGAAAAGAGGGTTAAAGATAGGAACAGACAACAAAAATAAAGAAATAAGAAAGGGCAAACATAAAAGCTCAAGGATACAATCTAAAATGCCGCATCCATGCTTCTATCTTGTCAATATACTAGTGATAGCTGCTACTGTGCACCTTTTGGCCGCGAAGAAACAGAGAACTCCCCTGGTCTCTTCCTCGGTGTCCTTGTATGATGCCTCCTAATTAAATACTTAGGCTTTCTTTTACAATTAGAAGCTCTCCACATCTGGGCTTTCTTCAGCTACACATTCAGAAACATAAAAATGAGTCATAAGGATCGATTGACATAACTGAATTACAAGAATGCATGGGATATTGAAAACAAAGGTATTTTCATTGTATGTTAGGCACAACATTCCAGCTCAAACTTGAGACACTACAGGTGATAAAGCATAATAACATATAAAATGCAGGAACCTGACAAAATTATAAGCTGTAATAGAAGAAGAATGGGCATAAATATAAAAATAAATAAGTTCCTGATGTAGACTCAGAAACCATCAATTCAGTGGAGAAAGCACCTGGAGCAGAAGGTAGTACAACACAACTTGACAGATGCATCAAATTGGAAAGAGGGCATCCGTATAAAACTTTCTGATTTGCCAACAAGAATTCCAAGTTATTGTCTACTACCTCCATTCCAAAAGAAGTGTCGCAACTTTTTATAGATATGGATGTATCTACACATTAAAATGGGTGTAGGTACATCTGTATCTAGACAAAGCTGCGACACTTATTTTGAAACGCAGGTAGTATATCACAATTAGCAATTTGTTAAGGCAATGCAAGCTTCGTCTTATATAACATGCAAATGAATAGACTTTTGATTCGCATTTTTAGTATATCAAGGTCAAATGGAATATATGAAACCAGTGGTCAAAATGGCCTGAAAATTGTCGGCAATAAATACACACGTAACAGTACATTAAGTTGCATAATGTGGTTGAATAAAGGCCTTAGCGGGTAAGTTCTATGGACTATCGGACGTAGTCAAGACTCCAAGAAAACACATACATAACTTTATGTCCATGATGTTTTTATCTAATAGGCCAGGAAAGGGCATAGACACATGTAACTATTTTTTATGGTATTGGCCAAATTATATTGCCAATGGAAGGCACGAATCGATTTTCCATGCTTCAAAACATTTTATTGCCAGTCAAAAAATCTAGAGTCCGCAATAGGTTAATCATGCTTTTAGCAAGTGAAGGCTGCCAAGGCCCATATGCATGACATCCAGAATGAAGCTAAGCAATGGGCACAGGCGGGCGCCACTGGCCTTGGCGTGGTGTTGCCAACAACCTGGGATGTACACTAGGCTTTTTGGTTAAAATCTGTAATCTACCTCCTACGAAGCTTGTAAACTGTTTCCCTCTATCTTTTCAATGAAATGAAACGCAAAGAGTCCTTTGCGTTTTCTCGAAAAAAGGCCCATATGCATGACTGCAGTTTCTGACGCTTCACAATTGACATGCTTTCAGTTCAATTTTGAATTAGGCTAAATGTTGACACTGCAACAAAACGTTTATGCTTTGATAACACGAGAGTCACGATTATTGGTTGCACAAACCAAATTTTCTGTTAAAGCGACTGCCCTGTGCTTGACCTATTTTGAATTCCTTTTACTTTCCTCTTCAGTCTCACTAATCTCATTGCCCTCTATCAATGCACTCCTCGCTACCTATTTGATGTTTCTACTATCCGCAGGCAGGGCATGTACATGCATCCTCATTATCTTCCAACCTACCTACCTGATGCTGCTTATATGTTACGGTGAATCAGTTAATGCACCACGGTGTACTATGAATGAGCACTATGACCCAACTCTCCATGGACAGGCCATGTGCCCATGTGACAACCACTCACATCTAGCAATTACAGTGTATTTCCCCGCAAAAGAAACATTTACAGTGTATGGGCAATATAAACCACATTATTGCAGGACCATCTTATCATGCCAGCATTTAGTTTGAGAGTGTAAGTAACTACAATATCACCAAATAGTTATTAGGTTTACAACCCAGTATGAGCATTATAGCCCGATGCATCCATACACTAGCCTACACCATGTCACCAAGACACCAACCTCTGAGAATCACAGGTATTCGTCAAACGCCCAGACTAACAGGGAACTTAAGCATGTGTTATCCTAACATAACATGTTGTCAGTTAACAACCTTAGCTACAATTATTGACCTAATCTTCATCTTAACTGATATGTACTCAGTCCATGGCAAAAAACAAATTAGAAGAGTCACGAAACAAGGGAGTTGAAAGAAAAGATCAAGCTTACCCCAATGCAGCAGATGGACTAGATATTCCATCCTCTGGAAAGTAAGGTTTTGAATCGATTGCTGGATATCCTCTGCAAAGCCTTCTTTGCACAAGGCACCTCAGCATCAGCCAGCTTGTGTAGATGCTGGCAAGCCCCAGAATCTGCAAGCCGTCGCCGCGTTCCATTCCCACCACCCATGGCAAGTGCTAGAAGTATTGAGACTGGGTACTTTTTGTCAATCTCCTCATTCCGGGGATCAAGCATCAGCACTAGCCTTGTCAGATTCTTCTCATCCCTGACAAATTCCTTCCTGTTAGATTTCAAGGTCATCAAAGCAAGCAATGCACGGCCAGCCGACTCCTGTACAGATGCGGGCTTAGCCACCTCCATCATCTTCACAAGCGTGCCAACACATGGTGCCATACACCGCTTGGTGTCATCACTCACGCCAGGCGCAAGGTCAGCAACCATATCTGCAGCCATTTGCTGCAACAGTACGCTACCACCTCGGCGCATGAGGTCTGTAAGCTGCGCGAAGAACAGGGGCGATGAGCACAGGGTCCTGGCGGCGGCAGGGACCGCTGCGAGCTCGTGGATAGCATGTAGGACAGAGTTCTGAAGGTCCAGATCAGTGGTGATGTGCAGAGCCTGCAGCAGCGGCGGTAACGCACCATCTTGTACAATCTGTTGCTTCATCTCGAGGTCGCCAAAGGACGCGATCGACAACAGGCATAGAGCAGCACTCCTCTGCGTGTCCGTGCTGCCGCTTGCAAGTAGATCAACTAGAACCGGTAGCCCGCCCTCCTCGACCAATGCTGCGCGCACATCGTCGATGGAGATCACATTCTTGAGCGCTGCTACAGCGAGCGCCTGCATAGCCAGGGACCCCGAGCCGGGACGGCACGCGTTGATTAAGATGGACACCCCTCCATATGCGGATACAGCCCACGCGCTGCCGGCGTCGGCGGTGATGGCCTCGACGGCCACCACGGCGTGCTCCCTGGTGGCCGGCACCGAGCCAGAGTCGAGCACGCGCAAGAGGGGGCCAAGGCCACCCTCGTCGAACACCGCCTTCCTGGATGCAGCGCAGGCGGTGGCAAGAAGGGCCACGACCGCCGCCGCACGGTCCCGCAGCGCCGAGTGAGCGGACGCGTCGAGCATGCGGAGCAGCGCGGCCACATCCCCATCGGTTGCGACGATGTTCGCGGCCTCGGCGGTGGCGTCGTCGTTGCCCAGCAGCTCGAGCAGCGAGGCGAGGGCCTTGAGCTTGAGGTCGAGACCCCCGATCTGGAGCCGCGCGAAGGCGTCCCTGATGAAGAGCGACTTGTCGGCGCGGGATGCGGCCGCGGCGGGGACCTGCAGCACGATGGCGTTGGGGGAGGACGCGGAGGAGGAGTCGAGGGAGAGGAGGCCCGAGCGGAGGAGCAGCGAGAGGTCGTGCAGGAGGAGCGAGAGCGAGGAGGCGGCGATGTCGAGGTCGCTCTGGAGGCGCAGGCGGCCGCCGGGGAGGGCCGGGTCCTGGCAGCGCGCGGAGAGCGCGTGGAGGGAGCGGAGCGCCGGGAGCAGCGAGGCGAGCAGATCGGCGAAGAGCGGGTGGCCCGCGGCGGGAGCGGGCGCGGAGAGAAGAGAGGAGTGGAGCGCGAGCAGCGTGGCGTGCAGCGCGCGCCAGCGGGAGTGGAGCGCGTTGGCGGACGCGGCGGCGAGGAGGAGCGGCGGGAGCAGGGCGTGCAGGATCTGGGCGAGCGCGTCCGCGGCGGCCGGCGGCGGCGGGGAGGGCGGCGGCGTCATGGGCGGCGGCGGGCGGCGGTGGATGAGGGGGAGTGGTGGAGGAGGAGGGGAAAGCGAGGGAAAGAGCACATCACATGGGAGTGGTGGGGTGCGGAATGGACGGACACGATTTGCTTCCGCGGGAAGGAAAAGCTGTAAAGCGGAGGTGGCTGGCAGTGCAGTGGCAGCCGCTGCCGGGTGTCACGCGCGAGTCCCGCTTTATTCACGCACACACGGCGGGCCCGCTTGTACTCGCTGTGTGGCGTCCTGCTGCCTGTAGAGCCGGCACCGGCGAGCAGATTTGCATGAGGTTTTCCCGGTCAGCTCTCTGAAATAAAATTAATTTTAAAAAAAAGTTCGATGAAATGTGAACATAAGCGAAAGTCGTTCATATTTAGGCTAATTTACATAGATAATTTTTTTCAAAAAACGTAAAATAAAACTTAGAAAGAACTGCGGCTCTAGCAGCCGAGGCCAAGATAGTGTAATCTTCGTCGCTGATGTTGTCGCCAATATTCTTGGGCTGGCTGCCGGTGATGCCGCTGCTTCCTTGGACACCACCGCCGTGGCTACTGCCCTTTGTTGGGGCCGCCACCGCGGCTGCTACCTTGGCCACGACATTTCAACGTAGTTGTCGTTGACGCTTCTTGGCCGAGGTCTTCCTGCCCCGCTCTTGTCGCATGTAACATTTCAGGTTTAGAGGCTACAGAAACAAAGAATACATATTTATGCATTACATTCATGCATAGAAAATTTAAGTATTTTTTGTTTTTTAAATAAAACTTGTCACACTAATTTTTACTTGACTTAATGGAATTGAAGTAGCTCATCAAGTCAAGCGCTATAAACCTCGAGTATGATCTTTGCTAAAACCTATTTTGGGTAAAAGTGATTTGATCTATGGGTTGGATCAAATGATATTTAAATTAAAATAATAACACATTATTTAAGAATGAAACTATAACTTATTAACACTTTTAAGTTAGAAACTACCTTTGTGTATAATTTAATTCACTTTCAAACATATTACCAAGTATGCTAAATCACAAGATCTAAAGCGCATAAAAGTCTGACATTCTTATTTAAATCATAACTTATTAAATACATGAAATATCACAAAACTAAAATCGTTTATATTGCAAATTATAGTTCAAACTATTTGAATCAAACTAACTATGAGTATTTTGAAACTCATATGATCATGTCTTGGTGAAATCAAACATAATCATCCAAAATTTGGGCATAACATTTACCTTTGACATTTTGAGCACAATTATAATATGGGGATAATTACACATGATATAGTGACTCATTCACAAGTATAAAACCATCCACATACCATTTAGTTCCAAATGCCACTTGGCTATCCAAAAATAAACGAAACTACAAAATAATGATAATGCCACATAGGATGAAAATATATACGTGCCTTGAATCCTAAGCTATGCCACCTCATGCTTAAGGGATGGATATGGATATGAGCATGACAACCAAGCACCTAGCTTACTTATCTAACTTAAACAAGAGTCATCCACCCATTTGTCATGATACTAGAGCAAGCTCAAGCCTATAAAAGGAGTCTCACACTTCATCCATTGGATCATCTAGTACCATGATACATGGAAACCAAAACCTTGAGACACTTCATATATTAGATAGGACCAAGATGAAACAGCTAGGAGGTGCAGGCATACCACAAGATGCAGGTCTATCAAATTTCCTGAAGAGCAAACTACAGAAGATAGCAAGGTATAATTTCTAGGCAAACCATATCTTTAGATGATCATATCATCAACTCTTCGGGTAGAGCCTACGTTGTTTCAATATATTGAGAAGTGAGAGAGGTTATAGATGTTAACCATAGCCATGTCTATCCAAGACAATACAAGAGCAGATTTATACTCTAGTGTTGCGAACTGATGGCTGTGAAATACGCCATATTTTCTCGCGTTTAAACCCCTAGATAAGTCAAGAAATTGACTAAGTTTACCTCTCAACTTGCCACTAATGCCTAATCAATGAAAAGATGTGCAATCTCTTCTATTTTTGGATGTTGTGCAGGATATCACGTCACAATGGCAAATGGACCTGCAATTATCGAAGAAAATCGCGTCAGGAGCATGGCAAAGTTGACTACGCTCGGAACAGCGGTCCCAGGGGCTTTAACGGGCATCGGTGCGGGCTAGCCCCGCCCGTACCACCCACGGCCGCGTTCCCGAGGTCAAACCTTATAAAAGTAGTGAAGCAACCAACACAAAAGAAAGAGCCATTCGTCGCCAAACAGGGCCGCCATCCACCAGATCCATCTGCAATACACCGAAGGAGATACATCACCATAGTTCATCCATTGCATCTCCCATCTCCTCCATAGTCACAGCTATCACCATTGTAATAGAGATCTCCTTGAGAATTGGCGACCACTGTAAGAATATTTTGATTTCAATCTAAGTATTTTGCACAATGATTTCCATATTGGTATTTGATCTTGATATCATGTGTGAGTAGTACTCAGGGGCTACGGGTTGGGGTGAATCATCGAAGTGTTTATGTGCATCTAATCTTATGTTATGTGTAAGGATTGAATAGGAGTTTTGTGATCTTGTATTCTTGTCTCTTTGCCATGTCTTCGATGATCCGCGTGTACCCATATCATTCAACAAAATCTAAGTATTTTTGCACAATGATTTCCATCTTTGTATTTGATCTTGATATCATGTGTGAGTAGTCCTTAGGGGCTACGGGTTGGGGTGAATCATCGAAGTGTTTATGTGCATCTAATCTTATGTTATGTGTAAGGATTGAATAGGAATTTTGTGATCTTGTATTCTTGTCTCTTTGCCATGTCTTCGATGATCTGCGGTACCCATATCATTCAAGACGATCAAGGGAAGAGGTGGAATGAGTGGAGAGCGGCGTGCAACCACGAAACCTCAGTGGCAGAAAGAGGAAAGTACCGGTACATGTTTAATGATTCATTCGGGGTCATAGCACAATCATCTAGCTTAAATTTTTGGTTTGTATATACACAAAAACTGTTGTTGCTTGCGGCTATGAGGACAATGGTTGGACCATTAGGCTTTTGTCACCTCTGGCTTTAGGGGCAAGGGTATTTACGGATGTGCTACTCACAAATCTCTTATCTCTGTTTTATTTGTTACACATATGAGCTTTATTTATATATGTATGCATGGCTGCAGGTGAAACCTTAACCCTGGCCTATTGATACGTTGCAAACGTATCTATAATTTTTGATGCTCCATGCTTGTTTTACATCAATTTCTATATGTATTTTCTGGAACTAACCTATTGACAAGATGCCACGGTGCCAGTTCCCTCTTTTCTGCTGCTTTGTATTTCAGAAAAGTTGTACAAGAACTATTCTCGGAATTAGACGAAACAAAAGCCGAAGTTCCTATTTTACTGTAACGAAGACGGAGTCCAGAGGAGACACGAAGAGGTCCCAGGAAGCGGCCACGCCATGCCTAGGCGCGGGCCACCCCCTGTTCACGCCTAGGGGTGGTGTGGGCCCCTCGGGCGCCCACCGACCTCGCCCTTCTACCTATTTATTCATCTGATCAGGAAAAACCTAAATACCCGAGCCTCCATCCACGAAAAGTTCTATCGCGGTCGCCATCATTGACCCTAGCTCGGGAGGGATCTGAAGCTCTTATCGGCACCCTGCCGGAGAGGGAGATCATCACCGGAGGCCTCTACATCTCTAGACTACGGGTCCATAGCAGTAACTAGATGGTTGTCTTCTCCAATTTATGCTACATGTTGTGTTTGCTGGGATCCGATGAATATTGAACACTATGGTTGAGATTGATTATATACTTGTCAGATGTTATTTGTGATCTTGCATGCTCTCCGTTGCTATTAGATGCTCTAGCCAAGTGTGTGCTTGTGACTCCAAGAGGGAGTATTTATGCTCGATAGTGGGCTCATGCCTCTAGTAATCTGGAAGAGTAACGATAACTTCTAAGATTGTAGATGTGTTGTTGCTACTAGGGATAAAACAACAATGCTTTGTCTAAGGATAATTCTATTATTTACTTTACACACATTGCTTAATGCGATAATCTGTTTCTTGCAACTTAATACCGAAAGGGGTTCGGATGATAACCGGAAGGTGGATTATTAGTCATAGATGCAGTTGGATTACTTGACACACTTTACTTAACACGATAATCTGTTGCTCACAACTTAATACTGAAAGGGGAGGGCCGGGTCCTGGCAGCGCGCGGAGAGCGCGTGGAGGGAGCGGAGCGCCGGGAGCAGCGAGGCGAGCAGATCGGCGAAGAGCGGGTGGCCCGCTGCGGGAGCGGGCGCGGAGAGAAGAGAGGAGTGGAGCGCGAGCAGCGTGGCGTGCAGCGCGCGCCAGCGGGAGTGGAGCGCGTTGGCGGACGCGGCGGCGAGGAGGAGCGGCGGGAGCAGGGCGTGCAGGATCTGGGCAAGCGCGTCCGCGGCGTCCGGCGGCGGCGGGGAGGGCGGCGGCGTCATGGGCGGCGGCGGGCGGCGGTGGATGAGGGGGAGTGGTGGAGGAGGGGAAAGCGAGGGAAAGAGCGGCAGCAGCACATCACATGGGAGTGGTGGGGCGCGGAATGGACGGACACGATTTGCTTCGGCGGGAAGGAAAAGCTGTAAAGCGGAGGTGGCTGGCAGTGCAGTGGCAGCCGCTGCCGGGTGTCACGCGCGAGTCCCGCTTTATTCACGCACACACGGAGGGCCCGCTTGTACTCGCTGTGTGGCGTCCCGTCGCTCGTAGAGCCGGCACCGGCGAGCAGATTTGCATGAGGTTTTCCCGGTCAGCTCTCTGAAATAAAATTAATTTTAAAAAAAAGTTCGATGAAATGTGAACATAAGCGAAAGTCGTTCATATTTAGGCTAATTTACATAGATATTTTTTTCAAAAAACATAAAATAAAACTTAGAAAGAACTGTGGCTCTAGCAGCCGAGGCCAAGATAGTGTAATCTTCGTCGCTGATGTTGTCGCCAATATTCTTGGGCTGGGTGCCGGTGATGCCGCTGCTTCCTTGGACACCACCGCCGTGGCTACTGCCCTTTGTTGGGGCCGCCACCGCGGCTGCTACCTTGGCCACGACATTTCAACGTAGTTGTCGTTGACGCTTCTTGGCCGAGGTCTTCCTGCCCCGCTCTTGTCGCATGTAACATTTCAGGTTTAGAGGCTACAGAAACAAAGAATACATATTTATGCATTACATTCATGCATAGAAAATTTAAGTATTTTTTGTTTTTTAAATAAAACTTGTCACACTAATTTTTACTTGACTTAATGGAATTGAAGTAGCTCATCAAGTCAAGCGCTATAAACCTCAGTATGATCTTTGCTAAAACCTATTTTGGGTAAAAGTGATTTGATTTATGGGTTGGATCAAATGATATTTAAATTAAAATAATAACACATTATTTAAGAATGAAACTATAACTTATTAACACTTTTAAGTTAGAAACTACCTTTGTGTATAATTTAATTCACTTTCAAACATATTACCAAGTATGCTAAATCACAAGATCTAAAGCGCATAAAAGTCTGACATTCTTATTTAAATCATAACTTATTAAATACATGAAATATCACAAAACTAAAATCGTTTATATTGCAAATTATAGTTCAAACTATTTGAATCAAACTAACTATGAGTATTTTGAAACTCATATGATCATGTCTTGGTGAAATCAAACATAATCATCCAAAATTTGGGCATAACATTTACCTTTGACATTTTGAGCACAATTATAATATGGGGATAATTACACATGATATAGTGACTCATTCACAAGTATAAAACCATCCACATACCATTTAGTTCCAAATGCCACTTGGCTATCCAAAAATAAACGAAACTACAAAATAATGATAATGCCACATAGGATGAAAATATATACGTGCCTTGAATCCTAAGCTATGCCACCTCATGCTTAAGGGATGGATATGGATATGAGCATGACAACCAAGCACCTAGCTTACTTATCTAACTTAAACAAGAGTCATCCACCCATTTGTCATGATACTAGAGCAAGCTCAAGCCTATAAAAGGAGTCTCACACTTCATCCATTGGATCATCTAGTACCATGATACATGGAAACCAAAACCTTGAGACACTTCATATATTAGATAGGACCAAGATGAAACAGCTAGGAGGTGCAGGCATACCACAAGATGCAGGTCTATCAAATTTCTCGAAGAGCAAACTACAGAAGATAGCAAGGTATAATTTCTAGGCAAACCATATCTTTAGATGATCATATCATCAACTCTTCGGGTAGAGCCCTACGTTGTTTCAATATATTGAGAAGTGAGAGAGGTTATAGATGTTAACCATAGCCATGTCTATCCAAGACAATACAAGAGCAGATTTATACTCTAGTGTTGCGAACTGATGGCTGTGAAATACGCCATATTTTCTCGCGTTTAAACCCCTAGATAAGTCAAGAAATTGACTAAGTTTACCTCTCAACTTGCCACTAATGCCTAATCAATGAAAAGATGTGCAATCTCTTCTATTTTTGGATGTTGTGCAGGATATCACGTCACAATGGCAAATGGACCTGCAATTACTGAAGAAAATCGCGTCAGGAGCATGGCAAAGTTGACTACGCTCGGAACAGCGGTCCCAGGGGCTTTAACGGGCATCGGTGCGGGCTAGCCCCGCCCGTACCACCCACGGCCGCGTTCCCGAGGTCAAACCTTATAAAAGTAGTGAAGCAACCGACACAAAAGAAAGAGCCATTCGTCGCCAAACAGGGCCGCCATCCACCAGATCCATCTGCAATACACCGAAGGAGATACATCACCATAGTTCATCCATTGCATCTCCCATCTCCTCCATAGTCACAGCTATCACCATTGTAATAGAGATCTCCTTGAGAATTGGCGACCACTGTAAGAATATTTTGATTTCAATCTAAGTATTTTGCACAATGATTTCCATATTGGTATTTGATCTTGATATCATGTGTGAGTAGTACTCAGGGGCTACGGGTTGGGGTGAATCATCGAAGTGTTTATGTGCATCTAATCTTATGTTATGTGTAAGGATTGAATAGGAGTTTTGTGATCTTGTATTCTTGTCTCTTTGCCATGTCTTCGATGATCTGCAGGTACCCATATCATTCAACAAAATCTAAGTATTTTTGCACAATGATTTCCATCTTTGTATTTGATCTTGATATCATGTGTGAGTAGTCCTTAGGGGCTACGGGTTGGGGTGAATCATCGAAGTGTTTATGTGCATCTAATCTTATGTTATGTGTAAGGATTGAATAGGAATTTTGTGATCTTGTATTCTTGTCTCTTTGCCATGTCTTCGATGATCTGCAGGTACCCATATCATTCAAGACGATCAAGGGAAGAGGTGGAATGAGTGGAGAGCGGCGTGCAACCACGAAACCTCAGTGGCAGAAAGAGGAAAGTACCGGTACATGTTTAATGATTCATTCGGGGTCATAGCACAATCATCTAGCTTAAATTTTTGGTTTGTATATACACAAAAACTGTTGTTGCTTGCGGCTATGAGGACAATGGTTGGACCATTAGGCTTTTGTCACCTCTGGCTTTAGGGGCAAGGGTATTTACGGATGTGCTACTCACAAATCTCTTATCTCTCGTTTTATTTGTTACACATATGAGCTTTATTTATATATGTATGCATGGCTGCAGGTGAAACCTTAACCCTGGCCTATTGATACGTTGCAAACGTATCTATAATTTTTGATGCTCCATGCTTGTTTTACATCAATTTCTATATGTATTTTCTGGAACTAACCTATTGACAAGATGCCACGGTGCCAGTTCCCTCTTTTCCGCTGCTTTGTATTTCGGAAAAGTTGTACAAGAACTATTCTCGGAATTAGACGAAACAAAAGCCGAAGTTCCTATTTTACTGTAACGAAGACGGAGTCCAGAGGAGACACGAAGAGGTCCCAGGAAGCGGCCACGCCATGCCTAGGCGCGGGCCACCCCCTGTTCACGCCTAGGGGTGGTGTGGGCCCCTCGGGCGCCCACCGACCTCGCCCTTCTACCTATTTATTCATCTGATCAGGAAAAACCTAAATACCCGAGCCTCCATCCACGAAAAGTTCTATCGCGGCCGCCATCATTGACCCTAGCTCGGGAGGGATCTGAAGCTCTTATCGGCACCCTGCCGGAGAGGGAGATCATCACCGGAGGCCTCTACATCTCTGGACTACGGGTCCATAGCAGTAACTAGATGGTTGTCTTCTCCAATTTATGCTACATGTTGTGTTTGCTGGGATCCGATGAATATTGAACACTATGGTTGAGATTGATTATATACTTGTCAGATGTTATTTGTGATCTTGCATGCTCTCCGTTGCTATTAGATGCTCTAGCCAAGTGTGTGCTTGTGACTCCAAGAGGGAGTATTTATGCTCGATAGTGGGCTCATGCCTCTAGTAATATGGAAGAGTAACGATAACTTCTAAGATTGTAGATGTGTTGTTGCTACTAGGGATAAAACAACAATGCTTTGTCTAAGGATAATTCTATTATTTACTTTACACACATTGCTTAATGCGATAATCTGTTTCTTGCAACTTAATACCGAAAGGGGTTCGGATGATAACCGGAAGGTGGATTATTAGTCATAGATGCAGTTGGATTACTTGACACACTTTACTTAACACGATAATCTGTTGCTCACAACTTAATACTGAAAGGGGTGCGGACGCTAACCGGATGGTGGATTATTAGTCATAGACGGCAGTTGGATTACGGTCTATGTATCATGTTGTATTGCCCAAATGAATCCCATAGTAATTATTTTGTCATGTATGGTCTCTATTATGTCAATTGCCCAGCTGTAATTTGTTCAGCCATCATGTTATTTATCTTTATGGAGAGACACCTCTAGTGAACTATGGACCCCGGTCCTTTCTTTTACACTGATAAAATCATCTACTGCATACACATGTTCTGTTTACTTACTGCAAACACTATTCTCTTTAAATCCACTGCAAATAAACATTCTCTTTCCACACTATATGGTTAATTCTTTGTTTTCAGGAAAAGCAGTGAGATTGACAACCTCATTGTAAGTTGGGGCAAAATATTTTGGTTGTGTTGTGTGCAGGTTCCACGTTGTTGCTGACGTCGGTGGTGCGCCCTGCCAAAAGTCAGCCAACAACACTTTCAGAAGTCATTTCCTTCTCCTACTGGTCGATTCAACCTTGGTTTCTTACTAAGGGAAAACTTGTCGTTGTGCTCATTATACCTTCCTCTTGGGGTTCCCCAACTGTGTGCTCTGCACTCATCAACGCTATTTTCTGGCGCCGTTGCCGAGGAAAAAGAGGATTTCTGCAAGGGGAGTCCCTCATCTCCGATCTCTTTACTTTGTTATTATTTTTCTTAGTTTATTTTACTTTGTCTTGTTTACTTCATTATATCAAAAACATAAAAAAACAGTTTCTATTATAGCTTTTATTTCTGTTACACTATTTTAATCTTGCTAAAATGAGTATCCCTGAAGTTGAGGTTCGTTCTTTTAAGCAACAAGGGGGAGAAAGTTTGAAAGATGCTTGGTATAGAATAAGTAATGCTCATCATAGATGCACTAAAGAATATTCTGCCATGATCTTTCTTAGGAATTTTTATGCTGGTATATCTAGCTGGAATAGATATGTTTTGGATACTCTCACGGGGGTAATTTTCTGGGTACTCCTGCTTTGGAAGCCTGCAATTTAATTGAAAGCTTAGTAGGAATACCACCTACTAATGTTGTTAAAACTGAGATTACTTTGAAAGATGTTTTACAAAGACAGAGCTCTCTAGAGAAAACTTTGCCAAATTTCCTTGATAATGCTAGCCAAATTAATGAATCAGTAGAAAGTATCAATAAAAGAATCACTGTTTTAGAGGCTAGCAATACCAATGATAATAGAAACCTTAGGGTTGGTAAACTAAAAGAGGCTATGGAAACTTTAAGTTCAACTTTTTCTTCTCTCGGGTTTAAGAAGGATAAAGTTTTGTGGAAAAAGAGCAAAAATTCATGTATGTTCCCAAGGTACCCAAACCAAAACCCCACAATATGTTTAAAATTAATAAAACTTTTAGTACAACTAAAGGTGATTTACATGTTGAATCATCTCCAAGGGTATCTAAAGTGCATATTTTGACAAGTTGAGTTTTAGAGAAAGTGATGGATCTTGATGCTTATTCACTTTTTTTTGAAATACTGATGCTTTTTCACTTAAAAATACTTGACGCGCGCTCTTTTTCTGTGCCTACCTGAAAGGCGTTAAAGAAAAAAACTCTTGGGAGATAACCCATATTTTATTTTTGTAATTTTTATTTTGTAGAGTCTTAGAAGTTGTTACCTCTGTAATAACCTCTCCCTGTCATTTTTATTTTGTTTTTGTGCCAATAATATCCTCTAATAGGAAGAAAGTAAGATTTGGGAAACTTGTTGTCCTGAAACAGATTTTGTGCTGTCACAAAAAAAAACGTATTCCCAGCTAGAACGTAATAGCATATGCCCCAGGTTATTATCTAACTTTCGTTAATTTTGCACTTTTCTATTTGAGTAACATAAGATTTTAGAAAAAATCGATCTTTACCTGTTGTTCTGTTTTAACAGATTTCTGCCACTATTTGCATTTGCCTCTTGATCTTTTTCTTTTTGAGTTCTTTTGAGAGAATGAAATTTTTGAAGAAGTTTCTACAGTATCTAATGTTTTAGTGGATGTTTGACATATGTTAGAACTTAACCCAAGTGAATTTGTTATTTTGATTGCACTAATGTTGTTAATGAAAATTGTGTGAAGTTTTCTATGAAGGAAGTTTTCAAGTGTACGGAGAGAAGAATGATGTAATAACATGAAGTATGAAAAAAAGCTTAAGCTTGGGGATGCCCATTTAACCCCAGGAAATATCCAAGAGGTACGGGCATCCCCTTCTTCATCAAAAAAGTATTAGGTCATCTTTCTAGACGCTATATTTTTATTGCTTCATATGCTATGTGTTGTTCTTGGAGCGTCTTTCTTTTTGGTTGTAGTTTTCTTTTGTTTTTTTTGTTGAAGCATATTGTTGGATTACAACATATTGTTTTGGAGAATGACACACTCCGTTTTAATTGCATAGAACACTCTAGTTTTCACTCTTATTGTTCTGTGAGTGCTCTATTTTGCTAGTTTTGCGTTTAGCTCTGATTTTTCACTTGTATTTTGTTCAGAGCTTGTTAGTTTTCTTTAGTTATGTATGATTAGCTCTCTTGTCTTTATTTATTATTATCAATGAGAGTTGTTTCAAATAAGTTGATTGGTGTTGGATGAGTAAAATGTTTCATGCTTATAGTGGTGCAAAAATAAGCTTGTTTAGAATGGGGCATAGACTTTGGCATGTCATGTTTGATGTTATTTTAATAATATGCTTAGTAGTTATTGTTGTAGCATGACTTGTCTCAAATAGTTGAGAGTGCTTAATGTGCCATTGAAAGAATCATGTGTTGTTTCCATCATAAAAAGCATAATATTGTGGTATTCTCCTTTGATACTTTATTGGGTTGACTTGGCACATGTTTACATCATGTTATGACTACAAACCAGTCACCTAAAGCCTCTATGATCATTCAATTTTTGACTTGTAATATCATTTTATGCTTTGATTAATAATGTTTCATCGCTATGCATGATTATGGCCATTATTGCTCTCTTAGTTGGTCGCTCCCAGTCTTTTACTAGCCTTCACATGTACTGAGTATGAGCTGTACTCGTGCATCCAACTACCAAAAACCACAGTTTGCCAATTGTGTCCACAATACCTACCTATATGTGGTATTTCACTGCCACTCCAAAGTGAATTGCTTGTGTGCTACCTTTAAACCTTCAAAGATTATTACATGTTTTGTGTTTTGTTTTAGTTCATGAGGAAGTGTTGAATGCTTTATCATCTCTTTCATGTTTATTATAAATTGCAATGTGCTAGTCCTTAATTTTGCAAAAGAGCAGGCGCGGGTGCCCACCCACTAAATATAAATTGAACCAATAATCTAAATCTCCTAACACTATGTACTTGAGAAATCATGAACTTAGCTTGTTTAAACAAAAGAGAAGAGGAACTTTATTGTTCTCTCTATGGGAGCCGCTCTTGAAGCCATTAAACATGAAAGGATGATAGAACATTTGATGTCATTCGTTGACATAGACATGCATACCTCTCAAAATATATTTTCAACACCTCTATTGCATTCAAAATAAAAAGCTCTAGCACATGAGTAATCTTGCTTCCCTCTGTGCAGGGCCTTTCTTTTACTTTTATGTTGAGTCTTCATCTTCTTACTTTATGCACCAGTTAAGAGAGCATAGTTGTCATTCTGAGTATAATGTGCATAGTCCCAAAATTTATTGTTGATTGATTCATGATTATGCTATTGCTTGTTCTCAAATTACTTATATCTAGTCACCCTTTAAACTTTAAAGGTGTCCTAGCATTTGTGTTTTGCTACTTCATAAAGGACAAGCTGAGTACCACTTTGCTATATTTTATCTATGCTTAAAACAAATAGTTGCTTTCAGTGCATAATTATTCATGATTTTTTGTTTGAGTTACTTCTCATGTTGTAACATAGTTGCTAAGTTCTATTGTTAGAATTATATCTATCATGCTTATATTTGGAGTACTTTGTTCTAAGCTCACAATACTTTTTACAATAAACTTGTTCAACATTGTGTTGGCTTCATGTCACCTTAAAAATTATTTTTGTTATCACTTACCTACTCGAGGACGAGCAGGAGTTAAGCTTGGGGATGTTGGTACGTTGCAAACGTATATATAATTTTTGATGCTCCATTCTTGCTTTACACCAATTTATATATGTTTCTTTACACTTCGTTGCACTTTTATGCATTTTCCGGAACTAACCTATTGACAAGATACCACAGTGTCAGTTCCATGTTTTCTGTTGTTTTGTATTTCAGAAAAGTTGTACAGAAAATATTCTCGGAATTGGACGAAACAAAAGCCGAAGTTCCTATTTTACTGTAACAAAGACGGAGTCCGAAGGAGAGACGAAGAAGCGCCATAAGGCGGCCACACCTGCCCTGGGCGTGGCCTAGGCCCTGGCCGCACCTAGGGGTGGTGTGGGCCCCTCGGGCACCCACCGACCCCGCCCTTCCGCCTATTTATTCACATGTTCGGAAAAAACTTAAATACCCGAGCCTCCATCCACGAAAAGTTCCGTCGCGGCCGCCATCTCCGACCTAGCTCGGGAGGGTTCTGAAGCTCTTCCTGGCACCCTGCCGGAGTGGGAGATCATCACCGGAGGTCTCTACATCGCCATGCCCGCCTCCGAAGTGATGTGTGAGTAGTTCATCTCTGGACTACGGGTCCATAGAAGTAGCTAGATGGTTGTCTTCTCCAATTTATGCTTCATGTTTAGATCTTGTGAGCTGTCTATCATGATCAAAATCATCTTTATGTAATGCTACATGTTGTGTTTGCTGGGATCCGATGAATATTGAATACTATGGTCGAGATTGATTATATACTTGTCATATGTTATTTGTGATCTTGCATGCTCTCCGTTGCTAGTAGATGCTCTGGCCAAGTATGTGATTTTGACTCCAAGAGGAAGTATTTATGCTCGATAGTGGGTTCATGCCTCTAGTAATCTGGAAGAGTGACAATAACTTCTAAGATGGTAGATGTGTTGTTGCTACTAGGCAGAAAACAACAATGCTTTATCTAGGGATAATTCTATTATTTACTTTACACACTTTGCTTAATGCGATAATCTGTTGCTTGTAACTTAATACTGAAAGGGGTGCGAACGCTAACTGGAAGGTGGATTATTAGTCATAGACGCAGTTGGATTGCGGTCTATTATCATGTTGTAATGCCCAAATGAATCTCATAGTAATCATTTTGTCACGTATGGTCTCTATTCTGTCAATTGCCCAGTTGTAATTTTTTCACCCATCATATTATTTATTTTTATGGAGAGACACCTCTAGTGAACTGTGGACCCCGGTCCTTTCTTTTACAATGATAAAATCATCTACTGCAAAAACATGTTCTGTTTACTTACTGCAAACACTATTCTCTTTAATTCCACTGCAAACAAACATCTCTTTCCACACTATACGGTTAATCCTTTATTTTCAGCAAAACCGGTGAGATTGACAACCTCACTATAAGTTGGGGCAAAGTATTTTGGTTGTATTGTGTGCAGGTTCCATGTTGCTGACACTGGTAGTGCGTCCTGCCAAAAGTCAGCCAGCAACACCTTCAGAAGTCATTTCCTTCTCCTACTGGTTGATTCAACCTTGGTTTCTTACTTAGGGAAAACTTGTCATTGTGCTCATCATACCTTCCTCTTGGGGTTCCCCAACGGTGTGATCTGCACTCATCAAGAGACACCTCTAGTGAACTGTGGACCCCGGTCCTTTCTTTTACATTGAAAATTCATCTACTGCAAACACCTGTTCTGTTTACTTACTGCAGGCATTGTTCAGTTTATTTCACTGCAAACAAACATCTCTTTCCACACTATACGGTTAATTCTTTGTTTTCACCAAAACTGGTGAGATTGACAACTTCACTGTAAGTTGGGGCAAAGTATTTTGGTTGTGTTATGTGCAGGTTCCACGTTGTTGCTGACGCCGGTAGTGCGCCCTGCCAAAAGTCAGGTAGCAACACCTTCAAAAGTGATTTTCTTTCTCCTACTGGTTCATTAAACCTTGGTTTCTTACCGAGAGAAAACTTGCTACTGTGCTCATCATACCTTCCTCTTGGGGTTCCCCAACGGTGTGCCCTGCACAACATCACCTATTTCCATCATTGAACACAGCCCCCTTAACAGTAAACTAGATAGGTCCCGTAAACTGAAGATGAAATACACTAGCAAGTCTTGTAGACGTTTCCTTCATAAACCATTTAGCAGTGCTTGCCAAGGTTCGATTAAACCTAGGTCTTATAGGGAAAAAGTTTACCATACTACAATCTGTAATCCGGATCGGAGTTATCAACCCTTTTTCTGGCGCCGTTACCGGGGAAGCAATTTCGCTATTCCGGTAATTTTACTAAAGACCTTGTTAGTTATCTTATTTGTAGTTTTAGATTTTTTATTTACTATTATTGGTTTACTGTTTTACTTTTACTTGAAAACTCAAAAAAAATAGTTACTTGTTCTTTTTCAACCATAGAAGAAAAATCCAAAAATAAAATCACTATGGCAGAAAAGAAGCTTCAGGAATATGCTATCCCCACTGATGATTTTATTCGTGCACCCATAAATCAGCCCGCTGTTCAAGCGGAGAACTATGAAATTAAGCCTAATCTTTTAAGTTTGGTTCAGCATAACCAATTTGGAGGCTCAGCCGTTGAGGATTCAGGTATGCACTTAAATACATTCACTAAAATATGTGATATGATACGCATTAAAGATGTTGATCCAAGTGCTATTAAATTACGCTTCTTTCCCTTTTCATTAAGAGGAAAAGAAAAGAACTGGTTGCTAGCTTTGCCTAAGGGCAGTATAAGTTCATGGGATGAATGCACTAATATCTTTATGACTAAGTTTTTCCCACCAGCAAAGACTATGCAACTGCGTTCTAATATTACAGGTTTTAGACAAGAAGACCGCGATCCACTAGCACTTGCATGGGAAAGGATGAAGGAGGCCACCATGAACTGTCCAAGTCATGGAATGGAGGATTGGTTAATCCTACTGATGTGGGCATTAACCTTCGGGTAACTAATGTTGCACTACCTCTTGCGGCCCAACCAGGGGCCCATGAAGGCACTCTACGGCCAGGTGGGCCGCTATGTCGGTTTCTAAGAAGAATTCTTCAAGAACAAGGCAAGAAGATGAAGAATACAAGGAAAGTTTATACCTAGGACTCTTTGTAACCTAGTCGTACCCGAACAGATCTCTCGAGACCTGGCTCCCAATATAAGGGCTAGGAGAGGGGCTGTCGAGGGACACACGCAATCATAGTAATCATAGCCACCGCAAGTCCAGAGCTAGGTCATTACGGAACTTAGTCTCTCGACGAGATCACAGCCGAAACCTCCGGCATCCCATTGTAATTCGATATTTTCATAATCAAGATCAGACAGGCAGGACGTAAGGGTTTTACGTCATCGAGGGCCCCGAACTTGGGTAAATCGCTCTCCCCGCTTGTTTGATAACCGATGTCTCGTGTCAGCCTACATGATTCCATCTACCCTAAGCCCCATACGGAGGGTATTGCCGAGGAGTACCATCGACAATTGGCGCCGTCAGTGGGAACCCTGTTGGCACAAGATCCGTCATCGGCAGATTCGGCTATGTCGTCGGCAGCTTCATCTACACCGTCGGCATCACCACCGGCCCCTTCGTCAAACTCAGGGAATTTGATTTGATTCGGTTCCTTCGAGTTCACCCCGCACAGTGACTCGTCTCGCGCGCTCGACCTTTTCGGATCTGCAAGGAGGTTTGGGCATGACGTTTGGAAGCGTTCATTACAACGTCAACACGGAAGGGATCCTTCGGCTGCCTGAGCCGTTCGTCTCCCGATCAGCGAAGGAACCATATCCATCAGTCGCAAGATCGATTGCGTCCTCGTCAGTTGATCTATCGGCCGGTTTGACAGACTCGGCGAATTCTTCTTCATCATCGATCACCCGGTCAATGTCCTCTATGTCGATTGGATCCGATGATTCTATGTCATCCGATATGACTTCATACAACTGCTTAAACTATGATACTAGGCACAGATTAGGATCGAGTGATACACTGTTCATATGCAGCGCCGGATACTCATCGGGAGAGGAAAGCATCGACAGTGCCATCAAGATGACCAGCTGGAGGACGGCGCGTCACCAAGTCTACGCTACCCTCAACGCAGGAAACGCGGCGAACGGAGGAGGAGGAGGAGACCGCACCCCCCGTTCTAGCAGGCGACGTAACTCAGAAAACAGCGCCAGTAACAACAGTAGTGATTATACTATCGCAGAGGAAGAGTGGGTAGCAGCTCGATCTGCCGTAATCAATAATACACCGCTTCCTGCCGGAACTTCGGTTGGAACTCTCAATGCTTATTGTTCTATTCTGGAGAAGAATCGGGAGCGACTATCAAACGAGCAGGCCACCCTCGACCGACGTCTACTTGCAGCAGATCAATCTAGTGAACGACGGAGGGCCTCACGAGGAAGCGCATCTCGAAGCAGCCAAGGTGCAGAGAAGCATTGATCAAGATTGTCTCGACTTTCGAAAGATGATGCTAGAGAAATAACGTCAAACCTATCCAACTGCTTCATGACCACAGACACTGCGGGTATGTTGAGACCAAAGACTGTCGAAGGAGCGACCGCCAACCTAGCGGCATACCTGATCAACCAGCAACCAGCACCCGAAGGTCCAATGGCCCAAGCTCATCGGGGTGCCTTGGAAAGCCTCGCGGTCCTTGGAGATAAGCTAGTTCCACGGAAAGAGAAATCTATACTTCAAGCCAGCGGTTCAAGGCACCGATCGAGGGACGCTCGAGATGAAATTACTCAGAGCAGGATCGACAGAGCCAGGCGACGGCGAGCGGCAAGGGAAGAATACGACAGTGATGATTCCGAGGAAAGCCAAGAGTACGACAGTGAGATGAGGGGAGCTGATTGTTTAAGCTACAAGATCCATGAGACAATGCCGCCCAAAAGGTTCAAACCTACTCTTACTGATGCCGCTAAGTATGATGGGCAACAGGAGCCGAGGTCTTGGATAGACGATTATCTGCAGACCATAATCTTACATAAGGGAAACCAAATAGCGGCGATGCAGTGCTTGCAGCTCTACCTGAAGGACTCAGCACGAGCCTGGTTAAGAGGTCTGCCAAGGGATCCATCAAATCATGGGACAATCTGGTAGACGCTTTTGTCAAAAAAAATCTAGGCCACATATAAAAGGCCTGTTGGAATCGATGAATTACGTCATTGTTAGCAGAAGCTGAAGGAGTCGATGCGTACGTACATCGGAAGGTTTACCAAACTCTTGAACGCTACCGAAGATGTCTCTGTCGACAGAGCAATCGACGCCTTCAGCGACGGTATTCGACATGAATCTTACATAGAGGAGCTTGGGCGTAAGAAGTCGAAGACCATCACCAAATTAATGGAAATCGCCAATAGTTGGGCTGATGGCGAGGATAACGTACGAAAACCTCGCCCACATAGTGACGATGAATATGACGACCAACCGAGGCATGACTCGGGCAGTCGAAGAGATCACCGTAAGAAAAGGAAGGACCGCAGGTACGATGATACTAACATGGTAGCCGCAGGATACTCTGATCGTCGGGATGATCGGTACGACGACAAGCGATATGATCGGCAGGATAACAATCGTAATAACTCAAGGAATCGAGACAACTACAAACCACGACCCTCGAGGATCCCTGAATTGCCTTTTTCTGAACAGATAAACGCTCCCTGTTACTTACATGCGTACATTGACCCTAAGGATGATAAGAAAAAGTCGAGTCATCTACTCAGGGATTGTCGACAGTTCATTGAGATGCAGAAGTTTATCCAGCAACAGCAGTCGAGTCAACCACCACCACCACCTCAGCACCAAGTTCAGCAAGTGCAGCCTCGCAACTCTAACGAGTCTTTCCCTCCACCACGAGGACAGATGAGCATGATTCACAGAACTGGTGTTTCGAGAAGGGAGATGAAGAAGCTCACTCAAGAAATCAACCTGGCAGAAAGTATTATGGCCAATATTCCAGAATACATCGACTAGTCATCTCAGAGCATTCTGTTCAGCAGAGCGGACCACCCAATGACAATCCCAAAGTCAGGTCATGCTGCCTTATTAGTTGAAGCACAAATTGGAGGATTTAATATGAGCAAGGTCTTTATGGATGGTTGAAGCGGATTAAATCTGATATTCCTGAACACAGTCAAAAATATGGGAATTACGATGAGGATGTTGGAAGAAATAGATACATGTTTCCATGGAATCCTCCCCACCTTACCAGCGTATTCTCTTGGCAAAGTTTACCTGAATGTTGTCTTCGGTAAACCTGACACTTTCAGGAAGGAAAAGATCGAATTCGAGGTAGTAAATTGGGAATCACAGTAACATGCTATACTTGGAAAACCAGCTTATGCCAAGTTCATGGCTGTGCCGCATTATGTGTATCTCAAGCTCAAGATGCCAGGAAACAATGGAACAAACTTCACAGTCTATGGAAGTTTTTCACGCTCAGATAACTGTGATCGCGAGTTTCAGAGGATCGCTGCCAAGTTTGGAATAAAACAAGAACCTGTCTACTTCCCTCCCAAATCGTTAGCACTTGACGATAAGGAAGACGAGCGCATCAAGAAACGAAAGAAGAAACCGGATGATCTCGCTCCGAAAGTTTCGGCAGTTGGGCCTTCGGCAGCTGACAGCAAGGCCACTGCCGAAGACAGTAAAGCTCTAGCGCTTGCTGATAGTACTCCTGATGAAATCAACGACGCCTCCAAAGCCACTGGCACATTAGACAAGATTGAAGATAAGAAGAACCCTCCTCTTGTTTAAGAAGATGGGTAGCATTATATACATTTAGTTTTTTCTCTTGCAATAAGGCTTTTTTTAGCCCCTTAGTTTTTGCTTACTTTATTAATAAGGGATTTCTATTTTTGTGCCCCTGGCTCCTTAGTTGTGCTCAGTTTTCCCCAGCCCCTTAGTTTTTCCTCAGTTTTCCCAAGACCTTGTCTGAAACCCGTAGAAGGAGCTCGGACGGAAGGAATCCCGTTTAGTTGACGTTGGTTGGTGCTGGCAAGTGGGGCCGCTGTTGTTGCCCCGCAGTGGACACGTCTTCACTTATCCAGATCATCGTGGGACCCACAACTTGTCCACGTTAAGTGCGCCGGACCCAGAGCTTACCCAGGTGACCGTTGCAAAATGGGAGCCCGAGCCAGCCCCGCGCCCGTGCCCGTGCCATTGCTTCCCCTTTCTTTCCCCGCGCCCCATTGTTCTTCTTCTCCGCCAACGGCAGCCCTTCTCCGGCAGGCGGGTGATGTCTAGTTTCTCTTCGACCTCCCGTTCTTCATGGCCGCAGTATGGACCCGTGCCTTTGAAAAGATGCCCTGACTACCCCCACGCCAGGAGCCTCTGAAGCGGTCGATCTGTAAGACGGACGAGAACGGCAACCGTGGACGTGAGTTCCTTGCATGCGAGAGCTTGCCATATAGAGAGGGGGATAAGGTTAGATCTCGCTCTAATTTCTCTGTTTTCTCTCGATTTTCTTGCTATTCCCTCGAATTTGGGATTTAGGGTTCCCGTTGTTGTTTTCAGGTCCTGAAGAAATGCAGGCATTTCGAGTGGATCGATGTGTACGTTCAGAGGCTTCAATTGCAGGAATCAATTGGCGCTATTGGGGAGCGCAATTCGGGAGGGGGGGACTTGCTGTAGAGAATGCGGCGGAGAGAGGAGCCGTTCCGGTTATGCCTAATGCTCCCAATGTAGGACTGGTGGAAGTGAAGGGAGAACTGAAGAACATGAACAAGCATTTAAGGCAGCTGATCGAGTTGAAGAAGCAAGCTAATCTGATGGCTGGTTGTTTTTTCTGTTGTATAATTGCTATCGGATTCTTATCATTGCTCACCAGGCGCTAGAAGTTGTTACAAAGGATACCTTGTTACAAATTCATTATTCAGTTACATGTACTTGTAGTTGTTTTCATAGTTAGTGTGTGCATTCACCGAAATTACCAACTATATTGGAATGCTTTATGTATGCCTCATGTTTATACAAGGAATTATTATCATTGCTCACCGAACTATATTAGTGTGTGCCGTTTCAAATTACCGAAACTATATGCCAAAACTATATCCCCTAAAAGAAAAAGGAAAGCGAAAGATAGTTGATAATTGTTAGAGGGGTGATAATAATGGATTCACCGAAATCCGCAAATATGTATGCCTCATGTTTATACCGAAATTATACCACTTTTGGGACGTTTCAAATTACCGAAACTATATGCCAAAACTATATCCCCTAAAAGAAAAAGGAAAGCGAAAGATAGTTGATAATTGTTAGAGGGGTGACAATAATGCATTCACCGAAATCCGCAAATATGTATGCCTCATGTTTATACCGAAATTATATCACTTTTGGGCCGTTTCAAATTACCGAAACTATATGCCAAAACTATATCCCCTAAAAGAAAAAGGAAAGCGAAAGATAGTTGATAATTGTTAGAGGGGTGACAATAATGCATTCACCGAAATCCGCAAATATGTATGCCTCATGTTTATACCGAAATTATACCACTTTTGGACCGTTTCAAATTACCGAAACTATATGCCAAAGCTATATCCCCTAAAAGAAAAAGGAAAGCGAAAGATAGTTGATAATAATGCATCCACCGACAGAGAGAGAGGGGTGGCCACAAAGAGAGAGAGAGGGGTGGCCACGAAGAGACGGGGAGGGGTATACTGCCCGTTAGATCACTTGATCACCGGTTCGTGGAGTCGATCCGTGTGACAACGGCTCAACCAATCAGGATAAGTTTGGGCTTCTGAGAGCATTTGTGACAGAACTTGTGGGCAAAACTGAGTAGTACTAACAATCCAAGGGCACATAAATAGTAAATAGACTAAGGGATTCAAACAAAAAGAATTACAAAATGAAAAATGCGTGTTTTGTACAATATAATTCATATTGGGCTACATCAAATTATTTGCAATTCAAATATACATGAGTGTGACAATTATGGCATCATTTAGACTAACTATGTTTTTGGGGAAGATGTTTTGCAAAGGGGTTTGAGTGGAAAACCATGCATCTTCATAGCTACACTAGTGATTCTGAGAAGTGGCAATTTGTGGTAAAACTTGATTTATATATGTTTGTTAAGGTTTTCTTGGTGGCAGGTTACGTAGGAAGACTCCATTAGTAGGTGCCACTATGTTTTTATTTTTTTGAATTTTTTTGCGCATGAAATGACTCAATTAGATATGTTAATCTCATTTGTTGACTCTCTGTTGACTAGCTACTTGAGGGTAAAACTGAGTATATTGCACTTGCCAGTCTAAGTACTCGAGGGGAAAACTGAGTACAGATAAAATTTCTGTATAAGGCCCGAGGTTATAACTGAGTACATCAAACGTCCCAGGGTTAGACTCGTGTCGCGATGCATGCTGCAGCCGTGCATAGCGGACGCGTGTTGCGGTACCCGCCACCTTCGTCTTTATAGAGCCCTTTTTCTCTCCCTCGACGCACTTTCTCACTGCAACCGCCTCTCCTGTCCCATCATCTTCTCCACAACCGAAGAAAAAACCCCGAAGAAAACCGCCGGCGATGGAGAAGAATGAGATGCCCATTGTCGGCGCATCGGCCGCTGCCCCCGTCCAGGCCCCTGTCGCTGCTTCCAACGTAGCAACCGGCGCATCAGCAGCCGGCACATCGGCCGCCGCAACCGTCCAGGCCCCCGTCGCTTGGGACCCGTACGAACCAGCGCCGTACGTCGCGCCGGAGAACCCCTACGACACCAGCATCGTCGACGAAGAGCCGGAGGTAACCCTTTGCTCCCTTGTTCTTATCCCATTTTAATCCTTTTGTGTTAGATCTAGCGTTATTAGGGTTTGTCTGTTCCAAGTTCAATCCATTTGTGTTAGATCTAGCGTTATTAGGGTGTGTCTGTTCCCTAGTTCAATCCTTTTGTGTTAGATCTTGCGTTATTAGTGCTTGTGATTTGCTTTTGTTTAAGATTTGTGCCGATGATGATGAATATTTGGGCACAAATTGATTCAGGGTTTGGTCAGTAAACAATTGGTGTGTACAAATTTTTTGTGCATGATCTTTGGTTTACTGACTCAAATCCTGGATATAAGTGTGTCCAATGTAACTAAGGCTACCTCTTTTTTTCGAGCCCATATTATCATGCATGATCTTTGTTCACTCTCTGTTCCATCATCGTTGCAATTGACTCCGTGTTTTTGCACGATCTTTGGTGCTACGTGACAGGTGCGGAAGCGAGCGACGTCGACGGCGACTACGAGTCCTTCCACACCAAGACTCGTCACGTCCTCGGGAGGCTGCAGTCCGGCCATTACGATGGCCCCTTTGCTCGAGGCATTTACAAGTGCCCCTTCGCAACGAGAAGCTCCGCGCCACCGACTTCAACTGCCTGGTGAACCATGCTGAATCCATTGGCAGATGTGGCGCTAGAGTTGGAACGACGATGAACGTGCATGCGTTCATGGCCAAACATAAAGCACTTGGGATTCACCTGCGCAACCTCCAGGCGAGTCACAGGCGCAACCTGGAGGCGTTGAACATGCCTCATCGCACTCTCTCGTATGTGATTGCTCTATCTGTAGAACAGCTTAAATTCATGTAAAATGTAGCTTATGTTGTAGGGTTCTATCGGTACTACTGTTGGATCTGTCGTGAACATATCTATGCTATGTTGGCTGCTGTATGCAGCTTATCCTATATTTTTTTGGATTTGTGCCCTAGATTTCCTACCTGATTGGGTAAAAACGAAGGCATAAAGAAATGTATGTCGTTAAAAACAGAAGGAGAAGCTGCTCTAGATTTGCTACCAATTTGGTCTATCAAATATGAATGAGATCGACCGAGAGAGAGGAAAAAGATACATTGATAATTGCTAATCTGGGCGAAAGAGACAGAAACCACTCGTGCCCACGTCCCGGACCCACACGGCTCCACACGCTACGGCCCCACACGCTACTGCCACACAAACATGGTCTCGTCCTGTCCCACGCGGTTCCTTCCTACTAGCCCCACACGACGGGGCCCCACAAACGACACGACCCCACTCGTCAGCACGGAACGGTCAACTTAACGGAATCCTGCCGTCCGAGCTGCTTCTGCTCCTTCTGCGGGTTTCAGACAAGGTCTTGGGGAAAACTGATGAAAAACTAAGGAGCTGGGGAAAACTGAGCACAATTAAGGGCCCGAGGGCACAGAAATAGAAATCCCTATTAATGAAGACTCAAGTTTCGTTTGTCTGAAGTATTGCAGTAATTCGAGACACCCGAACAAGTTTATCAAGACCTTTTTTTCGTATACTATAGCGAACATTGGTTTACTTGAAAATATACCCAAGATTGCACTCTAAACTCTAAAGCCTCTGAAAATACGAGTGCTACGATGCAAAATTGGTGGGAATCTTGCTTTTATCCTTTGCTGCAAAAGCCTCAAGAATACCAGAGTGTTGCAGATAGCAAGGATAATAAACACATAAAAAACTACCCATGACCGGTACTTTAAACTACCGAAGTGTTGCGACAGATTCATTAGCAGGTTTAGTTCCATCGATTCGTTCGGGAGCTGCTGTCAAGTCATACATCGGTTGAAAGCAAAGTTGCACTTACAATAGGTTTCGCAAACCTGCAACATGAGCTGATCACTCAAAGAATTTGCTGCCGATAAACTTACATATACATCATAATACGGATGTAACACGAGTAATTAAGATTTACTCTATTCATACTAAAAATTGCCAACGGCACTTAAACGCAATTAAAAGCAAAAAGGAAGTACATATATACACCTTCCGTGGAGTCAATGCATCCGAATGTTCGGCTGCAGCAAGCACTAAAGTATTTACATTACAAGAGCATAAATATCTTTCAGGACTCTCCTTCTAGAACCCTTGCTTCTTCCATCACCTTTGAATTCTGTTCCAGCCAGTCGACTACAATGGTAGAAGGAATATGAGCCTTGGCAAAAAGATGTCCTACATCACCATCGGCATTTCCGATGGCCATCGGGTCTATGGATGGGTGTGTCGATAGAAGAAGAGCGAAGGCAGATTGAGCTCCAGCAACAACCAAGCTTCGGATCTTCCTGACGTTGCCGAATTCAGACATCAAAGCCAGCAACGTAGGAGGAACCTCATTTAGGGGGAACATTATCTTCCACATTACTCTCAAGACAGTATGGCACCTGGTGAAGAATCGGTGCACTTGTTGTACCCGATCCTGAAATTTCGTGACAGTGGAAGCTTTTGACCGATTTCTCCAGAAGACCTCATCCAAAGATGCAAGATGGGTCAAGGCATTTACGCGTTCATGAATACGCTTGTTCTCTTCTGATAAGTTCAGAGCTATGACTATAGGAAGCAATGAAGGAAGTTAAGTCAAGAGATTATCTTTATTATTCAAGAAGTTAAGGAACGGGAAGTTAGGATACTTACAATTCAAGCTTTCTGTGGCTTTGTGCAACTCAGTGAGGGCATATCGTTCTGCGTCGGTGGCCAGTTCGCCCTTCTTATTTATAACAGCGGCCATGGCATAAATACCATGCATATCCTTCTCCATCTGGGCGATCCGAGCCTTCATGCGTTGGAGGCGATCATTTTCAGAAGAACCATCCGAAAAACTTTCGGTAAAGGAGGGTACAGGAAATACTTGCAAAGTTATGCCATTAAGAACACAATGGAGTATATGAGCTTATCAATTGGACTCACTCCCATCGGGAGCGTGCAATTAAAAGTGTCGAAAGTATTACAGCAAGAGGGTATTGGCAACATTGCCAATACAGAATTCGTTACAATGAAAAGGTCTTATTTCAGGAAATTGTTTTAAAACAAACAAGATTACAATCCAACAAAAAAGAAGTCAAGGAGCTTGGGTCTGAGTTGACAAGCTTGGGACAGTAGCTGATTTGTTTGACGAAACCAATTCAAGAAGCTGGCGAGCACATTTGAGCGCTAAAGTTTTATGGACACTTAAGTCAATAAGTCGCCCATCTTGTTCCTTTGACAGCTCCTTGGACATTTGTTCAATATCGGCTTTGAAGCCATGACCCATTGATGACCCACAAGTATAGGGGGTGTATCGTAGTATCTTCGATAAGCAAGAATGTCGATCC